>NC_142349.1:24266449-24626449 GCF_059441175.1 Urocampus carinirostris | reverse complement strand
TTTCCAATTGCACAGATTTAAGGCGTAATCATAGCCTCATAGTTGGACATTATGTCTGGGGGTACCTATTTCTCTTATTTTAAACACATTTTGTGAGTACCCAGTTTTTGCTTCAAGTCACATGTTTCTAATATTTTAGCCACAGGGTTTTCCTCATATTTAGGGTAACAGAAATGGCTAATTATTCGTGGTGTAAAAAAATAATGAAATAATGTCTCGTTAATTATTTTAGTTTACTTAATGCAGGGCCGGGAATGTGTGGCTCTTTTTATTGGTACACCTGGCTGGTAGATAAAATCCAATTTTTAATGCTCGGAGTACAACACTGCTGTAGAGCTTTTCTACTTCCAAGCCTGGTAAGAAGAATTTACAATGTTTTACCCTGCTGAATAGACACTCGATTGTGATGTCTTCTAGCATTTCCAGGATATTCTTTCAAGTGCATAGTTTTTGCAAGTTATGAAAAAATGGCATTTGATCAACCATGCTCATGAGATTTCAAAGATGTCGAAAACCTGCAACTATAAAGATTAGAACGGTGACCATGTCACATAGCTGGAGACAGATATGTATGTTATTCCGTCACATTTTTACGAAACGCCTCTGCTAACACCTTGTTTTGAAAATTGTATTCACGACAGAAATGACGGTCATAATGGAGGAACACGTACATTTTTAGTGGGATATTTGTTGGTATGGTACACAGGCTGCGGCATTACGATTATTTCATATTTTATAAAATCATCAAACGCCAAACATAGTAATAAAATGCACCGAAAAATTAGATTTTGTCTGGAGATTAAGTTAGATAGCTTTGTGTAATTTTACTTAAAATAATATAGTGTGGCTTTCACTGAAAAGGAGGTCTCAATTTTTTGCTTTCATGGCTCTTTGAGTCAAAAAGGTAACCGATCCTTGCCCTAATGAAATATCAGCATATGTTTGGAACTTTACATGTTACATGACATACTTGCTCTAAAAGGTGAACAAGGAAAGAGTCAATGTTCTTTTTCCTTACCTGTGCACAGGCCCGCTTGGTGAGCAGGACCTTTCTCGCGCACATTCTTCACAAAGATGGTGTCCATCGGCTCTAGTCGTCCTTTCTGGTAACCTGCATGCCAAATTTTAATAATACAAATAAATAGTAGCATAACAAATCCAGAAAATAAAGCTCATACGTGTGACTTTTTATTCATTGACAAGGAAATTATTGGATGCACGTCCGCCAGCTCGGCTCTAGAGGGAGCAAGGAAGCTACAGAGAGGAATTCTGGTTGAGGTTAAGTCATCAGATCTTTTAAAAAAGACCAGCTACGGAATGTCTTAGACTACAGGAAAATTCTTGTCTGAATCTTCATTCTTTTAAACTGTTAGGTGGAGTGGGGGAAAAAAAGACTGCTCACCCTTTCCGTTGCCATTCTCCTCATCCTAAAAACAGAAAAGTAAGTGTTAAAAAAGAAGGGAAATCAAATTGACATTAGGTAGAGAGCAGCCTGAGTCCAAACTTGAATTAGCTAAAGCAATATTCCCTAAATGATGTCACGCCGTTTTCAGAGGAATGCTCATTAAATGAGCCATGTTTGCAGGATCCTATTAAAAAAACAATCGAGGCAGTAATTGCTGTCTCAACAAAGTCTGCCAAATAGTTATGAAATTCAAGTAATTTAATGTCCAAAAATACAATATGAATAAATATGAAATATGAATAACATGACAAACGATGCACTGAAATGATTTCATTCTGTATTTACCGCACTGTAAAGCGCACCAGATTATAAGGCGCACCCCCCAAAAAATATTTTTTTGTGATATCTTTGTCATGCTTAAGGTGCACGTGAATTTAAAACTACTGTAAGGGATAGGGTTGCACAAAATCAAAAGGTGTCACATTGATTTATCAGTCAGACTATATCACTGATTTCAATTGCATACATTTGCTTAACATCGAGTGCAACTGGAGTCGACCCTAAATAACAGCAGTGGGTGGCTTTGATCTCATACACAGGACCCCGAGGGACTCTTACCACATATGAAAAGGAATTAGGTCTTATCTCGTCATCACACTATTTTCAGTCACGGTGCCAAATTGTTGAAGTTATGATTGGGCCCGGTTGTGAAAATATTGTCAGACATTGCATCCGTCCGTGGTACAGTCGACTTGCAAAGTCTTAACGAAGCGCACGAGATTCTGAACTGAATGATGAGAAAGGCATCGTGCGAAGTGATTTGGACGTTCTGAATAGAAGGAAGAGAACAGCACCATGGTAAGTGATTCCATGTTGCCACCATTGTGATGCAATTGTGGAAAGCGATAAAAATAATCCACTGATCAACAATTGCACAAATATGGTTACACGTTTCCAATTTTGTCCACATATACGGTGCACTGGATTATAAGGTGCACATTCAAATTTATTTTTGGGTGCGCCTTATAGTCCTTGGAATTACGGTAATTTGATGTGCAAAAACAAATGTCAACATTGTTAAAGGTGTTTTGTGTATGATATTGAAATGAAACAAATGTTACATTTTGGAATACGGGTGAAATGACAATTGGTGTACTTTATTAATAGCTGATTTTTTTAAATAGCATCAACAAACTTTAGCAATGACTTAAAAATGATGCATTACGCGCACACACGCACGCACACTGGCGCATACACGACTGTGAGCTGAGTGGACAGTTTATGGCGAGGGCAGTGTGGGCTGACTGCACCCTGGGCTTTAGGCCTCGCTGAGTGGGCTCATTCCTGACTGGCTGAGCACAACGCTGCGGGCGGCAACTTTACAGGCACAGAGAGACGGACTGGAGTGGAGAACATGCATCACCAAGACTGAGTGAAGACCATAGACCCCAGACTAGTTGAAATCAGAGCACCAATGACCACAGTCAGGGATTGAAGCTGGATATTGAATTGTTTTACTTTTACCCGAAATTTGAAAGCCAACACGCAACAAACACAAACTGGAATTTAATGTAAAAGCTTACAAAAAAGTCCTAATTCCAAACGATAAAAACGTTATAAATCCTACGGAGTGCTCAAACACTCATTATCATCTTTAAAAATTACCTTAAAACTTACTCATCCCAAATGTGAATCTTTTCTTGAAACCTTAAGGGATGAAAAAGTTAACCTACTGTGAAACCTTAACCATCTCTTGAAACCTGGGTTGAAAAGTTAAGGATTGCAATGAAACTCAAACTTTAAACGTTTTTTCTTAGATTAGATTAATTATCTTTTTTCAATTCCATAAGCCAGTGGTCTGCAACCACCGGGCTGCAGACCGGCACCGGGCTCTGGGTCATTTGGTACTGAGTCGCACAGAAAGAAAAGTTTATGCTTATACCGTATTTCTTAACGATTTTTTTTTTATCCAGAAAATAACTTTGGCTGTGCGTTATACACAAAATTCTACGCTAGTATATTACCATTTTTCAGCATTGATGGAAATACATTTGCAAAATATTGGATGCAACAGGAATCAAGCACAGATTGTGGCGTTGACAACGCCAAATAGTATACACTGAGAATGTAGATGAGAAAGGAAAAAACTTGAAATTTTATCTCATCATCAACCTATTTTTAGTAATGGTACCACATTGTTGAATGGGCAACGATTAAAATAATTTAATGACAATGTAAACTATGAACACAATAACCCCCAAAAAATTACAATGCATTTATTTAATGTCCTTTCAAGTCCAATTCATTAGATGTGCTTTTTTGGACTTATTCTTTCAGAAATGACTAATGCCTTTTCCAATGTAACATACACCACTCGTGGTCTAGTCTCTAGACTCTATAAATAATTGTTATTATTATTAATATAGTTATCACTCGTGGTATAATTGGCTGGGAAGGGAGAATATTGTCAGACATTAAACTGGTCTGTGGTACAGAAAAGGTTGGGACCACTGCTGTAAAGTACTTGGAAGTAGCAGCCAAAATGAAAATCATATTTTAAAATGCAGAGATTTTTGAGATTTTGATTATATTTTTTTGTAACATTTGAGAGTACTGTGTATAAGTTGCAATTACAGCAAACAACAATATAGTGATTAGTAATAACTTGAATGGACACATTTGGGATGAATAGAACTTTAACATTTGCAACAATCAATGTTTTTGTAACAATCAGCATCTGAATACAAAAATGAACATTGCTTGATTTTTTTCACTCCATTTTCGTAAATTTTATAGCAAATGCGTATTTTGTAGTTTGCGATATACTAACGTAGTAAACTATGGAAGATTCTTGGTATTTGGAAGGTTCTTATTAGTATCACTCGTTTAAAACAGTAATACAAAAACGTTTTACTCTAGATTCAAATCCTCGAAAAATTCAAATGGATGACTGAAGCTTGTAAACACATTTGAAACACAACCTTAAATCAAAACTCAAAAACTAAGGTTGAAACCCTAATTATAAAACCGGAACTTTGTCCTTAATGCTTATTTGATTCCCTGAACCAGGATTGTCGCTATACTGTAAAAGGGACTGCTTTAAAACACAAATCTTGACTCCAATTTCAAATTCTAAACTTTAACTTTCGTCTGAATCTTTTGATTGAAACATTAATCGACTTAAGATTGAAAGCCTAACCAATTTGAAATATTTACAATGATTTAAAACACAAAATGTGGACTTTTAACTTAGAACTTTAACCTACAATTCTATCTGGCAAACTTGAGAAAGGGAAAATAAAGCGATGGAATAGAAGTGATGTCTTCTTTTGTGTAAAACAGATCATAAAAGCTCCAGATCTAAACATAAAGGGGTTTCAGTTTGTGTTTTCTAGCGTTTATGCCACAGAACAATTTGGTCCCTTTTGCACATTTATTTTTGCTGCACACATGGTCTCCATTTTGACCCTGCTGAAACATTTATTTTTTTTGTTTCGGCACCCTCGTTTTCGCTAGGCGTAAGATAAAACTAATTGTGGCTGTGCGGCACGAGGTCAACCGGGTTCAGTTGGAGCGCAATGAAACAAAAGCTGAAGACGATGAACGCGGCAGGGAAGGAGAATTTTTTTCCCGTAATAATGAGCACCAATGGGGCTCCGTGTTTGTGGCTCCGCTTGAGGTGTGCGGGCAAACGTCTCCAGATGTTGAACTATGAGTTGTACAGAGGCTGTTGAAAACAAACCGTCTATTATTATACTTTCAACATCCCGGCAGCTGCCTGTTGAATGAAATTCCTTGTGCTTGTGGTGCTGCTCTCAGGCGGGCAGTACCAGGCCACATAGGGACAATAGAGCCCTCAGATCCTCTGCCTCCAAGGTCACATACCAGATTTTTTTTGCTGTATTTGGACAATTGGAGCCAAAGACATGAACCACAGATGAGGATGAGGGTTTTAAATAATGTTTAAGGTCTCAAGTTACAGTCCCGAATGATAATTGTTTTTGATTTGAACCTCTTAGACACATGATTAGTTAGCGAAACTTTTTTCATTGTTGTGGCTCTGCAAGTATTCTATTTTTATCTTTGCACACAGAGAAAACTGTTAAGACCGACTTTGGTACATATAAATTTTCTTTGTTGGGTTATACAAAAAGTGAGGATTAGAGCAAGGAATTCTTATACATGGTCACTGCCCTGCAAGTCTCAATCCCTCAACCAACCTAATTGAATGAACTGAATTAATATCAATTATCGACAAAATGGAAAAGTCTTTATTGTCATTGATAACAACGTAGTGCACATTGTTTACAGCGAGAATATACTTGGCACACATGATAAATATGTAATAAAAAACTTAAAAGAGACAAAATATGATAAAAAAGAATTTTGGGATATATAGTCAAAAAATTACATCGTACTGCTTAGAGACTGACCTCGGTCTATCTTTCTGATAGGTGATTCTTCTAATCATCTTTATTAGACATGAAGAAACATTTAAGACATTGCCATCGTAAAACAGAATTCCCTCCTCCAAAATACGAGGAATTAAATTACAATTTAAAGTCAGGTTTAAGGTTTCACCAAGCATATGGGTCAAATGGTGTTGGATTATCCTCAAATTAATCAGGTATCAAAGCAACGTTTGAGTAGACTACAATTTGGAACCTGGGTTTAGGGAAGGAGGTTACGTTTGAAAGTCAGATTAAGGTTTCAAATTGTAATTGAGAAGTTCTGATAAGGTCCTTATCAGAGGATTGCCGTTTTAAGGCTAGTTAGGGTGGGTTTTTCTTTGAAATTAGAGTTTCAGGAAGGGATAATGCTTTAAAATTATTGTATTAAATTAGCATTAGGGTTCCAGATCAGGAGATTATGATTAGGCTTTCAAATAGAATTCCCAATACATGGTTATTGTTTAAAATAGCAGAAATTATACAGGAAGGGTTAGGGTTGCAAGTAAAGATAAATACGTTTTTTTGGGGTTGCAAACATTTCGCCTACAGGAAAAGGGTTCAATTGTAATTACCGTAGTATTTTGAAACAGATATTCAGTCCCAACTAACTGCTTCAAATACTATCGTTGACCTTGATTATGATGTTAAAGTAGATTTGTTTTTCATTATAATAGAATTCAGTGCTTCTGATTGGTAAGGACCTTCTCTTATCCCTATATAAGTTGCCCTAAGGGTTTACCTTGAGGTTGGTGTGCAGGGTGGACTCTGGAGGGTAAACAATGAAATGGCGCAGGGTGAAGCCAAAGCCCTGTGAGTTCTTTCGGAGGACCAGCGTACGGGGGCCCTTCCATGCCAAGCTGATGCCCTCCCTGCCAAACCGGGAAGCCATCGGCGGCCGGGGGTTGTTGTCGGCGGCGGGTGACGACAGAGCATCCCTCCGCCCTTTCGCCTGTGAACACACAGAGAATATTGGATTAATTCACTTGGGGATAGGGTCCTATAATGAACACGGGTCCCGGAATTCTTCTGGGCCACATGCCTGACCTTGGAGTTTTCCCGTGCAGATTCCCACACACTCTCTAAATATGTCATTCCCAAAAAGCTGAGTAAATAAATCGGCTAAAGTGACAGACACATGCTAGAACTCTCACACCCGTGCTGCCCCCACCAAGATCCACATCTGTATTTCAAAGGCACCTGACCAAATATGAGGAAGGCAACGCCTCATCAGACCAAATCTGATTTTCCGCTTGGTCAATACAGAAAATATATCGATTACTTCTAGGTTACCAGAAAAAAAGAAGAAATTATTTAATTATTGAAAAGAGGTAGTATTAATTACTGGCAAATTGCAACACCCAAAAAAAAAACCTTGTTTTTTTAAATCCCTCTTCTTTTATCAATGAAAGACAAAATAAATCTTAACTTCTTTCCTTTAAAGGTATTCCCAAACAAAAACTTTTTTTCAATCAAGTAAAAATCGTGTAGTGATCCTCGTCACAATTATGCAAACATGTTGCAAAATATTTCATGCGCCGGGGACTCGAGAAATTTAGTCTCAAAGTTGACACATATGGGTAGTTTGCTGTAGAGCTGTGACATCATTGAGGTAACACAACACTTTAAAATGGAAAATCCCATTAACACAACAAGTGAGGCCAGCTCCAAAACAGAGATTGTAATAAACAAAGCTTCTCTGACCCAGTTTTTATGGCCGATTGTGACAAAAGAATGTTTCTGACATATATTTCTACCGACAAAACTGTTAAAGTGCCAGAGTATTAGATATACAGCCGTATTAATTCAAAGCAGTGGTTGAGGCAAATGACAACAACTTGACATTCCAACAAAAGGAAAAGAATCAGTGATCGTTTTCTGAACACAAATTAGTAGGTTGTGTTTCTGACCCTTTTTCTAGGATGGTGTTCAATCGGATGGATTTGGCAATTTTTTTCATTGTGAGGCGCAGTTCACTTGTCAGTCAGGAACACACCGTTGAGAACAGGCCAAACTAAAGACTGACGGAGTAAACATTTACTTTTGTAAAATAAAGATGTTGCACTGTAAAAATCACATAAACCTTGTCTAGATGTATTGTTTATTCCCCATTGAACTGCACTCTCCAGTTTTAGTGTATTTATGATTCACTTTAGCGCAAAACTCAGTGCAAGCATCAAGTTTCCACAAACTCTTAGTGACATAACCCGCTGTCGTCGCGAGAAGTTGAATTTGCATATTTATTCTTGATAGGAAATAGACATGCATCCAACCTCGACACAACGCCTAGGCATTCTCCACAAAAACTACCAAGACTTAAAACACGACAAACTTCTTCAACTAATTAACACGTAAAGCATCAGGGCGACTGGAATTTGATTGTGTGACAGATCATGTCACAGCTCAGGCTGGCTGTTTTCAAAATGCATTGCCTCGCAAAATAATACATACCGATGAAATGTATATTTTATCCAAAAAACATGAACTATTTCCTCACATTTCGCATGTTTACCAATATAGAATGACCTTTAACCGATTCAATGCCACGTCAAAATGAGTTTTTAGAAGCATTGTCCCCGAGTGCCAAAATGTAAAAATACTTGTTTTGTCGTTTTATTTTAAAAATCGTATATTATTTAGCACTGCTCATCAGTAAATATCAAGCCTCTGGGAATTGTAAATCACCATTAAATGGCAGGGGAGTGGCTTTTATCAGATCTTTGTCCACAAATTGAGGAAGCACTCACTTACTAGTGATGCTGATTGATATTAACCCACTCTATTTCCGACATGGAGGCTGTAAATAAATAAAAAATTGACTGTAAGGGGCGCAGCTTCCAGGACGAGTGGAAATTGGAGTATTTTTTCACCGAAATCAGAAACTACTGTGTCTGCCTAATTTACCAAGAGACTTTGGCTGTTTTCACAGAATATAATAAAGAGGCACTGCCAGACCAAACACAAAAAGCGAACTGGAAATGAACGCTGAGAAACGGTAAAGCAACTGTAAGGCGTTTTAACGGCACAGCAGCGCTTTTTCACAAGACCCTGCCAGCCAAATAAAAATTGTACAAAGGCGAGTTGTGAAGTCGCGACGCTGATCACCAAGCACTGCAAGCCTTTCACGGAGGGTGAATTTATAAAAGACTGTTCAAAGAATTCCAGGCTAATCAGTCGGCTCTTACACATTTTTAGCTTACCAAATCTGGCCCGCTTTCTGAAAAGTTTGGACACATGTCTACATAGCTACATAACTGAATTTTCTGTAGGCCTTCAAAAATGTGTCAAAATTCCAAAAAATAACTGGCACCGACTCTTCTCATTTAAGAGAAACGTCTGGCATTGAAGCAGTTAATAGCTTCCTGATAATATGAAAAAATGTAACGGTGTATATGTGCAGCTAAAATATCAGAGGCTAAATATCTTCAACATTTTTACTAGCTTTACTTGGTATTTTATGTTAAACATCTGTAAGTCTGCTTTTGGTCAGAACTTCACTTCCTGACATAAACATGGCTGCACATGACTGACACACAGCAGACTACATAAACTACGCTGACACAGTCTCAAGCGCTGAACCCAGGTGGGCGCACCGCAACAGGAAGTGGCAGGCTGGAAGCAGGAAGTGGACTCGCATTACAGGGCAGGACAACCAGGGAGGACGCTCCTATAAATAACCACTTCTACTCGCTCACTCCTTCATCTCCTCCCTTTTCTGACAAAGAAAAAACAAGTTAGGCAAAAACGTTGTTACAGCGATTCGGCCTGTCACTGACAGATCTCCGCTTAGCGGAGAGTGCCTCTGCAGGTTTGAATAAATACGCGAACCTAACATTGACAAAAGCAGATATGACCATGGCTCTGGATGTGTAATAATGGTATGTCTCAGCCCGTTTATTTTTGTGTCAGAAAGCATTTGTTTAAAAACACTTATTAGAAAGTTGATATGGTGGTGGGCGCTTGGCCAAGGTTATTATCAATTAATTTCTATCAAAAAAAAATTGACGATGTAAATATATTTAAAGATAAGAATTTGTGTCTGTAAACTATTTAATTACTCTATGTATCATACTTTCGTTTGTATTATTTAAATTAAAATAAAGAATTTTAAGGCAGAGATAATTGGGGCAGCAGTAGCTCAGGAGGTAGAACAATCGTCTTGGGATCAAGAGATCACAGTTTGAATCCCGGCTCCTCCGTGTTACATGTCGAAGTGTCCTTGGGTAAGAGACTGAACCCCTAATGCCCCCAATAAGCAGGTTGGCGCCTTGCATGGCTGTACGACCGTTATTGGTGTGTGAGTGTGTGTGTGAGTGTGTGTGAATGGGTAAGTGTGAAGCACATTGTAAAGCGCTTTGGGAAGTCTTCATTGACTTGAAAAGCGCAATATAAATGCAGACCATTTCCATTTAATTGAGATAAGATGGGAGAGGATAATTTATTGTATCATATTTTTTAAATTTTAAATTTTTTTAAATTAAAACGTTACAAAAAAACTTTTTTTTTTCGGACCAAGTAAAGCAGGAATGTCAAACCCAGTTTGGCTCAGGGGCCGGATTCAGACTTTAGGTTCTCAAGTAGGCCAAAAAAAGTAAAAATATGTTGACGCCCAATTTTTTTTTTTGTATTTGTACAACCCTAGCAATGATAAGAATTTCCAGGCACGACACATTTATTCACAAACAATGAAAGAAAAAATTCATGTTTGGCATTGAATGTGTTAAGAATTTGCCTATTTTAACGAATGAGTAAATGTAGCTTCAGATACGTACCAACTCACCATAAACATCACAAACATAAACAAACTCAAGTAGGAGCTATGAATGAAAATATGCTTTCCTCATTCATCGTACAGCTTTGAAATAGATTTTAAAAAAAGAAATACATAATAAAAGTTTTAGGAAATAACATTAGATCAAACTCCTAGGCTGGGCCTATTGAGGCTGAGAAATTGCTGCATAATGTCTTTAACATGATACAAGACTGGACCTCAGCTTTTTGACACCTTTACCGCCTTCTTGCAGGAAGGAGCACTTGATAAGTATTTATTAAAACTTTTCATGGAAAGGGGCTAGAAACTTGATTTTTTTTTCTTTACCTTTCATGGTCACATTTTCTTTTTTGAATACAAAATCAAGTGTTTACGAGCAAAATGAATGAATGAATGAATGAATGAATGAATGAATGAAAACTTTATTTCGAACATTAAAATAAAAATAATAATAAAATAATTAGAAGATATTAACACAAATCATTGCAAACTTGGAACGATCTCGCTCCACGAAATGTATTACTTTGGACAAAAATTGAATGCGTGGAAAAAAGTTTGTTAAGTTGTATGGAATGATAATATAAACCATGTGGTGTTTAATTATAATGAGAATGTTCAGAGTAAAGTTTTTTTGTCTCTAAAAACTAAGATTTGTATGATATGTTTCGGAAGTTTTTAATTTCCTTGGAAGAAGATTGTGTTTTAAAATTAATGGCGTCAATAAGACTTTTAAGAGTAAAAGTTTTTCTATCCAAAAATGAATATCTGCATGATTTGTTTCTGATGTTTCTGGTTCGTTCTATAGGAGCCACGCCACTGTTGCCTAAAGGTGCTTGGATGAGCAATCCAGAGGGGATGTAAAACCAGCATTGCATTAAGACAAAAAGCAGGACTCAAAGGAAGTGAAAGCATAAGGTAGGAGAAATTCCTCAGAGGGAGCGGTTTGGCCAGGGACAAGTCGGAACAGACTCTTACATTCAAGTAAGAGTGAATAAGAGAATAAGTGGACGAAGAGATGACGAAAAAGGGGAGACGGGGGGAGGAAGCCAAGTATCGGGTCCCAGTAAAGCAACAGGCTAAGACATGCAGGTTTTTTCGACCAAGTGGTTCCACCCAGCGCTGGGAAAACTAAAACCGGTGATTAACCTAAACACAGCACAGGCTCTAAGTAAGAGGCACGAGTGTGATGCCTTAAAGCTCTGCATCTTTGGCAAAAAGATCCTGGAATAAGGAAGAAGTGGACTAGTCAAAGACTCTTTGACACAGCTTACTTAAATTACTATTCACAAAGCATAAAACGCTTTATTATAGTATTCCAATTAAAGGAAATAAATTGACTTGTCTGTTTGCATTTTTTAATACATTGACATAAATAGTCAAATCCAGGGTTCATACATCTTCTTCATGGCCAAATTCAAGCAATATTAAGGACTTTTAAAGGTAAATTTCTGCGAGTTACATATGTGATTTTGAATCTTGCGTGTGCATTTGTGAATACATATGATTTTTAGATCTTGAGTAAATCGCGAATATTTTTGGTTTTAAGTCTAGTCTCTTCCTCATATGGGTGTTGGGTAAAAATAACAGTAATATGGAGCTTACATTTTCAGTTGCAGGAGGTTCTTCTCCTTACAATTTACCATTGGGGAGGCTACCTTAATTTATTTGCATGGCCCATGATAAATGTCTATACTTGTTACTCAATCCTTTCACTAATTTCATAGTGCCCTTTTTATGTGTAGCATGCACCTGTCCTCTTGGGCGCTACCCGTAGTGTCCAATGACGCCTCATAGGACAATGCTATAGAAACTAATGCCAGCTGCTGTTATCACTAGGAAAGAAGAAATGCAAGAGAAAAGCAAAGCAGTGTCGCTGTCAATTTCTTGTTGAGAAACCTGGCAAAAATTTCAAGCATTTACAAGCACTTCACCCAAAATTCAAGCGCTCTTCAATCCCTAAAATTAATTAAATGAAAATTTAAGCAGTTTCAAGGATTTCAGGCACCTGTACAAACACTGGAACTCAAACTATGGCCATCATTCCCTACCCAAGCATGTTTGCTAAAAAAGTCCGTATTTTACAGGTAGTGTGAGCTCAATTTATCCGTTCCTGAGCATGACAAGAACCCCAAGTTGGACAAGCAATGGGAAGGTAAGCTAGAGATCGGGTACATATGTGCAGACACATGAGCACAGCCATAAGAACCGTCAACACACAATACGTAACAATGACGTCATAAACGTACGTGCAATGTACAAATTGAGTGACCAGACCTAGAAACAAATGGTTTTTGCCACAGTGTTGAAGAGTTTGCTCTACGTAGCACTGCAAAGCCAACAAAACAACCACACGCCTATCATGACATCTTAAAGGGACATTGTGTATTCTTTATCCCCTCCTAGTGATGTTTTTTTAAACTCATAAAAAGAATCTATATTGATATTGGACTAATTAGCAAAATTTATTTATTTTCATATAAAGGAGTATGTTTTGAAATCCACTTAAATTGAGGAATTTGTAATTATTTACATAACATGAGGCTCATCTAGAAGGAGCTGACATGATTGTGTTCCATATTGAGGCTACAAGTACAACGGAATAAAGCGACATCTGAAATATTACACAGTATCCCTTTAAGTTGAAATCACACAACAGGCATTTCTTCCGTACCATGCGGAGTACTGACTATCTCCTCCACTCTACCCCTTCGGGCTGCACTCTCAATACTCAACCAACCTGTACACAGTTAGCTCTATTATTACAATAAGACCTCATTATATTATTAAGATGTCTTATTCTTATTCTTGCATGAATCAACGTGATCACATATATTTTGAAAGCAACTGGTCTTGGGGCAGTTTTGCAGAGTCATGTGAGTGAGGGACCAAAGGAGCTAGCCAGGGTAGGGGGTAGTCAGGCGTCAGAAAGGTATGGAAGACATGGCTCTAGTGGGAGTTCACGTTAATTGCCAACTAACGACCTAACTAACCAACGCACCAAATCAATCACTCACTAAGATAATTATACCTTAAATCAAAAGAATTGGTGCTAAAAACAATCAAGGAAGTTGACGGAGGTAAAGCATATACTCCTATATTTTGTCCATAATAAAATAAATTGTCATGACATATGTGTTTTTTGTCAAACATCAATCCAATAAGCTCTATTCCGTAGTCGTGTTACGAAAAACACCTCCTATTTACTACTGCGGTAAATATTGTGTTCTTGTCCTCAATTTGAAGGAAGTCATTTTTCACACGAGGATGATTACGGGAAGTAGGCTCAATCTGCAGAGGAAACCATTAAAAAACACCAAAAACATCAAGTTCGCTTCATCAGCATTGGCACATGGTACCTTTCTCCGCCACTTCCAGGGTGTTTCTCTACTTAGCACTTTCCTTTAAAATGGCAGAATAAATAAATACAAAAACTAACAGTTTGCCTTAAAATCACTATAGCCTACCAAGTAGCCGCACCAATTAGCATACTTTGCCACAAAACACACATTATTTGTATTACGGTAATAATGAGCCTGAAAGCATCAATGAAAGTTATTCAATTGAATTAGAGGTTAACCATACATTTTCAACAAACACAAAAAAACGTACAGCCTTACTTAAAAATATAACTTCACTAAGACTGTTTTTTTTTTCCACCTGAAAGATTATACTTCCCCACAAAATCTGTTTATCGACAGTTGTTTTCCCCATTCAAATTACACATTTGCAACAGGTTTTTTGTCAAACCCAAAGACACAGGAATAGTGTTGGCTCTAAACACAACAAAAAACGGGGGTTTAAAACAACTTAGGCAATTGGGATTTGGTCAGAACTGGCCGATTTGAGTGCATGCTAGCAGGAGGAACTATTAAAAAAGCCAGTAAAAGCTTGTGAGAGCTAACGTAGAATTGTCGCTCAGCAGGACCCTGAATCATGGGACTTAACAACATTCACATGCAGGACCTAGGCGTGGAAGGCACATAGCTGTTGATTAACCAGTGCTAAAAACAGGACAAAATAAGCAGAATTGCCATCATGGCATCCTTTTTTTTTTTAAAAAAAAAAGAACATCTTTATATGATAGTAAACGTGATTTTGCTCGTTAGTTTAATGTTTCCATTACCATGCGAATTGGTGTCTAGTGTGACTGTATTGCATCCCATTGCCATACGAGCAGCCCGACAGTCAGACCAAACATAATATTTGTTGCTGGACCACATTTTAAAGAAGCATCCGTGCTGCTGGAAGACGGTCTTCAGTTGACCCCAGATGAGAAATAGCTAAGAGCAAGACAGGGTGGTGTCCAGTCTTAATATCAATATCCACTAAAACTCTTATGTCCACCGGCAGCACTGAATCTTACCACAAGGCTGTGTTAATTTTCTATTGCAACTTAGTTATCTTGTGTTTGGCACCGAAATGATCTTTACATTGTTTTGAGAATTAGCGCCTCCGCCCCACAGTTCAGAGGTCCTGGGTTCAATTCCATCTGCTGGACTACCTTTGTGCATTTTGCATGTTATCATTGTGCTTGCGCCGCTTTCTTATGGGCACTCCGGTTTCCTCCCTCATTCCAAAAACATTAACAGGGTCTGTCCCTGTGTGCCCTGCGATTAGCTGGCAACCAGTTCAGGGTGTCCCCTGCCCACTGCCCGATGATTGCTGGGATGGGCTCCAGCACCCCCGCGACCCTCCTGAGGATAAGCAGTGCAGCTAATGAGATGAGATGATTGGCGGGTCCAAATTGTCCCTAAGTATGAGTAAGTGTGTAAATGGTTGTCTGTTTCTGTGTGCCTTATGATTGGCTGGCAACCAGTTCAGGGTTTCCTGTGCTCACAGCCTGATGGTTTGAATGGGCTCCAGCATGCGTGCGACCCTAATGAGGATAAGCGGGCAAGAAAATGGATGGGTGGATGAAAGCTTTGAACAATTTTTCATGGTCGATTGACAGACACAACAATTGAAGATTCCTTATAAAATATTTCACAATTACTTTTTATTGCAGTGGTCCTTTGACTTACAAGTTTAAAGCATAGATATTGAAATAATACAGCAGCAAACAAATACAGGAACATTTTCTGCTATTATGGCAAAAAAAAAAAAAAAAGACCGTTTAATACAATAAATCCCTTTCTTTTGCTTCCAGTAGGCCAACAAATGGTTCAATTGTATAAGTGGTATTAAAATCAGTAGTAGTATTAGTAGTAGTAGTAGTTGTAGTAGTACAAAAGTCGTCAAAGGGAAGGACATTGGCGGGGCTATAACAATACTGTTTTTTTTAAAGAGCTGAGAGCTGCAACCTGTTTCAAAAGTGGAGCTTTACGCACACGCCGACACAAATGCTGACGAGCCTTTAATCTAGATGGCCACTGCCTGTCTGCCAACCGAACGCCGGCCAAGAGGGAAAAGTGTGGTGGGGATGTGGGGATAAAGGGCAGTTCCTCAACTGCCAGGTTTGAATGACTGTGACTAAGGTGAGGTTTTGGGCCAATAGTAATATAAATGTCAGTTGGAGCTGATGCAAAATCAGTTGAACCAGTTTTTCCATCACGGAAGCCGTACAGGACTAACCTTTTCCACTGGAAACCAGCTTCCCCACTCTTGATGGTCGTTCTTAAAAAAATGTTTTCTTACTAACAGGGATGTGATTGAGGTGAGGAGAAAAAGTCTGAAACCTAGCCGGGGGTTTGGGGGCCCAGGGCAGAGCCCAGTGGGGGGGCGATGCCCCCCCCCAAAGCTCCTGGGTTTTAAGCAATTTACTTGTCCAAAACCATACTAAAATTAATAATTTAACATCTTTAGAAGATTTAAATAACAAAATAATTTGCCCACATACCTGATTTTTTTTGTAAATACTGCAAGGTCAGTTCAAATGCAGTTCAGACCCTGCAGCTTGTGCAACGATGTGGCCAATTTATGCAATTTTTCTAACGGCCACCAGGATGCGCCAGAGCAATAAAGGAAAGAGTGAGACAGTCTGATTTGTTTGCTACGCAAGTGAAAAAGTCTAGACTATAGTCGGAAAAATCACATCCCTGTACTAACTTATCCTCTAGCCCAGGGGTTAAGAACTTATGGCTCTCGTGAACCACACATAATCTTTTCATGGGTAAAAAAGGTCAGACAAAAATATGCTGTTAGTCCCAATTTCTTTGTAGCGGTGCGATTTAATTTAGCTTTAATCGTGTGTCTTGTCCAATATATAAGGGCACATTTTCCCTAAAGTTTAAAGTGGAGGGGTCACACTAACAGGCCTAGTTTCGGCTGTACATCCCTTAACCGCATGGTGTACCAATGAGGATGCAACTGTGGACAGCCTTCTCCACTGTTGATGGCCTGTTCTTCGGTTTTGGTAAAGTTGGCACCACTTTATATGGAAGCTCATTGGATAATGTATGATCACTGTTGATATCTATCTATCTATCTACCTTGGTCATATCCCTCAAGAGGGGTGACCGACAGCAAGACAAACACATACAATAACAAAGAAAATAAAAGGGAAAAAATAGCAAAAAACACACACAAAAACGTCTGGACCATGGCCAACCCAAATGCCTAAACACCCAAACAAGTTAGGCACCTCGGCACCTAAGTTGGTCATGCTTTCGTCCCTCCAGATGAAAAGTGACACAAGAAAGCGACGACCATGTCACTCGGGTCAGGGTGACACAACACACTTTTGTTCAACAGCAGGGCCCGACAGCTTTCACTGGTTTACCACTGCTGCATCATACAGGTACCCTCCCCATCCCTTAGAACACGCCCAAACATCCCACTATCCAGTTACAACAACTATTGTAACTGTTGATATACTTTGTGATTAAATCCCACGCAGCAAACTGTAACAACTCAAAAACGTGACCCAAGCACATGGAACAATTTGATTTTGGTGAGCGGTAGGAGTGGGCAGGACTATGCAACACAAAACACGTACTTCACACACGCACCCACTGCACTGAAGGGGAATACATCCTTAGACTTTTCGTTTGCAGTTTTTTGTGACATGTTTACAAAAAGACTTTGCTTGCACCTTGTTTTGAGACCATTATTTAGGTAAAAAATGAAGGTCAAAATGAGCATCAATGATCTTAAGTTACTGAGGTACCTCGACATTTATTTGTTGATATGGGACACAGGCTCTGGCATTATTATTTCATACATTTTATCAAATCATCTAACGTCACACAGATAAAGAAATTGGCTGAAAAATTTGCTATTGTCTTGAGAGCGGGTTTGGTTTGCTGAATTTTGTCTAAAATATATGGTATGGCTCACCGTTAATTTTTTTTTTAACATTTTGCCATCATGGCTCTATGGGTCAAAATGGTCCCTGCTCAATACGGAATAATGTGGTGCATGTGTGAGAATAGTTGCTTTCCATGTTTGTCACTTCTAATTACAGCTGTGGAATGAAGGCTTTCAAGGTGACACTTTTAACAAGGTGTTGTGGTGGGTCCTGAGCTGTCAGAACTATGTGACCTCAGACCTACACACAAAACATCTCTCACCCCTGTCCCAATGCTCTCACCATTTAAGGCATGGAGAAAAACGCGGGCAGAACGTGTGAAAAGTGAAGATTATGCAGAATTGAGTGTGATATTTCTAAACCTGTTTGTAGGGATTGCTGCCCATTAGTGAGGTCATAGGACACTGATTCTTTAGGGGATTTTTGGCCAGGACTGAGTACATACACAGCTGGGACACATAGGTTTTTTGGAATGTGTACTCGACTCTTGAAGTCAAATGTTTACAGAGCAAACTAATCTCAATTATTGCTCCAGTGCGAATAATAGCTTACTTTAAAAAAAGATCCATTAGAATAAACGTTGAATAGCATCACCTTACAGAAATCTCCACCTCACACCATAGCAGCATGAAAACTGGTACAAATTATTATGGCTGAAGGCAAAGCTTCTCTTTCATTATGAAGTCATACTCCAGATTATTTTGATTTGCGAAGATGCAGGAAAATCCAGGATATACTTTTTTTAGGGCCATCATCACCCTAGACAAACTAACAAAACTGTGAAACCATATCTTGCGACTCACTTTGGGTTATCTTTTTAATGTTGTATCTGAATGAAACAGGAAACATGTATACTATTGCACGAAACTGTGGAAAGATATATCTTGCTATTTATTTTGAGTTTTTTAATTGTTGCTGCTAAATGTTGTTGCACTTCTTTTCATTGTAGTACTGTAACAATGCACTATTCCTTTTCTTGCAATACTGTTATACCTAAGCCAGTTTCCAATCAGTACATTGTAATATTTTTTGCCTATTTACCCTGATAGTTTTTATATTTTTCTCTTGAAAGTCTTTATCGCGTTTTACTCGGGAGTGCCATGTCTAATCTCGTTGCATAAAATGTTTCACAACGTTGATATCAATGACAATAAAGAAATTTCAATTCAATTTTACATTTTGCCACAAATCCTTAGATTTGAATCAAAATCACAAGAGGATTGAGTTAGATAATTCAAGCTAGTTATGGTAACAAGAAGCTATGACAAAAATGTGACACATAGTCTTAAAGTAATTACATTTGTGTTACAGTCCAACTCGGACCAATGGCAGTTATGCAAACTATTGCTGGAAAGGCAAACCGTTTTTGTCCCCTAATTATATTTGCCCTTTATTTTCACTCTGCAACAATTATTTTATATTTCCCCGAGAATGATTTTCCCTGTAACCAAACAATTTGAAAAGACTCTTGTCATGAAACCTTTTTTTTATCTACAGAACTTCTGCCACAAAATATCTGTTTTCCACAACAAAGCTACGCATTTTGCTCCGCAAAAGTACACATAATTGCTGGTTATTGCCTTGAACGATGCAGTAGTGAATGTCTCGGCCCATCACTAGACGTCCTTACCCTGAGTTGATGGGTGATGCGACGGCATCCATCGGGCATGCCTGGATCGGGCTCTGCAACGCCGCGTAGCACCGCCACCCAGATGCAACGAGGCTCAGGGGAGCTGCAGTCCACTCCCACTGGGTTCTGAAAGCTCCAGTCAGACCCTGGCGCAGGGCATTGTAGCATTGCGCCGTGCATTTGGCTGTGGCACTGGCGGTCGCTCACATGTGCAATGCTGAACAAGCTCATTGGACTGAGTCTCAGCAGAGTATCCAAGACTTGACTAGCTTTCCCTTTCCCATGTCCGCAAACATTGATCTTCCATGGTGGCTTCGGAGAGTCTCTGGAGAGAGTGACAGCGTGGCTATCCCGCTGTTCTTGTGCATACAAAGGCAGTGCGTCCACCCCCAAAAACACACACATGCAGTTTGTCTCCTCCCCGTCACCCTTCTTCCCTGTGTATGTCTAAAATCTGACAAATCCTCTCATGTCTGTCAGCAAGTCACCAGAAGTCAACTTCCACCAGGCAGGAACACCACATGTAATCCTGCAAAAACATCATGTGGGAAAGATGCCACGGTACTCGCATGTTCTGCAGGAGTGGGTGTACAAGTGGCTAAGTGACTACATCAAAGATACAATAAGGCAGATGACCAAGATAGCAGTCAAAGGTTTACAAGAACGTAACCCCGTACTTGGTTCAATGAGAAGGAATCCCAAAAGGGTTCCACAAAAAGGCTGTGTTTGTCGAAGCTAAACAAGTTTGCCTACAAAACGAGATTTTGTGTTAACGATGGTACTTTTTGCATCCTCAAAAATAGAAAATGTCATGATAAAGTAACACAAACATTTACAGATTTTGTCCAATGATTATTTTCCACTATATACATACATATATATATATATATATATATATATATATATATATATATACATATACATATATATACATATATATATTTACATATATATACATATATATATACATATATATACATATATATATACATATATATACATATATATATATATATACATATACAAACATATATATATATACATATATATACACATATACATATATATACACATATATATATATATACACATATACATATATATACATATACATATATATATATATACACATATACATATATATACATATATATACATATATATTAAACATGACACTGAAACTAGTTGATATGCCTTTTTTAAGAAATGATTTTTTTAAGTTGAGAAAAAAGGTAAAATATCTTGGGATAAGAAAAATTCTTAAAATAAGCAACATATTTTGCCAATGAGAGAAAGTGTAACCAGCTTGGCATTAATACTCCTTTTCAAAATAACCTCCAATGACTGGTGCTTTGCTGAGTAAACGTTGATATTTTCTACTCATTTTGCCATCAAAAACTCAATGCTTTTTAACACTCAATATGAATGATGCCCTCCTTCAAACTTTTCACTAAATTGAGCTCTAGATTTCATTCTATCCCCAAAACAACTCCAAACCTGTATTGTATTTTCACAAATTAATGTATACATTGTTAGTTATAAAAGGGCTTCCCTCCCCTAAGAAACAACAGATAAAAAAAATCATACCAAGTAAAAAAAAGGTTTACAAAGACAATTTGAACGAAAAGCAAGATGCCTGTACTTTTGATTGTTGATATCTATTTTGCCAGTTACCATAAAGTCCTAACCTACTTCAATGAGAAATGAACTTCCCCACTCCAACAAGTACTCATCTTTGCCACCTCCCACATTCTACCGACAAACTTCACAGCAAACTGTCAGGCATCCAGATTGAGGCAAGCAAGCTTGGTTTGTATCCCATGCACTTTCTGTATGTCACATGTACCTTAACAGAGCATGCAGAATAGTGTTGTTTTTTTTAGTAGTGTAATTCTTTACGGGTTTTTGGGGGGCATTGTTTGGCTCACAGAACTTCAAGTACAATTCATATAAAAAATGTTTACTGATTACATCAGATAGCTAAAAAAAAAATCCCCTTTCCGACCCAGTAATTCATCCCAACTTGTAAACGTATAATTGAAAATGGTCTAGAGTTTAACAGTATTTCTGTTCATTTTACAATAAAAACTGCACAATTTGCCCTAGTGGAAAAATGTTTGATTTCCCGATGCTATGCAGAAGTTATACCGAAAATTAGTAGTAGTGCAAAATGTACATATAGTGCCGGGAGAAAGCCTCTGTTTTATTTTTAAAGAAAACAACACTGTTTTTCACAAAACACTACATATTGGCATGAAAATATGATGTCTGGGGAGAAAGGTTTAGCATTATCCGCAGTAGAAAACACTAGAAATATACTTAATATAACAATTCCGTGGATATAAAAACTACACAAATCCATCACTGCTCTCATGTCAGTGTTATTTGTTTTGGATGATAAAAATTTTATTCTGCCGTCTCCAACAGCAGTTTTTCACAGGCTTTTTTTCTGATCTACAGGAAGACTACAAAAAGTGGGCAATGAAAATCTAAAATATGCTGTCTCACTTTGTGCGCACCAATTTCTGACACACACGCACACATTCTCAGAGTTGACTATAAATATACTAAGCTACTACTGGGTGTAATTAAGCTATGTCATAAAAGCTGCATTGCTTTAAAATTTGGCTTGGATAGATGGAAGCTGCATTCCTGTGCTGCAAAACCTCCAAAGAGACAGTGTGTGGCGCTATGGTGACCGCAGCACGTGGTACTTGAACAGATTGATTTAATGGTAGGGTTAATACGCACATCACCTCCACTGAACCAACAGATTCAGAATCAGAACTAACTAAGTGAGTCGATGAATACGCAAGTTTAATGTAACTTTGTGCTTTGTGCATGAAAAAAAACGAGCATAAACAAACCTTTGTCATGGAAAAGGTGTCAATCGAAAAGGGAGCGCTAACTACCATATAGGAAATCATTCTACGAGTCTGTTTTCTTTGTCATAACGTGGAAAAACAAATGGATCACAAGAAACAATGTACAATGAAGCAGAAACGTTTGAGACAGATTTCTTTTCATCTGCTGGCATTATTGCGTGTTTTGTAATAAATATTAAATGTGTTTGGATTCTATGGATTGTCCTTAATGTAATGATGCCATTTTCACAGACATTCAAAAAAGTTGAAGACGGCCAGGGGACATAATGGTGAGGTACGCCGGCCTTATAGTTTTCTGGAATGTTGTTTCAAACTGGCTGTGATGTTTCTCTGATGAGTATATTTTAAAATGGTCATCAAATCTCAAATCCCAAAAGTCTAAGCTATCCAATGATATGTGTCATGACATATTTCAGTGACTGGTGACATCGTACAGACACGTATTTGTTTATCAAAAGACCGGCAGCCCGTCCGGTGAGTCGTCGGAACGTTAAGGTGTTAAGGTACTTTATATCATTAAAACTCTTTTTGTGTACCGTCTTTCTTTGTAAATATCTCATGTTTTAATGTGGGCGCATGCAGCTTATAGTCAGGTGCGGGTTATGTATGTACAAATAGTTTTATTCATTTAAATATGTACAGATTGCGACTTATCATCAGGTGCGCTCTATACTCTGAATTTTACGGTATTAATGTTGAAAATCATAAGATTTATTCTTCCAAATCTGAATGAGAAATTCCAAAGCATGTGGATTAAGTGAACGATTTACCAAATGTTCAATACGCACACTGCCTGAGACACGGCATACATCAATTTGGTAATCCAGCTCCTGCCAAACACGCTTGAGCATATCTTGGGTAACAGTCTCCAGCAGATTACGATTTTATTTTTTTTTTATATAGGAATTGTGTGTTAGTACAGGGGAATAATTATATATTATAATGGTAATAATTATTAATTACAAAAAGACATCACATTTTTTGAAACATCCAGATTAATGCAAAAATAACATCTATTAAACACAAATAACCTGTGGGTTTAGTCAAAAATCGTGACATTAGCATAGCGCATCCCTACATTAAAAGTATTTTTCAATATTAACTTAAAGTTCAAGATTATTATGGTTAAAGTTGAATTTGCCTTAAAAATACTACACTTATTCAATCTAATAAAGAAACAAAAACGTTTCAAAATGCTTCAGGACATCGATGAGAGTTCTGGTAGATTCAATCACATACTCTGTGGTGATATGCTGTTAAAACGGTCCATACAACAACAGGAACAAATTAAAAATGCGGCAGAAATACAGTAGGTGTCCGTTTCTCCGTCTAGACAGACTTTAATGATAATCCGTCCGTGAACCAACAAGGCAAGGGGCTCGCTTGCTAAAGGGATGCAGCTGTTTAAAGCAGGTTAATTTTAAATTTAATCTCAAGCTCTCAACTAAATCCATCCTACACTAGCCCACCAAACCTACCGCACCACACACACAGAACTCAGTGGTCCTGGCGCATATGCAATGTGCTGCTAACAGCAGCCGTCCACTAGAGGGAAGCCACCACTGGATCGTTGTGACTTCTTGGCCTGTGGGTGCTCACCTATGGACAGTGCCATAACCACACGGCTAATGGAAATGACCTCTAAAGTGTTGCTCATCAAAGCAGGGGCAGTCAGAGAGGGTGTGAGTGAAGGGGTCTCACAGCTGAGGAAAGGCTGCTGATATGCAATAGCTTCAACTTAAAGGCAACATCAAATAGTAAACATGCACTCTTCCCACTGTTTGGATTGAAGAGTCCCACCTGACCACGCATGACAAGCATCGTGCATGCATTTCTTAGGTGCGCGTGTTTTTGCAGAACAACCTCGTGCTCCCAGTTCATGTGAGAATCAGGCGAAAACAATTAGCTCAACCTCTTCTCTACTGACCACTGCTGGAGGTAAAACCCACCGCAAAACACTTTAAAAGGTCCTTCATTTGCTTGGCCATGCAAATTTCGTTCCAAAATGTGCTACTGTACATATTAGAATAAGAAACCAAGAGGCACAGGTACTGACACATATGCTCTGCTCAGCTTACCTTAAATTTCAACTTAAAAAAAAAATTTTAGGTGAATTTTAGGTCCTTAAAGTTGTATTTAGGGTGACATACATTATACTCCCGCCTCTATATTTGGTCCGACCCCATGAACAATACCAGTGAGCCTTATTACGCCTTTTTTTCCCCACCTAAAAATAAAAAACGCTAAGACTGGGTGCGAGTGTTGGTTTTTGGATTCGAACCCTGGGACACGGCAGTGTGAGCGCCAAACTTTTGCCTTGGTGATATAGATGACATATGAAGAGGCATTAGATTTTATCCCATTATCACACTTTCTTTAGTCATGGTACCAAAAATGAATGTCATTATAACACATGAAACTAACAACTGAATTAACATTCATCTCCGGTATGGTGACTAAAGATAAAATCTACAGCCTTATCACAAATCATCTATACTTCTATTGGTCCAGTGCTCTGACAAATAAGATGATCTTGAACCTGAAGACTGTGCACAGCACAACAGAAAGTTGGTTCAATTGACTTCTGATTGATTTCTGCGAAGAACCCACATAGTGTAATTTGGTTATTATTTACCTTAGGAATATTGTTATCATTTGTTTTCTGACTTTCGTTCTGTGAAGAATCCAGAATTTGAATGTGGATTTCTGGAAACCAATATTTTTTTTTACATTCAGGCATTTGTCATACTTTTTCCGATACAAACTGATCCCTCCCTCAATCAGAGAAGAAAAGTGGACAACAAGTCTATGGCACAGAAATGGGAAATATTATTTTTTAGCACACCACCTGATTCAAAATGTAGAGAAAATTGAGGAAAAACATCTATACCAGAGGTGGGCAATCTCCAAAAACATACAGGACATGCAGCCCTCAAAGAACAGAATGTCCACCTCTGGCCTATACTGACACACACTTAGAAATTTATCTTCACCATAATTCCACGTTTAAACGCTTAGCTATCATGTAAATGGCCCAAGAAAAAATAGCCAGGATCAACGCAACATGCGAAGGAGCAAAGTTTCCCATTATTACTATAATAGTAGTTTACTGCTATTCATTATGTTTTGCTCATCCTTAGCCGAAGCCATTCTGCAATAGCTCAACTAAATGAACGCAAGGGACAAAAATGACAGAAATTCACAAGGACCAGGCCACAGAAGCACTATGAGGCAAAATGTCTTCCACGGAAGGAATGGGAAAATTTTTATTTTTTTCATTATTTCTAAAACAATAGATTGTTTGAAAAAGGATCAATACTCAATCCAAAGTATAACCACAAAAATAACCATCAACAACCCTTTACCAAATTGAAATGTCTTGGCGCATATGGTATCAGAAGACGGGCATTGTATATCATATCAGAAGATGGGTCCAAGCCAGAAATTATGGCCAGGATAGCTCAAACCACAGCTTCACTTGCCAGACTTAAACCCATCTGGAGAGACGAGAACATCCATCTATCCATTTTTCTGCGCCACTTATCCTCAGTAGGGTCGCTGCGGTACTGGAACCCATCCCCGCTATCTTTGAGAGGGTAGGGGAAACCCTGAACTGGTTGCCAGCCGGTCGCAGGGCACACAGAGACAACTCACTTGCTCATTCAAATCGAGGGAAGATTCAAACCGGCCAATTAACCTGACATGTTTTTAAAATGTGGGAGAAATCCAGAGGTATCGGAGAATATCTAAGCAGGCACGAGGAGAACGGACAGGTACATAATCGTCAAAGATCAGACTCACGAGAGCGCTGGTTACTTTCATCTTTCTCTACATTTGCAAGACATGGACTTTCCAAGTAAAGTTGGAAATGAAAATCCAAGCCATGGAGTTCCGATGCTACAGGAAACTTCTAAGCATCAGCTACTTAGCCCATGTGACAAACGGAGCGGTGCGTAACACCATCAGAAGGCAAATTGGACCCACCAAAACTTTGCGAAGACAATAACTACAATGGTATGGACACATCAGATAGCACCATTCCAATACAATGTATCAATACCCTGCGAAAATATTAATCAGGAAAATGAATTTATGCTTACACTGTCATGTGTTGCTAGTTTGAAAGTAAATAAGTTTAAGTAGCCTAGATTCCCATTTATGCATTATTTAAAGGCAATAAGTGTTTGCCAGATGCAAACGACATCTGGTAAGATGAGAGAAAAGTTGGGGCTCCTCATCTGTATAACGAGGTCAGAAGTTGTCGAGAAACAGCAGTTGTGACACACATTCCCTTGCCGTCACGCTCCAATTAGTTATTGTATGCGTCATGCGCCTTTTAGCATTTACGACGAATTCCTGACCGATTTTTCCTGAGCAGAATCAGGCATCGCCATGACACGCAAGAGCCAGGATCTCTTTTTGATGAATAATTTAACGGCAAATTTGCGGTATCACTAATTTATCCTGTGAGCTTAAGCCATCCTCACGGCTTCAACTCGCCATTCCCTGAGTGATTTTCTACCATTTGAGACTGGAGCTTGTTTACCTGTCAGTTCGTGTAAAAACTCAAACAAAGACTTTTGAAACCGAAAAACTCCACACAAGGAAACTGGAGAAGAGATTCCAACGGCAGACACATACGATTTGGTACCCAAAACACAGTGTTCAAGCCTCTTTGTGTTTAAAGCCCCAGTGTGTAATATTTGACCACTAGATGGCAGTGAATTTTCCTATGCGAACAAAAACCAGTGCCAAGAGCTCACTGTAGAGGCAAGATGCCAGACAAACATGGCGGCGACTTCTAGGTAGGGATTCCACGATGTAAAAGAAATACAACTTTCTCAACCGATTATTTTTTTATAAAATTAATATTGCTATGATAGTTTGTGGTATTTGCCTACTAATCAAATTTATGTTCTTTTTTACTATATCAAAACAAATGTTTGCCAATGTGAAGCACTACATTTTACACACTGTCTCTTTATAGTGAGGGATCAATCCAAAGGGTTTTCTGACAGTGATATATTGTACAAGCCTCTTCTCATCCAAACATGGCTATTGGTGTGTGTAGATTATGAGCTCAAAGGAAATCTCCTGTTTTATATCCATCAATTGGAGAGCCCTTTTGAGAATGCTGCTGAGTGAAGATCATGTAAAAAACGCTCAGGTTTCAGCTAATGACCAATCATGTCTCTGCTTCAGAAGGCAAATGTAATTGGTTGTTATCTGAAGCCTGACAGCATTCTCAAAATCAGGCATGAAAATGGGTAAGGGCTTAAAAATGGGAAATGGGTGTGGAGGAGAGACCGTATTAAATTGCATATAACGCGGACCCATAATTTTATTAAGAATCGGTATACACATTGTTTAAATATTTTTCAGCTCAAACTAAGCATTGAAAGTGACAAAAGTGTTTGAATACATGTAGCCACGGTTCAAATAATTTATTGATAACTAAAGCACAATACCAACACAACATTTACTATGCATTTATTTCCTGTTTTTCAATTATCAGATACACCAAAGAGTTGTACTTGTGCTTTCTTCTTCCATTCTCTAACATTTGTCTCTGGTACCGTGAATAAAAATAGTCTGATACTGAGATGAAATCTAATGCGTGTTACACACAAAGAAATGCAGTACTCCTTCCTGTGCAAACTACAGATTTTAATTCAAACGCACCACCTCAAACAAATTTACTCTGCAATATAATAAGTACCCACCTCAAAACGTTTTCTCATCAGATCTATATAATTCAAGCAAGGTACCCTTTCTGAAGTTGAGAGATTTTCATGACTACAAAACGGCCGCTACTGTTTTCTGACTGCCTAAGAACATCCTACTCGAGTTTAAAACCAAAAAACAAGTAAATACCGGCTTTACTAGTGAGTTGAATTCTGGCTATAGACAATGATTTACAACACCGAGTGTAGTACTGCACAATAAGCAACCATCGCAAAAGAATTTATCAAGGACATTGTCAAATGATTGAGTGAAAGACAGTGTCTTCTAAGCATCTTACTTCCTCGTGGGAATGACGGCATTTGAAAATAATAGGTGCCCCCTGACACTTTTCCTCCGTATCTAACATCATCTCTCATGTGCCGACCACAACCACTGGGAGCAATCAGAGCAGTCACGTCTGAACTGCAATAAGAGCCCTTTTCCCTCCCTCTGTTCGTCCTTTTTCTTCTCATTCTGCACCCTCCTCCTGTCTGCATCTGGGCAAAGGCCGGCCACACTCCCAGAGCCAGGGGCCCACATGTACAAAATTAGCTCATCTCTGCCTCTGGGTAATTACACTAGTGAGATTATAAGTTTGGTGTTTGTCAGTGACGTCACTGGGCCGGACAAGTACGGGGGCGTGGCCTACAAGGATGGAGCCCCAGTGTTTATTAGAGCGAGCGACACAGCCGCCTGGAGTTTCCATTTGAGATCATCTGGTTTCTACATTCCTGCCATGCATCAGGGTCCAAAGCCATCCGGAAGAGGTTCATGGAACCCATTTAGGGAGTTCTCGACTAGTATATTTAGTACTCAAAACTACAAAATCCTTTGGCTCTAAAAGGGCTCCTTATTCCCATCCCAAATGTCACCACTCGTGACCAGATAGACAAAAAGTAGGTCCTTTGAACATTTCAACATAAGCAGACAAACTTCCTGAGATGATTGAGATAAGATAACGTGATTACAACTGTAGTCTGGAGGTCGATAAATACGGTCTAATTGAAATTTTATCCGGTAGTTGTTTTGAGACCCTGAAGCGATATTGAATAGTGACTTGGCAGTGTGACAATTGAGTCATCAGACCTTTTTAACCATTCAGATTTGCCTACCTACCACTCACCCAATCAAATTGCTCAGAGTGGTCTGCGGGCATTTTGGGTGTTGTCCGTGGGTTTTCATCACAAAGTATCTCAACAGCGAACATACATACTTTAAGGAGCTTCTGTTTAAAGACTTTCTTAGCGACATACTGCCAAAATGGGATATGTTGGTCAGACACCCTGATTGTTGGCTGTAGTTAAGTATGTGCCCTATATACACTGGCCTGAACCATGATGTTCTTCAGTGATACTATGAAAAAGACCCATATAGTGATACTGCTGCTTCACATGTACTAAAACCGATGTGGAACCGTATGACTTTGGATTTCCGCAGAGTAAAGTATTGTCGTCAATTTTTTTTCTCCGAGCCATATGTACTCGTGAAAAAAGCCATACACGGCTGGCGGGCCGTAGGTCCCTGACCCCTGATCAAAAGGCAGTATGGTTGGACTTAAATATACATAAGTATTTATTTTTTCACTTAAGGTTTTTCTATTGAAGAGCAGAAGAACCTAGTTAATTTTCGATCACATAAACCACACCGTGTCATCCGGGATTGGAGTAACACTATAGCGGGTATTTCAAGAATCAATGACCTTAACTAGTGTAAAGCAATAGATGTTGTGATCATGTACCTCTTTGCTCTCAATCAACAATAAATTAGCAATGGAATAAATACAGCCCCCCACAGACATGAACCGTCTCGTCCAGGGTAACGGCCATGATTGGCTCTTCATCCCTCTTAAGATGACTCATCCCACACACACTGTGTGGCGACTGCAAGGGGACGGTTTTCATTGAGAATTTTAAAGACATGAACATTTTAAAGTGCACAGTGGAATGGCGCCAGCTTCATCGGCAAAGTTTAACTGTTACAAGCAGATTAATCTAAAGTAAAAAGCTGGAATGTGCACACAGAAAAGACAAAACTCTAACAGAAGAAAGAAGACCAAAGAAGGCAGACAAAAGGGAGATCAAAGCAGAAGGTAAAATGGAGAAAATCAGCGAGGTGGAGCATTAAATCCATCTGAGGGTGTATTTGCAGTAAACAAAATTCCTAAATCCTTGTGAGAGTAGTTCCCTCTAATATGGTTTTCAAGAGGAATCGACTTTGGAATAATGATTTAAAAACACACGCTCTGTTGAAAAGCCATGATGATCTTGATTTACAGTAATATCTGGTCAACATGTAAAATGTTCAAGTACACCAAACCAAACATTCTAATCGACTTTGAGGACTCACTAGTTGAATTTAAGTGTGTATTTCTTTTTGGGAAAATTCCCAAAAGGTTTAGGACGAAACGAGTCAACAGTTTGCCATGCTCACACTGTATCCTCTATTGTTAGTTTACTATGGAAATGTGTTACAATTGAGTAGAACTGTCTTTATTTTCAATTATTACAATGTAGTTTACAATTGCATTAGAAGTGGCACTCCAAAATAACCATCTAATAAAATACTTTTGAAAAATCAGGAAAATGGGAGTTTTAGGATTACGCTGCTGATTATTATTGCTTAATAATCAGCAGCGTTATGCATAATAATGACAAGGTGTGTTTTGAAAAAGACCCATATAGTGCATTTATCCTCATCCAAAATGTGACCATTTTAATGCCGTAGATAAAATCAACTCTTAAAACATAGTGACAAATCATTTTTGGTTTCGGCACTCACTCTATTAACATTGTATGTATGTCCAAAATGTCAGGGTGATCATCTATGAAAAAGGCAAAACTGAAAATATTAGTTCCCCTTTTCAATTGTATCCGCATCTGTCATTTATTGGGCAAGTTGGCTAGCTAACAAAATATCTTTTAAAAATGCCCAGAAATTTTGACCCCATTTCAATGAGACAAAGCTGACAAAAATCATCTGAAGACACTGATATTAAGCTCTAAGCAGACAACACTTGCCTATGCCCCACCAATTTCTTACCTCCATAGTGGCTTGGTGAAAAAAAATACTGTATTAGACCGGAATAGATTAATGAAAAAGCACAAGTAGTTTAAAAAATCCTAGACTTTGCGATAATTTATCCATCAAAGGTATGTCAGATTTTTGCAACAAGAAACTAGATTATTTTCTTTAACAAATAAGGTAATAAAAAAGGAGATTTTACTTTAAAATGAATATGCAAGCTACCGTAAAGATGACCAATATGGACCAGGGCACAAACAATAAAACACAAGCATTTTGAGAACATAAACAAAGACACTATTGTCTTGGGGCTGTTTGCGCTCGCTTCTCTGTGGCCTTTTTCAGCTTCCGTTTGATCTCCATCGTATGACTCTGACAAAAGTCTGCAAAATCCTACAACAACAACAGTAGAAATTGTATTGTGTTATCCTGTCTGCTTGTCTCCCGGAACTTCCCAATATGTTTTATTGGCATTTGTGGGCATCGTATTCTTGCCATGAGTCACTAAGATTCTCCTCATTCTCTCTTCCTCCTCACCCTCCTCTGCTGGCATTCCAGTTTAGAATGTGGTGTTCCTAAAAAGCCTTGAGGGGTTTTCACACTCATTCAGCACAATGTAACGAAGAAGCTGAGGTGAAGACGAAGTGAAGATGGAATGTCAAAATGACCATAACAGAACTCAAAAGCCTCGAAGTAAACCAGTCTGATCATGGTGAACCCAAATACTTTCAAGAGAGGAAAATGATCATTTCAAAGTAGATACTGTAGTCGTCTAATGGCCAAAACAGGGTCTTACGTTAACATTGGCTGTGACTGTGTCAGACCATTAGGGGTTTGGCGATTCAGGGCGGATCCAAACAAGAGTTATTTTCAGGGCAAAGCCAAATTAACAGTTGTTGCCTTTAGGAATCATGGACGTATGGAATGTGGAGCAGTAGTAGACAATAAACAATGGCATTTACTGCACAGATATCTTCACTAAATGTTTGGTTTCTTAAAAATGAAAAACATTTATGAATCAGTTGCCAACAGCTGTCACCATATGGGTCACTCAAATCAAAAACAAGAAGTCGTAATTTTCAAAATAAAAAAACATTTCGATCAATATTTAAAAACTGACTTGGATTTTACTATTTCACACACAGTAGAAAAACCTGAATCTTCAAAAATAACTTAAGTACGATGAACATTTCTTATAGATAAAACTAAATTACAAATTCTGAAAAATATCATTTTAGATCACGCACCATGGTGGCAGAATGGTGAGCACGTTAGCCTCCTAGTTTAGAGGTCCCAGGTTCAATTCCAGCTACTGAATGAATAAAAGAAATCAGGGTAAATTCAGGGCCATTGTGACTTAATAATATCATAATCGCGCTTGTCACTGTATGTTGTCTCTGAAATGATTGTAATACATGCATAATCATGAGATTACCAACACATGCTTAAGAGCCCATTGTTGAGTGAAATCTCAATGCAACCTGAATAAAAGCACAGAATTGTGGTCACCTCAGTCGCATGGTCCCTCCTCATTACCCCTAAAAAGAACATTAGTTTAGAACGAAGAAAACACTTAGTTAACCCACGTAGATTTATTCATTGATGTATTGATTAATGGCTAGATACATAGTAATTGATTTTAGTTTTTGTTATTTTGATTTTATAACTCTCTCTCTCCCTCATATATAGTCTCAAACAGTCTCAAAGTAGATACATTTCTGAACTGACAATCCTCACCAGGGTTCCAGGACTTCTTAAGCCTCTTTTACACTCTGAACTGGTCATCAGCCAATTGCAAGACCCACATCGACAACCAAACATTCACACTCGCAATTAGGACAATATTGGAAGTCAATTAATCTACCATACATGTTCCTGGAAATTCAGAGTGCAAGTAGAAAACCATGCAGTTATGGGAAGACAATATTTGCTCCTTTTGAAGAAGTCCTGAACTCAAATGTAACCCTTTAACACAGTTTTTACAGTTTGGATCAGAAGAACCTTCATCTAGAACACATGCAATTTAACACACTTACACAGTATCAACCGCCAAGTCCAAGCTCCCCTACAAGACCAAACCTGTCCTGTTTTGCAGAATGTATCATATCACATCATCTTTCAAGCACGTTGGCATTGGGAAGGAGTGAGGTAAGGTGCATTTATTTAGTCACATTACTTTTACAAGACTTAAAAAAAGCGTAAAGAGTCTTGTTTTCTAATGAATCGATCCGCCGTCGTTGGTAGCTTTGCGGAGCCGTGCAGCAGTAATAATAGTCACCCGTTACGAGTCAACAAGGTTGATGACGAATGATGTCTTTTGATACGACCGCAACGCCAGCTGGTGTCAAGGACAACCTCTCGCAAACACCGCAGACCAAGGACAATAAAAGAGCTGCAAACATACTGACTGTGTACATGCTCAATGTCCACAAATAATACCCATCAATTCAATACAATATTTTGTGTTTTAGTGACTTGTGGAGTTGGTTCTTTTATTGAAGCAGCCATCCAAACAGTCCCAGGCAAGTTGGATCAATAGATGCTTTTTGCATCCAGGCGTTGGCTGGCAGGGCGTGGCTGCGCTGATGCTGCAGAGAAGCACAGACGATGGGAAACCAGAAAGTGCATTTATGGGCATCTCAATACAGAACCTCTATCTCAGGAGAGTTTCACCAAGCAACATGAAATTCAGTAGGTATGTTTGTCGTTAGGACTCCGTCATAAAGGTGGCAAGATGCCCTATTCAAAAAGTAACTCAATATTTTGATATGAAAGGTTGAAAATCTGGCCAATTTGCTTACCAATGATTAAAACATTGACGGATGTCCAAATCAGGAATTACTATTATACTTTACGTCAAGCGACTGTTGTCCTTCAGTAAACAATTGTTCAGCAGTACAAATTATTGACCGATGCCCACTTTCAATCACATTTGGTTCATGATTGCCAAAATTCAAGGACATGTTTAACTTTACCAATTACGGTTTCAGTCAACCGACATATTGGAAAAAGAATGTAACTAAAAAAATAAATTGTTAGGGAAATTCAACAGAGTAATTAGTGCAATTTCAATGAAATTGAAACAAAACATCTTGGTCACAATAAGGCTAAGTCACATATTTTTAATAATGATGAATGGTATGTGTAAAGATGTGTGTGTTTTTACACGACTGACAAGTGTAAAAACGTTTTCGCGCTTTTGCACCTCTGTCCATTTCCCTCCATAACAATACATTTACATCCCTGCACAAGACAACAGGTGTGTATGCCTCTGTGAGAGTGTCATAACACTTGTAACATTAACAGGTAAAGTTGTAAAAAAAAAAGAACATAATAAGCAATATTCAAAGTCAAACTTCACCATGTTTTGTGTGAAAAGCAAGGCAAAGAACCGCTATATTTCTGGTCTCTGTATTAATTTTTGTCTGGAGTTGTTGTTGGGAGTGTATATGTTTCGAGCTTCAAAGTAAACTAGAATGACATTACTCTGAATAAGAAGACAATTGTTCAATCAGACGATAAAGTTACAGAATTTGGACAACAAAACGGACCCATAATCTTCCTAAAATAAACCAGATTGCCAGAATGGTATCCTACGGGAAATAAAATATTTAACAAATGAATCAGTGTCCCTCCAGTGTACTAACATCCCCCGAATAGAATGAAACTGTCACTTAAGTGTACAAGACGGTCCATGAAGTGGATCAGAGTAAAAATTGGTCAAACCGTCCTGAATGTTGACAGTAATGTTGCAACAGTAGAGCAAAATGTATGGGACCAATGAAAATAGTATGTTTATGTGCAGTCACTCTGGCGACATCGGAGACGAAAATCACCATAGCAACAGTGTGTTGTGATGGGGCGGGCGAACAACCATCACCACAACTGTATAACTAGTGTGGGCTTTTTTTCTAAAATGTGAGAAACCCACAAAAGAGAACATTAAATAGCCTTGGGGGAAATGAGCAGAAGACACGTAGATTGGATGGAAAACATTTTCCTTCTGAAGTAATTACTTAACGGAAGAGAAAGGTGGTTTAAATTAGATGCTGTAAAGCAGGGGTCTCCAAATGGTTTCCTGTGAAGGTCACATAAGTTTTCCCTATTCTGATGAGGGGCCGGGTTTTATGTAGTGCCCCGCCCCCTCAAGGACAAGTATAAAAAATAACATTTGAAATGAGAACAAAAATGGTTCTACCGTCCAAAATTATGTGCAAGATTCTTAATCACTCTTACCAAGTGACAATTTAGACCTGTCATCAACCTGCCACACATATTTTGTGTGGGCGGAAATCAACACAGGCACGGGGAAAACATGCCAACTCCGTACAGGGAGGCTGTAGCTGGTTTTGGACCTGGGACCGCTGAACTTTGTGTCTGACATGCTAACCACTCAGCCGCTGTGCCACCCTCACATGTTGCAATGACAATAAATTATATTTTAGGCATTTCATCCATCCGTTATCTGCACTGCTTATCTTCAGTAGGGTTGCGGGAGTGTTGGAGCCCATCTCAGCTGTCCTCAGGCAGTGGGCAGAGGACCCCTGAACTGGTTGCCAGCCAGTCGCAGGGCACACAGAGACAGACGACTCACTCATTTACACTTAGAACAATTTGGACCGGCCAATTAACCTAACATTCATGTTTTTGGAATGTAGGAGGAAATCGGAGTGCTAACCCACGCAAGCACAAGGAGAACATACGAACTATGCACAGGAAAGCTGGTAGCTGTATTCGAACCCACGACTTCGGAACTGTGCTGCGGACACGCTAACCACTCAGCTGCCGTGCTACCCTCTATTCTAGGCGTCGCAAGTGGCAAATGTATTTTTTATTTTATTTTTATTTTGAAATGCACAACGAAATTGACATTTGTTTCTGGCACCATGACTAAATATAATGTAATGATGAGATAGGACACAATGCCTTTTCACATGTCGTTAGTATCACTGGTCGTCCAGGGGTAAGAGTTTGAAACTCTCACTCCAACGACTCGGGTTTGAAATTCGTTACAACCAACAAACACATACCAGGACTTTAAGTTATCCATGAAGGTTACAACTTGTATGGGTCAAGATGTTCTTTGGTATTGTTCAGGGGGATGGACCAAATGTGGACCTCCCGCGGGCCAGAGTCACAAAACGACTTAAAGAACTCGGGTGTTCCGTTTTAGTTATAAAATTTGTTTTGTTGTCATTCCAGGGGCAGCGAAGCCAACAAGGCGATCTTATGTTGTTGAGTGCATCGCTCACACTTTTCCCATCTTGTCATTTGATGTGACGTCATCACAGCCCTCTAACATTCGGGGTGGTCATTTATTCTGGAACTTCTTATTTGTCATCGCGTCAACAAATCGTCCCAAACGTAATGTAGCGAGGCTCTCGTCGCCTCGCTTCACCGTATCCCGATTTGGGACGTCCCGTTCGGACGGACAGGCAGCCAAACTGAGCCGAGCCCAGTCCGCCCTTCCCGACCATCAGCATCCAGCTTCGGACAAAAGAGTCGCTCAGATCCCCTGGGTTCCTCCGACCGACGCTGCGTTCAAATGTCGTCGGACTTCGTGCTATTTGGCGCCCAAAATACTTGGTCCAAAAATCCCCAACACACAATAGTTACGGCTACGTGTTTAGGTAATCGGCTTATAAAGCCTGTTCGGCACACTCCCACCGCCACCTCCACACAGTCCCCCTCAATGCACAACAACACAAGGCGGCGTGGCGTTCACTTACATGCAGCTCGGAGGAGTAGGGAGGTATTCCAACAAGGCAGAAGGCAACTCCATTCATTGGGCGGCGAAGGGTTACGGACCGCGGCCACGAGAGAGGCTCGATGTCCACGGGGGTCTTCCTGATAACTTGAAGAATGTCGGCTTGTTATCCTGCTTCCTTCGTGTCCACCCCCCAACTCCACCACCGTCACTTCTACTACTACTTCCCCGGGACAAGTCCTACTGTGCGTATAACAGGGCAAGCAGCCCCCTCCATTCCATGCCCTGCCACCCGCCCCTCCTTCTTCTTCACGACTTTTTTCTTCCCCTCCTTCGGTTGTTCGACAAATCCATCAAGCCAGCGGCAATGGAAAAGGCGGCCGGAAATCACGTTATCTGCCTTTCAAAGTAAAGCGTCATTTCCCGAAAAATCGTTCTGAACTAATACAGTACAGTATACAGTACTGTAAGTGTTAGTGTATTAAAACTCCACTGAATCAAGGTAATACAAAACTAATATTCCTAATAGCAAGAATATTTTTTTTTATCCAACTCTTCATGCCAGCAGGTGGTAATCCGTGTCAAACGTTTATAAATAATTCAACACCTCAACCCTCACCCGCTACAGCACCATTGTCTAACTCATGGCCTACGGGCCAAATGTGGCCTACCGCATAATTTTATGTGGCCCGAGAGACAATACTGTGAGAAGCACAAGAGAAAAACGGCTGCATTTTGTCAAACAATGACTCGCACTTTTAAACCTTATACTTTGTAAGCAATTGGCACCTCTGGTTAGTGGGTCCATTTTGACCTGGGGTCTTACTCAGTCCTAACCACCAAAAAGTATCGCTCAATATAGTCAATATTATATGCTGACAAATGTTATATGTATCAATAACCATATATTGTCATTGCAATGTGATTTTATGGCCACTGAGAAGCATCAGTCATTACATTTTAAAACCTTAAACGGATCACTGGAGAACCCAACACCACATAGGGGTTAAATGTGTCCAATAACCACTGCATGTCGCCCAAGCCAGGCACCTCTTGCAAATCACGCACTGTAGTAGACTACTACCGTAATCATCAACCAGAGAACATTGAGGAAATCCATCACAATGTTATTTAACTTAAAATAAAAGTTACAGACGCCCTGTTTAAGGCAATATGATAATTACAAAATCAAAAAATACTGTAGCATCTGGGTGTCTTTGCAGGAGTTTAAATAAGCTTTTTCTCCTTTCTATAATGTACAAGAAATCCAACAGCAAAGTTCCCATAAGCAGGTAAACATTTTCATAAAAAATTAAATAAAAATAAACCAGAAAGCCATTTAAATCATTGAATCAATCATTTCAATTAGTGTATTTTTGTCACTTTTCAGTCTGCATGAGTTCCCCCCCTGGGAGTAAATAAACTGTCATGGAAATTAATTTAATTGTTTTGCAAAGTTCATCACTACAATAGATTCAATCTTAGAGAAGGAAACAAAATTTTGAGGGAAAAAAACCTCAATAATCGTTTTTTAATCAAATCTTACATCATAAGAATTATAATTTAATTACAAACTTACAAAAAGACCCAAAAGTCCTCCAGCTAATGCGTATTTTTTATGCCATTAATTTACTACCCTGGACCCTGTGTTTTTTTCCTACCATGTGCCCTTGAGCTAAAATTAGTTTGAGCTAAAATTAGTTTGCTATAAACCGTGGAGAGGAATGTATAGAAAATACTATACACAGTACATATTGGTAATATTCAACATGTGTAGCTGGTGTCACATTAACTTCCTCGTAGGATCCCTAAACCACTAAGGTCGTAGGGGCACCATTTCCTGTGGTGTGTCTTGGGCAAGTACATCCTAGTGACGCCCATCCCTCTCCAGGACAACATATGTTTCCACCTGGTCTCAAACTTGGACCTTTCACGTGTTAGGCGGATGTGCTAACCATTGCCCTACGGAAACACTACAATTTTGAAGGTGTCAAATGATAAAATGGCATTTAACCAAGCTACATCCTGTATGACTCTGTCATATTCCGTTATTCGTGGTGTTTTAGAATGAGATTTACACATTTGAAGGAACATGCCGAGGAGGCCAGTGTAACCACCTTATCCTATTGAGACCATTTCAGACACTAATCCAAACTGACTCCAAAATAAGAGTGCAAAAGCAAAAAGCTTTTAGGATTGAATGCAGTTTAGTTATAGTAGCGATTCTGTCCTTCAGAACAAATGTTGCATCAACAAGGCACAACATGAAAAGCAAAACTTTTACACAATTCAGTTGATGCAGGTCATTTGCTGACACATAGCCTAAAGCTTGAAATGCAATTTGATTTTCAAACCATAACTTCAATGCGATGAGACACATACTATGCGTCAGATCCCCTCCAGAAGGTGGTCGCCCTCTACCCTTGCTGAGAGGGGGCCAGTAAGTAATCCCGCGCTCATCCGGTGTCCCTGAACAGCATCTGAGCATTTAGATGCTCCACCACACGCTTCCCTCTGCTGGCAAATACTCACGCAGTAAAACAATCAAGTAGAACCCTAATATTACGTGAAGGAGATACTGTATGGAGGAGGAAGGTTGGACGGCCATGGTAGTAAAGTCAAATACAAGAACTAGTGAATCCCAAAGATCCGCAGGTTCTATAGCGTTCTCCATTCGGGCCCCGGTGCTGTGGAATGCTCTTCCCCCTGAGATTCGATCTGCAACCTCAGTGGAAATGTTTCAATCTAAGCTTAAAACACACTTTTATTCTATAGCATAAGAATAACCTATATTTTATGTTGACAATATCTGTGTATTATTTGCCCTCATGTATGTTTTAGATCAGGGGATGGTGTCATAATAGTCTGTAGTATGCAATAATCTGAGGTCTGTGCAGCCCTTTGAGACTCTTTGTGATTAAGGGCTACACAAATAAACATGATTTGACTTACAAGAAATGATAGACAATAAACATTACATTGCATTTAGAATATCCATCTATCCATTATCTGCACAGCTTATCCTCAGTAGGGTCGCAGGGGTGCTGGAGCCCATCCCAGCTATCTTCGGGCTGTGGGCAAGGGACACCCCCAACTGGTTGCCAGCCAGTTGCAGGGCACACAGAGACAAACAACTCATTTGCTTATTCACACCTAGGGACAACTTGGATCGGCCAATTAACCTGACATGCATGTTTTGGGAATCTGGGAGGTAACCGGAGTTCTTCGAGGAAACCCACGCAAGCATGGGAAGAACATGCAAATCTTGCACAAGAAGGCTGGTAGTTCGATCCCATGACATAAGAACTGTGCTGCAGATGCACTAACCACTCCTCCGCTGTGCCACCCTCATTTAGAATATAAATGGATTTAAATATAATATCCCAACTTGAAATAAAGTTTTAAAATTACCCTCTATATTCAAAATAAACAAGTCAAATCAGATATTTTCTACAATACAGTGAACCCTCGTTTATCGCGTGGATTATGATCCTCCCAAAAAATCAGTACGTTAGAAATCTTGTTTTAATTTTTTTTATACAATTCATTATTTTCTCATACGTTAAAAACAAAGAACAAACCCTCTCTACAGACCCAAGCATTCGTTTAACAAAACTACTGTATACTGCAACCGTGTACCTTTATTTTTTTCATAAAAAAATGTACATCTTGGGCACTGATTAGCCAATCAGAATGCAGCACACAATAATTCATAGGAATCTTTGAAGCAGCAAGGGATTACTGTAATACGTGGTATTTGCCCCCTTTGTCTAAGAAAAAACGTTCTGATTAACATCGAGCAAGTGTGATATAATTTCCACTCGACATAACCCTGCGAAATAGCCTCGCTTTAGGAGGATAAATTAAGTTGGATTTTGGTGTTTAACCCAATATAGTAGGGTTGTTCAATTTCTCACTTTTTTAAACAAGAAAAAATAGTTATTCAACTCTTGTGTCACGGTTGCCCATTGCCTCCAATTAGCCCCGCCCGTTTGGCGCCAGCTACGGCTCGTTGACTGATTGGTTTCCCTCCTATTTAAGCTCAGTGCTCTCACTCACCCTTTGTTAGTCCGTCAACGAACCTCTGCACCCGCAAGACGTGTGTTTTGACTCTGTCCGGTATCCTGCTTGTGTAGCCTTCCCGGTATCAATCCGGTCTATCTCGCCCAGTTTGATATCTGACTCCAGTCTCTAGTGTTTGGTATCGATCCCGTCTGTCTTGTCCTGTAAGATACCTTAAAACAATCTCCAGTATCGGGTATCGTTCCCGTCTATCTTGTCCTGTTTAATATCGAACTTCAGTCTCTAGTGTCTGGTATCGATCCCGTCTGTCTCATCCTGTCTGATATCTATCTCCAGTCTCCTGTATCTGATATCAATCCTGTCTGTCCTGTCCGGTATCGACCCCGTCGGTCCAGTATATACCCTGGTCATCCTGAAAGGGGGATACCACTTGTGAGGTCCCTTCTCAAGGTTTCTCTTTTTCCTCGCACTGAGGTTTTGAGTTGTTCCTTGCCCGCATGTTGGTTTAAGATAAGGTAATTGTGTCATTGTAATCCTGTGCAGTCCTTTGAGACATTTTTGTGATTAAGGGCTATATAAATAAATTTGACTTGACTTGACTTGACTTTATGCTCGTGTATCTGATATCGATCCTGTCTGTCCCGTCCTGTCCGGTATCATCCCCATCTGTCTGGTATCTGCTTGTGTAACTGGTATCGATCTCGTCGGCCTCGGGCTTCCTGTTGTACCACGCCAGACTTCTGCCTTACTTCTTCCGCCCAGCGATCGCCGAATCACTGGCGTTTGTCTTAACGTGCATGACTGCCCCATTCCCGTAGAATAAAACTTGTGTGAGAAACATTACGCATCTTGGTCCTCCTCCTGTTATGGTTCTGACATCTAGAGTAGTCATCAATAGGATAGCAAATATTAGTACTGTATCGTGTTGGGAACTTGAAGCCTCAGGAAAAAACAAATATCTTTTCAAAAATACCGATAAGTCTCAACTCATTATTTAATCAATTTATCATGATACAACATTCACAATATTTCTAGGTCCCGATTTTAAAACAAGAATTACAGGGTAGCTGATACGGTCATCTGCTATGGTCGCATGTACAAATTCCCTGATAAAACTGGTATTGGCAATGATACCGATAGTTGTTATCAGTGAGCCCCAATCCATACATCATAGAAGACTGTTTGATGTGAAATTCAAATGATACATACATTAACAACAATTTAATGAGTATAGTTAAGATTATCTTACGTGGTTTTTAACACTTTTTAATCAACTGAAATTCCTTCTCAGTGTCAAATGAATTTAACAGGGAGGTTTTTCTGTACACTGATGGGATTTCCCCTTTTTTTTGGCAGTATGCCAATTCCAGTGACTTTTTAGAAATATGTTTATGGGAGTGACATTCCAGAGTATTCCTCCTTTCCTATAAAGGGCATCTGTTACTAGAAATACTGTAACACCAAATCCTCTGAAAACTCCCCTTTCCGCTCGCCTTTCTTGTGAGAATAAAAATAAAGACTGAACGGGGATTGAGTCATCTTTCCAGGAGCAGCGCCGGCACTTTCCTGCCGCCGCACCTTGCAAGTTCCGCTTCCTGTCCGCTCCACGCCGTCACTTCCTGCGGTCACAATGAAAGCGTTTGTCCAGTAAGGGTGGGCGGATCCATCCAAGTACTTGGATCAGCTTTATACTACTGTGCTTGGATCGATACTGCGCTCTACCATTAATATTTTCAAAGCGCCAGTATTCTGCGTAGATAGCGCAGCCATTGTCTCTTTCACTCTCTTTTGCGCACACCAACCCACTGAAACTCCTTAAGTCTATGCACACTTTTATGAATACAGTAATCCCTCGGTTATCACGATTAATGTGGACCTGAACACCCTTCCCCCCCGTGGATGGTCTTGATTGTCATTATACAAAAGTACAACTAAAATTCGCGCAAACGCCCATCTCGATGTTATTTGATATAAAATAGGAGTCTTTGTTTAAAGCGAATAAATCACACTTACTTGGATTTCCTAGCCTGTGTCGCTTTGTGTACTCTCATAAAAACTTTATTTGTCATTGTGCTCATCCTAAGAGCCAAGAAGAGATCCGCAGGTTCGAGAGCGTTCTCCATCCGGGCCCCAGTGCTGTGGAATGCTCTTCCCCATGAGATTCTATCTGCAACCTCAGTGGAAATGTTTAAATCTAAGCTTTTAACATACTTCTACTGTATAACATATGAATAACCTATATTTTGTGTTGATAATATGTGTATTATTTGCCCTCATGTAGGTTTTAGATCAGGGGATGGTGTCATAATACTCTGTAGTTTGCAATAGTCTTTGATCTGTGCAGCCCTTTGAGATTCTTTGTGATTAAGGGCTATACGAATAAACATGACTTGACTTGACATGTCCAACATTCAAATCCCTGGCTACATTTTTCTGTACTTGCTTTTTTGAAATACATTTTATAGTGAACGGTAAATTAGCTCTTTTTATCAATCAAATTCTATGGCGTAAAATACATCTGAAGTAACCCTATTGCACATTGTTTAAATGCAAATGGCCAAATTTAGTGCTTAAGAAGATATTACCTTGCTATTACTCTATTTTTTGGAAATTATTATATGTCTTAGTATATTTTGTGTGTTTAGAAACCAATTAGAAATGGTCCCTTTAAAAACAAACAGACCAAGAATCTAAGCCCTAAGCCTTAACCCCTAACGCTAACCCTAAAATGAACCGGCCTATGTTATCTATTTTCCTCACGTATTGCCGAGGTATCAGATTTAAGACTCTCTGTTTGCATATACAAAAAAATAAATATATCAAACAACTTTTTCTTTCCACTCCGGCCGGGCCCCTGTGCAAAATCTTTTCAAACTGCGTCTTAAAAGTTGTCCCACCCGACCTTTAAGCGGAGTATAATTCTGATGAGTTAACAAGTGGTGTACGACTCCTCTTGTGGTAAATGTAAGATTCACTTATTCATTATGGTTCGTTTTATGTCATATTTTGCATTCCTTTGCGTTTATTCTTTTATAATAATTTGTTTTCTTCAATATTATATGGGTATTGTTTTCAAACAATGCAAGAATTGTACTATACTATCAGTGTTTTTTAAAATATTATTAGGGTTTAAGGCCAAAGGATAAAATCTTCCGTGTCCTACTTGTAATAATGTGAGGGAAGGGCATTGCTGTATTTTATTGCTGATTATTACAGTGACAGTCATACTGTCGAATATGATATTGCAAAATGAAATCATATTTTATAAAACAAAGAACTTATGATACAGGAAGATGAAAAGAACACATTATATACTCGCTTACAACTCGTTTTGGAATAATATTATCCCCAACTCACTGAAGACGCAACGGGCTGCAGTTGCAATGATCGCCACACGAGGGCGAAAGATAGATCTACTAAAAAGAGATGACTATCAGGGAAACCGTTATTTCTTATGGATAAATAAAATATTAGGACTGACATACAAGTAATCGTTTTTTTTTCATGATAAAATAGGAAAATTAGTAAGATGCAAGAAACAACTGAATGCTGTCTGATAGGGTAACAATTTCCATATCACATAAATGTATTAACATTGATGAAAATAAATGCATCTTTACTGTAAATGAAATAACAATATATTTTAAAAAGCCCTTAAAAGAATAACATATTTTTAAAAAGTTAATATTAGGAATGCAGGTACAGTATATATATAAAACCATAACATAGAATTCAAAATGGATATTAAAGACAATAATAGAAAAAGATCACAAATAAAAATATGTAAAATTAATCAAAGGTATGTAGTATAATATATATATATATATATATATATATATATATATATATATATATATATATATATATATATATATATATATATATATATATATATATATATATAATATATATATATATAACAGGGTAGGCACATTAACACTTCTGCTTCAGCCTACTCCTTTTGTGCACATATTTATGTATTATTTCATTGTATGATACAGCTGTTCTTTGCAAATATTTTGTTGTTTCCTCTCTTTTTTTAAATTATTGGTTGATGTTGTTTTGTGCTTTGCCAAAATAAGAAGTCACAAACAAACATGTCTTATAAAACAATATCACAAGTTTTTTACACGGCCAAATTTAAGCACTTTGAAAAGAAACTCATAGCCAATTTTCAAAATTTTCCAGTACCTGGCATCATGGTTTGATACACCTGTTCTGGTTCTCCTGTAGGGGGTGATATGTCTTACATGACACCGCCATACAAACTGATGGCAGCTGCCGTTAGGGAATAAAAAATGCAATGGCAAAGCGATGCCACCACAGCAGGCGTGTCTGTGTCATTTTAAGGAAAACTTTTTTTTGTATTCAATTCTATTTAAAGGGACAGTGTGTAATATTTAGTGCCTCCCAGTGGAAAAGATCACCATCATGTTTGCTGGGATCTCACTGTGCTCTGTGAAACTGGTTTTCGTTAGCATTAAACAACAGAGCCATCTTGTAGTCAAACATTACAGACTGGGGCTATATTGTGTTGTCAATCGAGTCAGACTGCCAAGAAACATGGCAACGATTGCAAACATTTATACTGGAGATCAGAATTAGAGAACACTTTCAGGTGCCTCCAACTTAATGGTGCTAATCTAGCATAAGGTGCTAATTTCCATGATTATCTGTCAAAGTTCTTGATTGATGCCATTTCCATGGCATTATCTTTCATTCTACAATGAGCTTTTCCCCATGCACCCTCAAAAATTATAACATTTTTAATATCTCTTTTTCGTTATACAAAACAAGATAAGCTTAAAGATGACGGAAAATGCTAGATAAAATATTTTGAAAAAAATGTAACCAAAACAAAAATGTGACCAACACAGCTTCTGAATACTCCACTGCCTTGGAATAGTTCTGTCCATTTATGCTGGCATTGCTAGCTAGAGTCTGAGTGAAACTGGGCCAAATCAGGTTTTCTACAAAAAATGTCTGATTCAAAAAATGTCTTTGTTCTCAAATATATTGTTTTAATTTGCAACACAAAGTAAGATCCTAAGAAAAGTATACACTATAAACAAATTAAGTGAAAAAGTATAAATGAATCTGTATTTTGCAAGGATTTCAAGCGTCTGTACAAACCGTGCATATTGCTTATCCCAGTTTTATGAATCTAACAACAAAGGGTCATTATTACCGATAAAACACATACATACACACGTATTCAAGCATTGGGTACTCGCTAACTCTCACACACACTCATGCACGATGAAAAGAGGTAGTGGTCCTAGGTTAAGGCGAGGATCTGTTTACTTCCTGGAGAGATGGGTGTCCTACTTTTTGGTCCTGGGACAATCTGGCTATTGTGTACAGCCGCAGGCATCCACCACATTGGCCTTTGCCTGCATATTAAGAACACGGACGCTCGACTGTACTCCACAATTTAAGCACGCATTTGACATGCAAAGAAACACCACATAGAAACTCATGCTAGTGCTTTTGTAGATATTAAGTTCAATTACAGCCATCATTTCTTTTATTATCATGAAGAAGACAGCATTTATTTTGCGCCAATCTTGTATACTTTCTCATTTCCCACCACTAAAAAATAGTCACAGCAATATGGTGGTCACTTTACAGATCAGGGGTGGGAAAACTACGGCCTGTAGTCCACATACTGCTCGTCAGGCTTTTGAATCTGACTCACCGAACCGGAGTAAAATGATTAGGTTAATATATATAATAGTAAATACTAAGTACTACTAATTTTCGGGGGGGAAGAAAACTTTGCCCCAATTGTCCCTAACTGTGTCTAATATAAAAATACTACTGTCACAGTTGCCCATTGCCCTCACTTGGCGCCAGCTGCTGCTCGTTGCCTGATTGGCTTCCCTCCTATTTGAACTTAGTGCTCTTGTTCACTCGTTGTCAGTCCGTCAACGAACCTCTGCACTTGCAAGACTTGTATTTTCTGTTCAGTATCCTGCTCGTGTATCCAGTATCTGGTACCGATCCCGCCTGTCTTGTCCTGTCAGACATCTTACTCCAGTCTCCAATATCCGGTACCGACCCCGTCTGTCTCGTCCTGTCCAGTATCTTGCTCCAGTCTCCGGTGTCCGGTATTGATCCTGTATGTCCCATCCTGTCCGGTGTCTTGCTCGTGTATCCAGTATTTGGTATCGATTCCATCTGTCCAGCCCTGTCCGGTATCTTGCTCATGTATCCAGTATCCAGTATCGATTTCGTCTGTCCCGTCCTGTCCAGTATCTTGCTCCAGTATCCGGTATATGTCCCGTCCTGTCCGGTATCTTGCTGTTGTATCCAGTATCCGGTATCGATCCCGTCTGTTCCATCCTGTCCGGTATCTTGCTCGTGTATCAAGTATCATGTATAAACCCCATCTGTTCCGTCCTGTTAAGTATCAGCTCGTGTATCTGGTATAGATCCTGTCTGTCCTGTCCGGTATCGATCCTGTCTGTCCTGTCCGGTTTCGATTTCGTCTGTCTCTGGCTTCCTGTTTTCCTATGCCTGACTTCTCTGTCTCACTTCTTCCACCCAGCGATTGCTGAATCACTGGTGTTTGTGTTCACGCGCATGACTGCCCCATTCCCGTAGAATAAAGCTTGTGTGAAAACGTTACGCGTCTGGGTCCTCCGGCTGTTCGGGTTCTGACAACTACTACAGAAATGCAGGACAAAGACTAGGAACCTTCCCGTGGTGTCCTGCGAAGGGCTCTCTCCCGGGGGAGCCTTACGAATCCAACTCAATCCACTCAGACTCGCTCTCTCTTTCTTTCTTGGTCCTCTCTCCTTCTTTGTCTCACCTTTTCTCTCTTCCCCCTTTACACTCTTGTCTCTCATTTTCTTTATCCCTCTCTTTCCTACTCTCTCCCCACCTCTTTCACTCTCTTTTCCCCCTTTTTGCGTTTTACTCTGTCTGTCTTTCTCTCTTTCTATCTGTCCCTCCCTTTCTCTCTCTTCTACTCTCCTCTCTCTGTTCTTCTTAGGGCGGGCGACTTCGAGAGCAACCCTGGCCCCCAGTCCAAATGCCAGTGGTGCTTTCAAACCATTCGCTGCGACCACACCCCAATCACCTGTACTACCTGCCCACGGGGCTTCCATAAATCATGCACCGGCCTGTCCGAACGTACTAAGGACTTCAGAGGCTTCGTATGTTTGGTTTGCTTGGGTCGCACCCCGTCAGGCCTGGCGGCACAGGACAGTCGCAGCCCCCTCTCCTTCGGAGAACTACGGAGCCTCCCACGAGCGAGTCTAGCGCTACTAAGGATTACCTTAGGCGCCTTGAGTGACTCGACAACAGCAACAACAACTACAGAAATAATACCATATTTTAGAAAAATCCTACAAAACTAAATCGATTTAGCGCTTAAAATTAGGGACTTAATAAAGTGTTTTAATTTAATTTTGAAATGAGAAAGTGATGATCAGAATTACTCCAAAATGATTACTACAGCAATGTTATAATACAAACACCAGTCATACCAGATAAATTCTAATCCAACTACAGTAATATAAAAAAAATACTACTAAAAAAAGTACTACAAATTTACTCAATTAAATTTGGTCCTCTAAACCAGGGACCTTATTTATTATTTCACTGTAATTTTGAGGTTGGGGAAAGAAATACTACAGAAATGCTATAAAATTACAACTACAGTAATACTACAAAAAGATTACTAATATACCACAAATTCACAACTAAAAAAATGATCAAATTACTACAAAAAGTATCAAATGTAGTGTTTAAAAACAGCCACTTTATGTATTTTTTCTCTTTCATTTTGAAATAAATACTACAGGAATGCTACAAATATACTACTACAGTAATACTATAACAATACTAGTAGAGAGATACTACAAAATACTTCGACATAAATACTATAAAAATACAACTACAGCAATGCTACAGCAATACTACAGAATGACTTCAAAGATATCCCCCTGTTATAGATGGAAGCGGTCAGGTGATAAGCCGTGTCTGATTTCTCAAACTCTGCTTTGAACATAACAAGAAGACATTCCATAGATGAGAGACTTGAGAGCTGATTGTGGCAAGACAAGCTCAAGGAGCTGTGCTGCGTTAGGGGGGCACTGGAAAGAGGGGAGGGGGATTCAGATTAGACCACCTGTTCCACCATGAAGAGGACAATCACGCGTATTCTTCTCCTTTATCCTGCCCTCTTGCACACTCGCTCACATTCTCTTTCCTACTCCGAAGTTTAAAACTCCTTATCATCGACTGAGCGGGTCACTTTGGAGTTTTGATGCTCTGAGGCTCGCAGAAAATGCTCAAGCATCACATACTTAAGCATCTGTGATGTATTTTGATGAAGGTGTTGGAGAATATTTGCTAGTACGGTTAATTTATGGAAGTCAGACTTAAACTACCCTCATAAAATAACCTTTCGAATACGAAAGCGTAATGTGAAACACTGCATCAAATGTGTGATTTGTACACACAAAACACGTGTTTTGTGCATGCAAATTGGGTTTTGTAAGTAAAGATACCTTTCATGTGTAAAGAATGTGTTGTTTACATAACAAAAACAAATCTTGGATACTTTCACATCATAAAAAAATGATTTTTTTATTTAATTTAAAGCACCTGTAACCAAACTATGGCCCGCGGGCTGTATCAGGTCCGCCAATGGATTTAATCCAGCTCGCAAGACGATGCTGAGAGAAGCATAAGAAAAACAAAGGAGCCGTCTCTCATCAAACAATGAAATGCAGTTATAAATATGTCCACTGAATGTTGCCAAAGCCACGCGCCCCTACAAACCACCCACTGCAGCTGCATATGACGATCATTTATCAACCAGAGAACATTCGAGGAAACGCCCATACCGATGTGATTTTTTTTGTTTTTGTTTTCAAATATAAGTCGCTGTTTGGAGCAATACGATTGCCCTCACCTGGATTTCTTAGCCTTTGTCCCTTTGTGTTCCCTCATCAAAACTATATATTTCATTGCACTGATGGCCAACAGTCAAATAGCGGCCTACATTTTTCAGTACTTGCTTTTTAAAATAGATTTGTCGAGATATTGTATTTCGTGCAATAAAACATTACCTAAGTAACCCTATGACATTGAGTTTTTCAAGGCAAATGATCAAATTTAGTGCTGAAAAATGGGAGATATAACTTATTAATGAAAGTTTTGATCTGTTAATGAATATATTTTTTGTGCAGTTTGAGAGTTTCAAAACCAATTGGAGGAAATGGTCCCTTTATAAAGAAAATAGACAATGGCAAATAACTTGTGCAGGAATATGCAAACAAGAAAAAATGGATTGGCTTTGCTTATCTTTTTTTCTCCCGCATTGCCGAAATATCAGATTGAAGACTATCTATCGGCATATACAAAAAAATAAGTTACATCAATCAGCCATGATTTTCTACATCCAGCCCCCTTTGCAAAATTTAAACCCGAATGCAGCCCGCAACTCAAAAAGTGTGGCCACTCCTGATTTAATTGCTCAAATCTAATGTCATAGCAGTGTTTGAAACAACGTCTGCCCGGATGCCCGAGGCGTGCATCTTTTATGTCGGGCGTACAACTTACAAAACGTCTCAGCCCGGGTGGCCGAGAACTTTTTAAAGAAAAAAACTAAAAATAAAAAAATCTTTGTTTTTTTTTTTTTTTTTTCAAATCAAACGTTTGCTTTTTTTGATTTCGAAATCTTCTTTCGGTTTGGAAATTTCGAAATTTCATTTGGCAATTTGCATACTCAGCAGCCGATTAAAAGCCCGCGTCGAATAACTTCGTGCTTCCGGACTTTCCCAAACGTTATAAGGTCGTGCATTTGTATATCATTTTTCAAAGTAGACGCACAGAGAACACAAGAAAATGGTAAAGTGGTTAGGAATCAAGCCAAAACCTCAGTCCCAGAAGAAAGATGAGTAAATACAGGTACATAGTGATGGCAGATGGAAAACAGCGATGTCATATACATGCAATGAATGTTATAAGTAGATTTATAATAAACTTAATTTTAAAGTGTTGTTATGTTATATATTTGAGGCAAGTCCCATTTATTTGTTTAGCCCTTAATCACAAAAATGTCTCAAAGGACTGCACAGGATTGCAATTCCACCATCGCCTGTTCTTTAACCAACATGCAGGCAATGACTTTCAACCAGTGTGCGGGGGCACACCAGTCTGCCGTGAGACCTGGTCTAGTGTGCCACAGTTAAATGCCCAATCTTATCTTTGCACACAAAAAAGCATGCTATTTCAATATTGTTGCTTTCTTCCAGTGATCAGTAACTGTAGACTTTCATATCAGTATTTGGCAGCAGACTACATATTATTTTTCTTTTATATAAAAGCTATCTGCTCATGAGGTGGTACTGTAAACCTAAACACATTTTGTTTGATGAAGCTGGTTAAGATCGGCTGCAAAATACAGTTACAGGGTACTAAAAGCATTTTATGGTTCCACTGGCAGATCAATTTTGCCCAGTTTAAGCATTTTTCTGAGAAAAACAGGTAAAAAAAAATGTAAAATCTCAAATCACAGCTAAAATATTAACCTAAATATATAAACTGTATTATCTGAGTCCTAAGCCACCGTGACTTAATAATTTGCATCAATGGGGTTTTTTTTTGCGATTAGTCGTCTTATTGTGTTTCGAGTTGTGAAAATGGGGCAGGCAACTTTATGGCTAGGCAACTTTTCAGAGTTGTCTGCCCTGGTGTCCGGTAAATTTTGTCATGAGTTTCAGACACTGGTCATAGTCATGCTGATTTTAATAGTGTGGTATGATAAAAACAATATATCGTGTGAATTATAATGTCATCATGTTGCCATTATTTTTAGATCACACTTGGAAAACTGATTTTTATTTGCTAAGAAAATATTTGATTACAAAAGTGAAAACCTGGGGATGAAAAATGACTGCAGTCTAAATGATTACTTGCTGATTTAAAACAATACGAATCTACAATTCAGAGGAAAAGCAGCACTACACTATTATGCGGCAATATTTGTTACCCTTAATAACGGTATAATTACTATTTTGCAAAGTTGAAAGAAGATAAACAGAAGCTGAGAATTTATGAGCAAACCTGGTTCTAGTTGAAAAATCCTTTCACATGTGTGTTCCTGCTTTGAAAATGTGTGTAAATGTCCATCCATCCATTTGCTGTGCTGCTTATCTTCCTTAGGGTCCCAGGGGTGCTGGAGCCTATCATAGCATCTTCGGGCAGTGGGCAGGGGACACCCTGAACTGGTTGTCAGCCAGTCGCAGGGATGTATATAAATGTATTTGGTTTTACTATGTAGATTTTAAGGTGTGTTATTATATAGTAATTTTGACATCAATAACACAGTATATGCTATATTTTAGTTTGGAAAATGTGCAATTTTATTTCCACTGAATTGGAAAAAGAAATACTAAACTGTGTATCGAAGCTTGTTTTGCGCCATTTCAAAGATGTATGTTAAATTATCCTCTTGCCCGACCTACAAACGAGATCGTTCTTAAGTTGAGTTTGTTCGTAAGTTGCTTCAGTGCTATATTTTGTATGGAATGTATGTTTACTTATTTTATGAGTATGTTTAAGGCTTGTATAAGTAACCTGTATTGTATTATATTAAAAAATAAACATTTAATAGAATAATATGTTCTATAAAGATAAATAAAGTGAGGTTTTACTAACATTTCGCGTCAAGAGGTCCTTGGCCAAAAAAAAGCGTTCCGAACATTTTCTCAACAACATCGAGCTTTTTTATTCCACTTTTGTTTCAAACGAAAAGGATCGCCACTTCTTTACAATTTACACCAACCATATTGAATGGATGCACGAGATATTAAACAATAAAAACGTCAAAGTTCTTAGCGCGCTAGTGGTACAGTATATGTTGTAATGATTACACAAGAACCAGGAAGTAGAAGACGGATTTCTTCTGCGGTGATGATGCTGGATGACCTCTCACAGCACCAGGCGGTGGAAGGAAGCACTACAATAATGTCCTCTACTCGGAAAAGGGTGCACACAATCCAAAATTTAACTTACAGCAATGTCCCGATATTTTTCAACCTCTTGAAAGAAATGTTTGTATCTACCATTTTGCATAAGTCGAATGTTTGTAAGTAGGGGAACGTCTGTACAATATGTTTTAACTACTGCCAAACCAGCAATGAGCAAGTTAGATATCACTATCAAACAAGTGTAAAACGGGTGCTTAACTGGTTTGATTCAACTAACGCTAAACTGGTGCAAGACCAGGATCACACTAGTAAAATTTGATACTGAACTGTGTTCAAAATGTGAGTGTGTAAACGCACATCAAAAATTTTATTCTTCAGTGAAGTCTCAGAGAAGCTGTCTTTTGCCGCATTTGATCATCCTGTCCAGGTCAACCCTAAAGACCATTGACCCAAAAAGTGCACTGATTTTGACCGATGTTGACGTATTAATCATCCCCATTGCCTGGTGCTTCCTTTCCCCTCACTTCGATCCTGAAGGATCTGGCAGAAAGAGGGCACTGGTCCCAATTTTACGCCCGACCGTTGCCCTCCATCACACACCAGCTCCGGCTTACTTTAGTCCTGTGCCAGTTTGTTAGTTTCGCAGTAAACTAGCCTCCGGTTTTCTGTAGAGGACTTAGAAAGTGATGCTACACTCGTATTGAATTGGTTCCAACCCAGTGCTATCCTGTGTCACAACAAAATGGCCTAACTAGATATTAACCCTGAAGAACCCACAGGTCGTAATTTTCCAAAGAAGAAAAGGGTTATTAGGTTCTTCAGTGATTATTAGCGTTAAATATACTACTAATACTAAATTGAGGACAATTGGGTGTCAATTTGATGCTTCCGTGGTGTTAAAAAAAAATGACACGTTGGTTATCATTTTATTACTATAATATTTTTTGGACTTTCATTTAACTGTTTCTAAACTACTGATAAAAGTCCGGTATGTTAACATTAAATAGTTGCTATAAGCATTAAACAAGCAAACAAATAGTGTTAAACTAGTACTTAACCACTACCTGTTTAGTATAATAGTAATAATGATAATACACTCAAGTTTGACTGGCAGCAAATTAGTGATGCACGATGTGAACTGACCTTGTACAAACAAAGTACCAGTCTAGATTTCAACTAGCAGATAAAACATAAGTCTTCCAATTTGGTGCTAGACTCACCTGTGATGAATTAGTCACAACTAGTTCCAAACCGGGCTAAAACATATGTTTACCTAGAGCAAACTGATGCTATACTGCAAAAGAAAACTCTTCTTACACTGGCATCAAATTAGTATTAAATAAACTGACTTGAACTTCTGATAACTAAGTCAAGTAATATCTCATATGTCACAACGCGTAAATAAAGTTGAGCATTAGCTTGGGGAACCAGTGCAACTTGGTTTCCACGCATGCCTTTCAGAAATGTGCCTGGATAACATTTACTCTCATGTCACTGAGTGTGTTTACACTTGTGAGTCATCTTCAACACACACAGAAGGGAAATGCAGATAAAGCCTTAGCGGCCTTGCTGCTTCACGACAATAATAATCTGAGTCACATGACCCACAGGAAGTAGCATAACCATATTTAGCTATGGCATTGCTAATCTGTGCTCGAATGACACCAGCCAACAACTTATAAATAGCGTTTAGCTTCCTGTGTATTCTATTGTCATGCTCGCTACGCTGCTATTGTTCCAAAAAATTGGACGCAATATTAAGTACACCTGTGCAACATAAAAAAACAGAACTGGAGGTAAACGTCTGACTTTATAGAAAAATAAAAACTTTCGTGTAACATGTGTTGATCATTTACGGGTTGTTCTTTCGGTTATGGCTTGAAAAAGTGAGGAGGGTTTGAAGAAAATACAATATTTATCTATGTATTTTGCCCACCCATAAAACCAGTTAAGGGTGTGCCCTGCCCACTGCCCGAAGATAGCTGGGATGGGCTCCAGCTTCCCCGAGACCCTACTGATGATAAACGCTGCAGATAGTGAATATAGCATGCCACACCCCTAATTTATAAATAAAAGTAGGTATAAAATTTTGTTTGACATTCTCGCAGCTCAAATTAAGCATTGAAAGTGAAAAGTGTTTTTGAATACATGCGGCCATGATTCAAATCATTCATTGACGTCCATGAACACAATACCAACATAAAATTGACAATGCATTTATTTGATGTCCTTCAAAGTCCGATTCATCGTCAGATACACCAGGGGTTGCCAACCTTTTACAAGAGGAGGGCTACTTTTTGTTACTAATTAGCACAAAGGGCACCATGTTTGATATGAATTTCTAAAATAACAACTTAGCTAAATGGCTTGCTAAATCGCTCAAATGTAGCTTGATATCTAGAAAAGTAAACAGGTAAAAATCTAAAGGGAGATCGATAGCCAGCAAAAGAGTAAAAAGCCAACTAAACAGCCAGAAAGAAATGCAGAAAACAGCTAGCTGACTGTAAAGGAGGCTAAGCTTAATAACTGGCAAAAAATAAATAAATGTTAGATACATATCATGCAAACAAATGTAAAAAGCTAGCTAGATCGAATGCTAAATAGCTCAAAATGCAGGAAGATAGCTAGCTAAAAAATACCTGCCCGTTTTTGCTTATTTGCTTTTTTTATCCCATAAATTTGATATTAGTATTTCTTGTCAAATAAATCAGTAAAAAGATAAATAAACACATTTGTTTAATACATGAATAGATTCTCATTCTATTATCTTAATTAATTGCTTAAAAATAATCATCAATAGTTGAATAGATTTTTTGTCCTTGAGCTAGGATGTACTTATTTGGATTTCAAAAATAATGTTACTACTATGTTATTACCAGTTTAGAAAAATGGTGTAACATATTCGGTCAATCAATAAAAAAATAATTTGACTAGAAAATCACAATGACCCAGCACTTGTGAGCTATTTTCAGATCAGGTCCGCGGCCATCTCAACTGTTCTTAGAACAACACATTGGAGACCCCTGAGATACACCAAAGAGTTGTTTCCCTAGTTGTGCTTTTTTGTGTTTATTTAAATCTTTTAGGACCAATTTTCTTCTTTTTTTTTTTTTTACCATTCTCTAGCATTCCTCTCTGGTACCGTGAGTGTTATAATCAGCTAAAATTTAATGCACGCTACAGATGATTAAATTCAGTACTCACGACAGGTCCCCCACCTTAAAATATTTTCTCCTCGGATCCAGGCAAGTCGAGTATGTCACCCTTTCGGACTTCAAAACTGAGAAATTCTCCTAAACGTCTGGATATATTAATAATAAGATAGCCAGCACAATTTTGAACCACACGTGTTTTCCACTGAACAGCAACATGAAGCATCAGTGTGAGCATCTGTAACCAACTATTGAGAGAATAAATAAGTAACAGATACCAAACACACACACTGGTGAGCATCACTTGATGACATCATTTGTGTACTTTGGCGAAGTGAAACTTAAGGGGCAGTTTAGCTGCGGGTGGGACCACCGGCAAGACCGAAGGGCCGAGCCAGGGCGTGTCTCCCACAACCAGCCAGCATCCGGGCGGGATGCGGGATGAGGTCATGGGATGGACACACTTGGAGGTTGCTTACTAGCGTTACATCACTTTGGGGCGCCACAAGATGGAACAGCCGCAAAGAAATGCTGTCATGCTGTCAAGCATTGAAGATGCGACCCCTTCTTCTCCTTCCATTTCCGCTTTACATCCTCACCTGCTCCATGATTTCAGCGCTCCATGGCGGCCCCCAACGTTCACCGGGATTCTTCGTTTTTTTTTCCTGTATTCCAAACGATTGTCCTCGTTTTATCCACGCTCGACTTTATCCAGTTTCCAGACGTAAATCCTCGCCACTGAAGAAAAAAAAAAGCTTCCGCGCTCTTGTCAATCGTACATACACATTGCTGGCGGTCCTTACTCTTTTGCTCGTTACCCCTCCCCCTTTCCCGCTGCAGAGTGTCAGGACAGCCAATCAGAGAGAAGCAGCGGGAAGGGCGGCCGCCTTCTGATTGGCTTGGACTCGAGCGTTTGACTCCCGCTCCAGCTGTCCCGCTCCAGCTTCTTAAAAAACCTCTGTTGCCATTGACGACGGCAACTGATACGCGATTGGATGGATTTATTTGCCCCGCCTTCTTGTTGACATGTAGGGGAGTCCTCTGAGGGGGGCATGTTGGCGTATGTAGTTCTCTCGCAAGGTCTGGTAGTTCTCACAGGGCGAATGGGAAAGCCACACATCCTCATCTTTCACAGGAAACTCCAGTTATGCTAATAACAAGAACCCCACTGAGGAATAGTGACGTGAATTCAGTCCCTTTTTCGAGAAGGATTTCTTTCAGCTCAGCTCTTTAAAAAGAGTCGACAAGCAAACGGCTCTTCTGATTGTTTTTTTTTTAAAAACCATATATTATATGTCAAAGTGTCCTTGGGCAAGACACTGATCGCTAATACCCCCAATAAACAGGTTGGCGCCTTGCATGGCTGCACGGCCGCTATTGGTGTGCGAGTGTGGGTGTGAGTGTGTGTGAATGGGTAAGTGTGAAGCACATTGTAAAGCGCTTTGGGAAGTCTTCATTGACTTACAAAGCACTATATAAATGCAGACCATTTGCCATTTATTAACAATTTGTCTTGTCATTCACGAAATTAATTAAAAACGTGGAGAACATAAGCCCCAAAATAAGGAAAAAATAATACAAGAAACAAAAGAAGTAAAACGAATCAAAAAACGAAAAGAAAGAAAAAAGAAAGAATTAAACAATCATAAGAGAACAAAAAGAAAAAGATAGAAACATGTAGCAAAAAATAAGAAAGGAAAATGAAAAGGAGAAAAAAAACAAGGACAAAGCTAGAAAAGATGAAAAGACAAGTATGGGGGGGTCCCTTTAATCTGTATATTACCAATAATAATGGAACACTATGCACAAAATAAATTCATGTTTTTTTAATCTATTACCTATCTTCCAAAAAAATATAATAGCATTTATAGTTTCACATAATAGTCTGTAGTTTGCAATAGTCTTTGATCTGTGCAGCCCTTTGAGACTCTTTGTTATTGAGAACTACAGTATACAAATAAACATGACTTGACTTGACTCAACAGTGAACTTTGAACTCATTTAAACTTTGAACCTTTTTAACACAGCAATTTTAAAGGGGTTCAAGCAAACCTATGGCCCTAGTGGGAATAAGCAGTGTAGAAAATGGATGGATGAATTGTTTTAGTGCAACAACAAATAAAATATGAAATACAAGAATAAACTCTACATTTGTTAATATGAAATGATCTGCATTTATATAGCGCTTTTCAAGTCAATGACTTCCCAAAGCGCTTCAATATAAAAAAGATAATACACATTACAGTGTACTGTACCTATTAAACAAGGGAAACATAGAATAGAATATTTACAACTCTACAAAAAAAGGACAAAATATAAAACAATTGTAACCTTTTGTCTACACAATAAATTCAAAGTGATGTTGACCAGTCACAAGAAAAAAATAACGTCTCGAGAGGAACCGGCTCTTGAACTGTGGGGAGCCGGCTCATTGAGCTGCTTCGTTCGCGGACGATACATGTGCAATCAATCTCGAATGTGCGAACGCACACGGGAAATCATGCACGCACGAGAGACTGCAATAACCAAAAAGACAAAAAATAACACAAAAATTGATTCTTCGATCATTGATTCCACAATACAATCGCTTAACAGCGTGTCAGGAAGCAATTCAAAATTGTATTTATGATAAAGTCGAGTATATGTTTTAACTGTGATGTAGTTTTGTCATGAAAAATGTCCATTGTTAAAATGAGCTTTATTGCTTGTATCACACATTCATTGGTTTCTAACAAACCGTGTCAAATTCAGAAATTAATTGAACTGCCTCATCAACCAGCAAGTGAATGGGAGGGTAGTGATTCAAGATGGAGGCAGGTTTAACATTCCCTCAACCTATAGACGCTCTATCTATCCAGCTATCCATCCATCCATCTATCCATCCATCCATCTATCCATCTATCCACCCACGCAAACACCAACCCACCCATATGTAAGATAAATATAAATGTAATGCCTGTGCATGTATCTTTGCTGCTTATTTAAATCAATCTTCTTTTTTAATGAATTATTGTTGGGTGGTTTTTTACCAGTAGGACACACTCGATAATACACACTGTCCTTTTAAGTGCAGCCTTAGCAGATTATGTACTAATTTATTACCAACTGATTGATTTATTTCCATATTAAAATAAATTAAGATCATACTTTGTGTAGGCAATTTAAAAAAGCAATATTTAAGTGGAAGTGTTTATCCAAACTTTCTGCAATAGCTTGTAGTCTGTGCAGCCCTTAGAGTCGATTCTTGTGATTAAAGGCTGTACAAATAAACATGAACTGACTTGACTAGAAAACCCAATTTAGCCCAACCTCACCCAGAACCTAGCTTCGGTGACCTTAGGTAAATCGAGTTTGAGACCCCTGTTCTTAATAGACTATTGTGCTGTGCGTATATGAGTGGCTTGTTGTGCTAGTTGGGTTTATTATCGCCTAATAAGGGCAATCAAATTTAAAGGGATTAGTTGGCTGATGATGACAAGTATAGAACACAGTAGGTATAGGCTCAGTCTTGTTCTCACAAATACTCACTTGCTGTCATATTCATCATGATTCCTTCTCTCTGTACTATCTGCCGTTGGACACGAGACATGATGGAAATTGTAACCCACTAAAATAAAATGCCTGTATGTCCTTCCATCCATTATCTGAACCGCTTATCCTCAGTGGAATTGCAGGGGTGCTGGAGCCCATCCCAGCAATCTTCGGGCAGTGGGTAGGGGTCACCCTTAACTGGTTGCCAGACAGTCGCAGGGCACACAGAGACAGACAACTCACCTGCTCATTCACACCTGTCAATAAACCGGGCATGCATGTTTTTGGAATGTGCCTGGAGGAAACCCATGCAAGCACGGGGAGAACATGCGAACTCTACACATGACAGCTGGATTTTATCCCATGTGCTGCGGACGCGCCAACCACTCAGTCGCCGTGCCGCATGCTGTTATGTATTATTTATATTTATAGCACGCTATTTCACAAGCATTTGCACTGCAAGCATGAATGAACATGAATAAAGGGAACACATTAACTAAATGCAATCACCTTTATTGAGAACAACATTTATAAACAATATCAATAGAGCTTTGGTGGTGAAAGGTAAAATATTCTGGTCTTTATGCGTGCTTACAGAAATAAAGTACTAGTTGAAATCCAACCCAAAGGTTCCCGGTTCAAGACAGAGTAGAAACATGGGTTGGCTCAAGACACACCATAGGAAAGGTTGCCTCTACAGCCCGTGTGGTTAAGGGATCCGACCAACCAACTAATTCAACGTGAATGTATCACTGAGGTGCATTTAACCCGTATAGTGCCGTTGTGTCGTTTTTTTTCATTCTGTTTTTTGTTTCTTACAAATATTCGTGGCATAATTCAATTCGCGAGAGTACATCTGCAAGATTCTGCATGGAGAGACGTTCATGGTCCAGCCAATGTTAGATCTCCTAAGAACAGATGTGCCCCACTATCTTCACGCGTCACCTGCCAAAAATAAACACGTAGCTATAATATCAATTGTAAACATTAAATAAACACAAATAAATATTTACGGTTGTGATCTGCAGAAACGGTTGTATTTACGTAATGCAATTAAATGCATCCTCACCCTCGTCCTGACGGAGGCACCAGGGATACCAAACCGAAGGCGCGTCCTCCGCCATGTCCTCCTTTTTCTATTCGTTCCGATCCATGGGACCGCCATTGCTATAATCACAGCATGTAGATGATGTAGGACAAGAAGACGAGGCCCATAATGGCGAAAAACATCAACACCATAATGTCCACCATGATTGCAATGACGACAAATTGGTCGACGGGAGGCGAAGCAAACGATGGGGGAGCCGGAAGATGAGTTCGGGTGTAATCGGAAAACCTCGGAAAGGTCAAGCGAAAATTCAACACCGAAAAGAGAGAAGTGATTTAAGGTCCAAAAATAAGATACTTTGCGGCAGTAATTCAGGCTGGTCTTTCGTATTTTTGCATGATTTTTTTATAATAGCATGAAATTCTCTGAGTCATCAAGTTGGGCTATTTTAGTCGATTTAGGCGTTCCAATCTCTGGCATTTACAATTGTAAACTTTTCTTAAACCCGTGTTTCGAAAGTTTTACATTAGTTTCGAATAATGCGTAATTTATAATCAAACAACTAAAATACTGTAAATTATTATTGCTCGTTTTAATATTTATACGAGTACTTGAGATCTTACACAGCTAGCTACAGGGTAGGGAACGGTGCGTACGCCAGGTGGCGCAAAAGAAACGATTTTATTGCAAGCAAGTATGGGGCATCTCTTTAAAGGGCAAATGTGTATTTAGTACCTCCAAGTGGTACAAAATTTACCCGGTAAAAAGAAAAAACATTGATTTAATCCTACAAAAAAATAACAGAAAATATAATAATGTAGTTTTATATGAAAATTAAAATAAAATCATAGGTCGGGAAATTTTGTATTTCTATTACATGGTGGAAACCCTACCAAGAGGTCGCCGCCATGTTTGTCTGGCATCTTGCTCCTACTTTGTTCTCCTGGCACTGGTTTTCGTTCGCATTAGACAATACAGTGCCATTTATTGGTCAAATATTACACTGTGGCTATAACATTGCTGTAAAGGTAAAGTTATCTAATAAAATGGAGTCAACACGAATACACGCAATGTAGGTTATTTTAATGTGTTTCTCAACTGGTGGGTTGGGACACAAAAGTGGGTCATGGACCCGTTTTCAGTGGGTTGCGGGAATTTGCCCTGCTAAAGTAATGGTAAGAAGTGAAAAAAATGGGGGAACAATACACTGTAGATGCATTAAATGGCCTGCTCGGTCTCTTCTCCCTGTTACAGCAATTAGCGCCATCCCAATTGTGTTTGAGAGGGACCAAATCTAATTTTATTGTGATATTTTGTTTTATTCTCCATTTTACCCATAATAATGGATCCTAAGAAAGTTAGTGATGGAGGAAAAGTGGAAAATGGTGACTACAACAATCAGTCGAAGAAGGAAATGATTGCGAAATACCCAAATATTGTACGTGTCTGCCCGCAGGTACAGTAAATTGTTTAAAAATATTGTATTTCTAGCTTTTCACCAGAAAATTGATCTTTAGCTTTATTAAATACACATTTAAGTAGTTATTGTTATTTTAGTCATATTTTACGCATGAACTCCTTTTTGTATGTGGCCATTTTAAGGCAGTGTAAGGGGTCACTTAATCAACAACGCAAAAATGTGCCTTTTTCGGTGCCAGGTGAACAGTGCATGAAGTAAAATGTCGGCAAAACAATCTGAGAAAAATGCCTTTTTATTGAATCAGTAGAATCATTAAGTACAGTTTGAAGTGCTGTGAGAGGAGATGATAATCAGGTCCTAACATCTGACTGAATCCTGTTGTACTTTTTAAAAACATATGTCAACAAGCATATGCTATCTTTATTCCTTTAAAAAAAAAATAAACAAAATCATAAAAAACAAGATTCAGATGCACAAAACTGGTCTGCAGGCTTCCACCTGTGGGATTACGAGGTTCCTATTATGGGATGTACACAAAAGCATGGAATAGGGGTGCCAGAAGCACAAGGAATGAAGGCTTGGTAAAGTCAAGGATGGAATAACCTGGATAATACAAAAAAAAAAAAAAAAAAAAAAAGCACATAAAGACAATGTTCGTAATGACATCTAATTCCACCTGGAACAGCGAGTTGTCCAACTCACCTAAACAGCTAAGTAGAGCAACATTTTTTTTTAGAAAACTACTCATGAGATCTTCTGCAATTGTAAACACGGTTCCAGTGTTTTAATGGAATGACATCATTGTTTGAGATGATTGAGCATGCTTGAAAGATCAAACAAAGGCTATACTTCACTAATATTAGCTATACCTTTTTGAAGATAAAAGTTGCTGTGCCTCATCATTAAATCATATTTAGCAATGCTTGACGATACAATTGTGCTGTAAAGTGGTAGTCATTTTAAAAATGGAATGCATGTTCACTTTCATTCCCCCTAAAAACAAATTATTCCTGATCATTCTATTATTACAGGCCCTTAGTTGCAGTTTATTGAGAAATATGATGAATGTGGAACAAAAATTGTTATTTCACCTCAGCAGAAATGGATCAAACTAAAAGACAGTTGTGCTCGACACTTGCTAATTTTGTTTGAGACATAGGAAATTCCTATGATTGCGGACCAAAGTTAATAAGGCAAATTTCCATTTACAAAAATGTGTTCAAGTCCAACACCACATTAAGAAAAAGATGGAATTTGTTTAATTTATGAACGAATTCCAACAACAATCTTCAGAATGACTAATTCGATTGAGATGCTGCAGCAAAATGGTCTTTGTAGTTCTACACTATGCTAGATGGCTGAGCTAGCAACCAACCAAATGCATGTAGAAGAGTTGTTAAATATGTTTTAAGATCAATTCATACCCTACCCCGAGGGGTGCAGGCTTCTCTCTTACAGAGTCTAATACTGTAAAATGTATAAAATCAAATAATCCCATCATAAATGTTTCAAGTTAGCTGCTAGTCATGAGTTACAACACACCTGTTGGAAGAACCTGAGGTGCCCAATAATTTCTAAGCTTCATTGAGGACAGCAACCATCTAAATTGACTCCTTGTAACAGCATGACACGTAAGTGTTACTTAAACACAAACTGTCACGATTACACCCAACTTCACAAGTTGCATGGCATGATTTGAGAATGGGAAAGTGGCTTCAAAAAAGATGCAGGAAATTTGCCGTCAAATTCATGTAGCAACTTGGCAGACGGGAACGCCAAACCCTCAAGCGGTTAACAGTGCTAGTAACACATATTTTGAACAAAGTGTTGTAATGGTTGTCGTAGTGCTACGCTAGCTCCACAGATTGTCATACCAAGGAAAGGCTAACCAACATGCTACCGGTTGTTATAGTTAGCAAGTGTGTTATAACAAAATAGCAATTTTATTAAATTTCAATTTTGTGGTGAAGATAGAGAACTCCAAAAAATGTTACAAGCAAATGTTACTCTGCAAACATCTACGATGGACAGATCACAAAATTAGGATGTCTACCATTCCCATGGCCATCGTCATGCTTATAGTAAAAAAAATCCTGACGCAAAATGGCCTCTATTATGATATACAGATGTACAAGTGTCAACTAGCCATGTCTTGAGTGCAGCACCAGTAAACTGCACCAACAATCTCACGTCCCCTTTTGTCTGAGATTATTTACACAGAGGAATGGTCATAGCAACAACTCAATTTACTCAACAAATCAATTTACAGTTGTTTCTGTATGAGGCCATTATCAATACACTCACACCACTATACTGCGCCCTTATCCACATATTAACTCATATTAACCCATATTAACTTTTTAGTTGTTCACATTTAATAAAAACCCTCCACCTTTGTAAATTTCGTTTCTGGTTCTGAAATACAATTGACAATTCTTTTGCCCTGTTCAAAATATCCGGTTTGCATTCACAATAACAAAAACAGAGAAAATATAAGCAAGACATAAGCACAAGAGGAGAATAAGGGTTGTTGGTACACAAACAGGTCAAAGATAAGACTGTCAATCAAATCTCACAGGAAAAAAATAGATCGGAATGTTGTTGAAACGGCGCAATTAACAGGTCTAACAATGTGTCACAATGCAGAGTTGTGCTGGCTATGTAATTTTTTTTAGAGACAGGGGGGAGAAATCGCATCAGTTAACTGATGTTAGCCATCGCATTATGTTTGTGAGTAAAATGTTCTCCGACCTGCTCCTGATGCCATTTGTGTCTGCCCAAGACCAAATATTGAACACAAAAAAGGAGTAAAGAAAACAACAACCGCAGGTGAAGCTGGTTCCAGTTGAACAGCGTGACCTACAATGCAGAAGGTCGCACAGGGTCGATAAATATATTGGGACTCAAACTCTCTGTTAGGAGGGACAGCTGGCTGGTCCCAGGGTTCAGAGATCAAAGGAATGTAACAAGTGTTCGAGAGACTCCAGATTAAACCCGTCACGCACACAAAATCAACAAAGTAACATGTGAGCGCAACGACTCACTCTTTGTATTTTGCATCAGGTTGCATGGGGGGGGGTGTAGATGTTAAGTGCTATAGCCTGAATGGAGCTGAATTCTGGGATGCGACAAAGATGCAGGAGGATGATGAACAACATCCCAAGATACAAAAATCAGTACGCACAAGCAGGAAAGAGTTGAAGACGGCAGAGAATACAAGGGTGGCGAGCTCGACAGTGCAAAAGGGGCCAGGTAAAGTGGGGGGAAAATTAAGGAAAGCAGCGATAAAGATGAAATGGCACTGAGCTTTTTTTTTTTTTTTTTAAGCTTCTTTCCCTTCCTTTCTCTACCTCTACGCTTTCCCTCATCCCTCTCCCTCTCAGATGGGCTCCACGTAGTTGGCAGGAAGCATGCCGTGCTGGTTGGTGCGCTCCACACGGCCGTACATCCAGCCCTCATCGATCTGCTGCACATCCACAATCACGTCGCCGTCCATGAAGGACACCTCATCTTCATCGGCAGCCACATAGTCATAGACCGCCCGGTACCGCTTCTGTGGGCAAACAGATGTCGTTACTGTACGAAAGGCGTGATGAAATTGTCACGAGTAACAAACCTATTTATCAAAGAGGTCTGCATTGAATAGGTTTTTGAAAGTTACTACTTCAAATGATCAATATGAAATTCATACTAAGGGATGTCGGTAGCTATGATGGGCTAACCTGAGGATACTAAACGACTTGAGGGTTTGTTGGTGGTTGATGGAAGCTGGCAGTAAGATAAATGAACATTGATACATGTGCTCCCTTATAAAAAGATTGAAACCCACATCACGTGCACAAAAGATGTTAATATGTTGTAATTATGGCCTGTGCAGTCCTTTGAGACTGACTTGACATGACATATCCAGACATGCGATGATCATAATTTGAAAAATATTACAACAAAGCCTCTAACGTTTATTTCAATTCTTAAGTCGGACCAGGGTTGGTGCATTCACTGACCAAAAAGATTACCCCATTGTCAAAAAATGAAGAAAAAAAGAATATCAGCACAACTAATTGTTACCCTGATATGTCTATACAGTACTGGACTGTCTCAGAAAATTAGAATATTGTGATAAAGTTCTTTATTTTCTGTAATGCAATTAAAAAAACAAAAATGTCATACATTCTGGATTCATTACACATCAACTGAACTATTTCAAGCCTTTTATTATTTGAATATTGCTGATTTTGGCTTACAGCTGAAAAAAAACTCAAAAATCCCATCTCAAAATATTAGAATACTTCCTCAGACCAAGTAAAAAAATAATTTTATAACAGCAAAACTAAATCAAAGATTTGAAAATGTCCATTGATGCACTCAGTACTTGGTTGGGAATCCTTTTGCACGGATTACTGCATCAATCCGGCGTGGCATGGAGGCAATCAGCCTGTGGCATTGCTGAGGTGTTATTGATGCCCAGGATGCTTCGATAGCGGCCTTCAGCTCATTTGCATTTGTAGGTCTGGTGTCTTTCATCTTCTTCTTAACTATACCCCACAAATTCTCAATGGGGTTCAGGTCAGGGGAATTAGCAGGCCAATCAAGGACAGTGATGCCATGGTCAGTGCACCAGTTACTGGTGGTTTTGGCACTGTGGGCAGGTGCCAGATCATGCTGGAAAATGAAATCCTCATCTCCATAGAGCTTTTCAGCAGATGGAAGCATGTAGTGCTCTAAAATCTCTTGGTACTCAGTTGCATTTACTCTGGACTTGATGAAACACAGTGGACCAACACCAGCAGCTGACATGGCTCCCCAAACCCTTGCTGACTGTGGGAACTTCACACTGGATTTCAAGCAACTTGGATTTTGCTCCTCTCCAGCTTTTCTCCAGACTCTGGCGCCTTGACTTCCAAATGAAATGCAAAACTTGCTTTCGTCTGAAAAGAGGACTTTGGACCACTCTGCAACTGTCCAGTGCTTCTTCTCCATAGTCCAAGTCAGACGCTTCTTCCGTTGTCTTGAGTTCAGAAGTGGCTTGACCATGGGAATACGGCTATTGTAGCCCATTTCCCGGACACGTCTGTGAACTGTGGCTTTTGATACCTGGACTCCAGCTTCAGCCCACTGTCTTTGAAGCTCCCCCAAATTCTGGAAGCGGCTCTTCTTCACAATTTTGTTAAGGCTGCGGTCATCTCTCTTGGTTGTGCAGCGTTTCCGGCCACATTTTTCCCTTCCAACAGACTTTTTGTGGATATGCTTTGAAACTGCACTCTGTGAACAGCCTGCTCTTTGAGAAATTTATTTTTGTGTCTTACCCTCCTGATGGAGGGTATCAATGATGGTCCTCTGGACAGCAGACAGATCAGCAGTCTTCCCCATACTTGTGATTTAGTTTACTGAACCAAGCTGAGTGTTTTTAAGGCTCAGGAAACCCTCGCAAGGTGTTTCGAGTTAATTAGATGATTCAGGTGATTAGTTGAATAGCCTACTTGTATACTTTTTCATGATATTCTAATATTTTGAGATAGGATTTTTGAGTTTTCTTAAGCTGTAAGCCAAATTCAGCAATATTCAAATAATAAAAGGCTTGAAATAGTTCAGTTGATGTGTAATGAATCCAGAATGTATGACATTTTTGTTTTTTTAATTGCATTACAGAAAATAAAGAACTTTATCACAATATTCTAATTTTCTGAGACAGTCCAGTACATCAAGTAATATAGTCAAGTCATGTTCATTTGTTTCCCTTAATCACAAAAAGGCTCACAGGGCTGCACAGACAAAACACAGTCATCATCAACATGAAATATAGGTAATAACAGAATGTCCAGTTGACAGCTTTCTGAGGTCAACATCATTCATAAGTTATTGAATAGAAGTCCGTTTTAAGCCTATATTTAAACACTTCCACTGAGTTTGCAGACGGAATCTTGGAGGGAGAGAGACTGAAGATTTTGCTAAGCAACTCATAGCATTTTCTTTGTCATCAAAATCAATCTGCAAGACTATGGAGGCACGTCTGACAAAGATATGAGCCATATAGTTGAGTTACGTCCCAATAGTTTCCCACTTTTATTAGAAGACGTCTGAATAAGTATACATAAATGTTGATAAAATCCAGTCAATGTTTACAGTGGAGTGCGACCAGAATGACCCGAAATATGGCACACATTGACCTGGTCACATTGGCAGTGAATGTCTTCAACTGTCTGTTTTTTCTCAAAGAAAGAATTTAAAGAATTACATTGAGTCAAGTATTTGCACTTCGAGTTGAAAATTTCTCTGCTGTTTAGCATGTATTAAAGACTAGGAAATGTTACCGATCACAATATTATTTTTTTTAAAGATCAGAAGTGAGTAAGCTAGGATCACGGAAGGCATACCCCAGCGCTAGGAGGTGGCGCAGCGGCAGCTGGGCGCACAGGCTCAGGAGCAGGAGCGTAGTAGTGGTCCGGAGGAGGGGCCGAGGGATGCTCGTAAACTATTAATAAAATAATATATAGGTATATAATTATTTCAACAAAATGCCAAGAATAATTGTCACAAGAATGGCCACAAAAATGCTAGGTTTGTAATACCTGGGACAGGGTTGCGTGGCTGTTGATGAATCTCTCCCTTTGGGATATCCTCTTGGACATGCCCAGTCTTGCTCTTTTCAAAATCTTCATGGTACTTGATCTAAAGACATTTGGAAGGAAATAAAACCATAGTCAGCTGTTGATCTGCTAATCGGCAGATTTTCTGGCCATGATTAACATTTGGATTCTGGTCTCTATTGACACACTTATTTCCTGAAGGTTCAACGTGACAGAAACAATGCGAAGGTTCACTGTGTAACCACCAGGGGTCTCCCATGTGCAACATGATAACGATTGTGATGGGTGTGGAGACCATCATTAAACTATCACCTCCAACCTGCACACTCTTCCTAAGATGCAACATTTTGGCAAACAGGAAACCAGGTCTGCACAATAGCCTAGCAACCTCTGCTAACGCAGGTGGAGAGGAGGGAAAAAGGATGAGGTTGCACAGTGATGAAATTTGCTCATTTTGAATAGAGGCCTGTCAACCGAGTGACTCACAAGACTCCCGGGTCAAGATTTACAGCCCAGCTTGCAGACATCATCAAAAGGTCCACTGTGCTTTGGTTGTTGTGGCAAGGAGTCCATTTGCAGTGGTGAGGACAGAGGCCTAAGTGAGGTGCAGACGATTGCTCGGGAATGCAACATGCTGCCCCGTTTATGTGCGTGATGGAGATTATTTGGGTTTTGTTTTCAAGAAGCAGGTCAAACAGATGGCTACGGTTTACAGAAAAAGGGTTGTGCCTTTAAATGGTGGGACGGTGGGATAACAAAAGAAGCATGACACAAGATGGCTGAGTTTATCTATGACAAGTAGGTTTGGTTGAAAAATGATTTGATAACTCAATCTCGGTTTGTTCCTTTTGCGGCTTTAGTGTTATGCGTGATAAGATACCCTTTTTGTCTTGGCCATTAGCCATCAGCCCTTTCTTTGGACCGTGTCATTGTTCAGTGAAAAGTGGCTGTGCTTCCAGTGGGAACAATAGGAGGGGGAAGGCAAGATGAAGTCTTTCTATTTTACTGCTCTTATGTGTCGGCTAATGTCTGACAATTGATGCAAAGTCATGGACGTTCTACAATTAATAAATGTTTGTAATTTCCTGTAGTTCAAGCCAGTCTCATTTGTGGCACGTGAAAAACTATCAAGCAGCTGCCTTTTTAAAGCACTTCAACTTTTAAGGCCCAACTATCAAAAGCTAGCAACGCCTCGCTACATCATCTTGAGACAATTACGCTCTGCTATCTTTTAAGATGTGTCCAGGAATTTTTGCTAGAGCTCCAGAGCTCTTTGGAGCAGACTATTCCTACAGGATGTTTTTGCATTCATCTTCCCCTCAACCCTGACTTCGCTCATAGTTCCTGCTGCAAAAACAATAACAACACAAACACACATTTTCAACAAAGCGATGTGAATAATCACGTGCACAAGCCTTAATGTTTAAAAAAAATCCTTCCTGGCATTCCCATCAAACAGATCAACCTCTTTCTCATTGATACAATTTTTTTTTCTTCTTGTGTAAAATTATTTTAAGTGCCTTTACCAAACCTCAGGCATGTCAACACAGAAGATCTATGTAGGGAAGGTCAAAACCGACTTTACTTTCTCAGAAGGCTGGCCTCCTTCAACATCTGCAAAAAGCTCCTGAAAATATTCTATGAGACAGTTGTGGCAAGCGCCCTCTTCTATGCGGCAGTGTGTTGGGCAGGCAGCGTCATGAAGAAGGATGCCTCTTGTCTCAATAAACAGTCGAGGAAAGCGAGCTCTGTTGTGGGCACAGAGCTGGACAGCCTGACAACAGTAGCTGAGAGACGGGCACTGAAAAAGCTGCGGTCAATCATGGACAATTCATCACATCCACTACACAGCATTATATCCAGACAGAAGAGCAGCTTCAGCGACAGACTGCTGTCACTGTCTTGTACCACGGACAGACTGAAGAGATCTTTTCTCCCTCATGCCATGAGGCTCTTTAACTCCACCCGGCAGAGTAAAGGCCCACATTAAACCACACCCCCTACATTGCATATTACCTAATTTTATTGCAATATGTATTCTGCTTAGCACTATCTAGATACTCTATAGAACATGCTACAGTGGGTATGAATTCAGCAGTAAACTAATTTATCCATCTCAGGAAGCGGCTATTTTGCTATTAGCGGTCTAGTGAAAATGCCATTGCAGTTACGTTAGTTATGGTAATGACCACTTATGGCTCTGCATCAGAAATGAGGTGAAGCATGAAAACGGATGAATATTGTCTCAACGTATTTTCTATACACACAATATTAATCAAAATTCTGTGTTTAGAAAGGTAGGGCGCGTATGCAGGATTATAATTTTATTGAAACTATTTTAGGGTAGGAATAAGGTTAAGCTTGGCAGAGCTCCCATTTTGACGAGGCTCTCCATTTTCTTCCTTCTCGTATGCAAAATGAAAAAGACAAAGCTACGTCGATCACAAATTCTTCCAAGATAAAAGCTAGGTTGGCAAGTCGTGCCTAATGTTTGAATTGTTATCATCACAATAATTATTTCGGTGGTATGTTTTTGGTTTCATTATTTTCCGGCAGCGAAAACCAATAATGCGCTAATTGTCATTTTCAGCCAGAATTAAACTGCATTTTGAGGGGGAAATTATTGTCTTGCATTTGCAAATACAAGTAAAACATAAAATGTGGAAACAGCGACCATATAAATGCATTTACCAGGGTGTCTGTACATGTTCATATTTTTTACCAGTTTTACATGGGTGCCCACCATTTCTTATTAATTTGTTTGAAGGTGGAGAGAAAGGCTTCTTTTATAATGATTTCTAGGTGTTTAAGTCAGTCAGCATTGTAACCAATAATCAAATGTGGTCTTTCAAACGTTGAGAATATCAATTTCACCGAAGTATCAAACACAGGACGGAGCGAGAACCAGAAATAATGGAAACTTACATTGCTGATTTGGTCCTGCGATCTCTTGAGTCTCAGCATCTCTGGTGTTTCTGTGACCACAGTATAGGCTTTCCCTTTATTCTTTTCAAAATCCTCCTTGTAGAGAACCTAAATACAGCAAAAACAAAATAATTCTTCAGCTGGTAGATATATTTGAGATCAGAAACACAGAAGCAAAATGAAATAATTGCTTGATGGGATTTGCATTTGTGCGTCAGCAGTTAATATTTAACATTAATTTGAATGGTTGACCTACATTCTGGATTTCTTTTCCAACACAATTACATTTTTTTTAAAAAGTCATAAAATCTTCTAAACAAGCCGATGCTATTTCTCAGCATTTACTTCTTAATGGAAATTTGGAGTGAATGGGTAGGACCATTTAGCATAAAATCATGAACCAGTGACATTGTGACCCACGGGAGGGCATAGCATAGAGTCATTAGTGTGTTCTGCTTTGTCTTGGTGGTGATGCAGCACTTCCCGTTCTAAGAGGGTGTGACAGCAAAGGTGCTTGCCATATATGGGCACAGGGAGAGCTTTTTCTTATGTTTGCAGGACTGACTCGGTAGGTTAGGTATCAACTTGAGTTTAAAGGACATGTGCATGGTTTTTCACCTAAGAAATGAAAATGTCAAAGGAATGAGGACAAATCTCATACTCTTTCCATTTTGTGATGTGATTCATTGTTTACTGCATGCACACTTAAGATAAGCCTTGAAGATTCATTTCCTTGTTGACCCCCTCATTTTTAATGTCTCCTGTTTCTGCTCACTTCCAATCACATTGCTGCTTTTCTTTCCCGCCCACTTCTGCATCCTTCCCATTCCTTTATGCACGTTCATTGATATTTAACAGATTACGTACAAGCCCCCCCCCCCCTTTCCATGGAGATCTTTCTGCGTTGTCTGGGGGACGTTGCATTTCCTCTTACTGCCAAGCTCCTCCTTCCCTTCCTACCGCCCAGTACTCTGCTGTCTTTTTCTATCTCTGCTCTTTCTTCACAACCTCAGTTCACTTCGTCTCTATGTTCTCTATTTTTCTCCCCCACTCAGTCATGTAATGCACTGTGGTAGCTTTCATGGGGAAAGGGTTCCCATAGCAAATGGTCCCAAACAAACCGTTTTATTCACTCATTAATTATTTTGCTGACGATGACTCGTGGTTATTTCTGAAAAACAAACAATTGCTGTGGACGCTTGGTTAAGGAATAATTGGAATGAAATTACAATAAGTACATTTAAAAGGTGGCCGTTCTGAAAAAAAAATGCCTCTTGGCTTTCCACTTCTTGTTTGAAATGTATTCCTACTTACTGGCTGGGTGATAATCACCGCCGATATTGAACATATTGGCCGATGTTGGCATCTGCCTTTTTTTTTTAACCCCTTAACGTTCCCGTAAATTTGCCTAAAATCCCAATCCAAGAAATACCCAAAGTAAATTAAACGCTGTTCTTGAACCATTGCGATTTTTTTTGCAATTAATTACCTGCAGATGAGTGAAGCATGGTCATATTTGCTGGAAAACAGGTATGAAAATAGCTTGAATCCTTACCTGGTACATTCTCAAATTTGATCACAATCTGAAAAAAACTAAACATTGTATTCTACACATTTTTATCAGAGTAGGTTTAGGTGTTTCCAAAAGTGGCCATTTGGAGACAACCAGTTTACAAAACTAAAACCTTTGCAAACCTTTGTATGTTTTACCTGGACCATTTTTTTAGACATCGTGAAAGAGTTGTAAACGATTGAACTCTCTTTCTCCGTCTGTATCATTATTGTGCACACTTGCTCAGAGAAAGGTTGAATGCAAATGAATAACGTACATTTTGGGTTCTTATTTGAATACAATAATGACATCTTCATATCGATTTTTTCAGAATTTCAATGGCTAACCAATGTGTCAAAATTCATTTGAATCGGTCACTAACAGCTTAAGTTAGGTAAAGGAGGTGTTTTCCTGTCTATCAATACAGGCTCAAATAGGCTAATGCGGCCTCTGTAGACTAAAAAAAAGCCTGCAATTGGCCGAAAGTGGTGTCAATCAAAAGTTCAGAGGCTAACAGCCTATGGAAAATAATTTCACTAGTCTGTTTATTTGCAAACGGGAATTATGGGGCTAAACAGACAGCTAGCAACCAGGAATGTCCATTGATGCGAAGATGCTTTTAGGTGTTTTTTTGTTTTTTTTGTTTTTTTAAATCTGTTGGCATTATTGTGTGTTTTGGAGCAAATATTTTACACAGTTGGATTTACTAGACTCTCACAGGTGTAAAGAGGCTATGGTTGCATACTATCATCAAATTTGAAGGCCTCATGCAAGATTTATAGATTTCGGGTATCTTGTTTTAGACTGATCGTGATGTTTCTGTGATGACTACATTTTAAAATGGGCAGCATAAATTGAATCCTAGAGATCGAGCTTTCCAATAATATGTGGGCATGAGGAATTTCAGTGACTGATGACATCATCCAGACACGAATTTGTTTTTCAACAGTCCGATGGCCCATACGCAATCCATTTAAAATGGTTTCATTTTGTCTCTGGTGTAGCAGAACGCTTGTCATTCTCTTATGGAGCCTAATTCCAGCACTCTCCGGCCCGTTAGAGTATCTGATTGGCTCTGCTTTGTCAACCAGTCAGTGGTCATCAGTGCAATCAATGGACTTCATTGATAAATGCGTTAGCAAACATGTCTATTATGATCCTTCTGTTTCAAAATAAATAACATGGTTTTTAAAAGGTATGTAATGAAAATTTATATTAATTCTAAAATGTAATAGAGAAAAAAGTTGCCACAAAATGAATATTTTGTGAAGTGAGGAAAAAAAGGCAGTAGTGAAAAATTTGTATTTGTTACTTCTGACAAAAACATTTCATTTTTTACTATATTGCTTTCATTTCTAGTACCTGATCATAAAATGCCTCGAGAAACCCACTGTTAGAACCTTTAAATTAAAATAACTCATTCCCTGCCAATTTGGCCTTTGATGTCACATACATTTCACTGCGCTTGAAATGGGTAAATTCAGCCTGATTCCAATCCCTGGTATCAATACTCGACCATTCCAAATACGAAACAGATTGCTTCACAGTCGACTGCCTCTTGAGGATTTAGACGTACGTAGCCCCCGATGCATTGAATGAACAAGTTGTTGTAATTTTTTACTAGTTACTAGGATAGATTCTTAGTATTGAGGCTGGAGAAAGCAATGCATTTAATCCATTTAATTGATGCAGGAAATTGTCAGGAAATAGAGAAATTATTAATTTGTGCATTTTACTCTGAATCCAAAACTTAAAAAGGTTATGAAAGAGGAGTAATTGGTAGTTTTCGGGGCTGCAGTTCAGCACTAGTGTAAATCTTAGGCTTTGGTCCGAAAATAGTGAGGGTTCACTTTATGCTTGTTGGAGCGCATGGAGCGCAACGAGAATGCATAAATAAAAACACCATCTGTCACTAAGACCATCAGCTCTTTGCTCCAGTACTTCAAACTACCCCACTACCCTCCCTGTAACATGCAGTTCTTTCAGTGTATCACAGAGAAACTCAAAAGAAAATAAAAACACCTCTTTCATGAGCTATTTTTCAATTGGATATGTTCATCAATGTGGGAGCAAATCCTCTTGGAGCAATCATTGTAAAACTAATGACCCGGTTAAGATTTGGGGGGGTTGAGGTAAAAAAGCGATCATAGGGTCATGCTGTTAAAACAGTGCCTGATAAAGTGCCAACTATAAATGTTGTGCAAAATCACAAGTGCATTGGGTTCAATAGGGAAAAAGGCTTTTGTTTAACGTATTATTGCAAAAAAACTAGATTTAGGAATGTAATATTGAATTAATATTTATTTTTAGAGTCATCATATCGTCAAATGTATGCGTGTTTCGCAAAGCTTGAGTATCACTTCAGTAACCTGACCTGGCTCTGCATCTTGGTCTGCTTTTTGAGACGAAGGTTCTCTGGAGTGTCAGCCACACAAGTGAAGTTTTGCTTGGGGTAGTGTCTGAAAAAAACACACACACTCAAACTCAACTCAAAATGAGCACCAACAACACACACTCCTGGCATCCACAGTGAGCACCCTGTGTTCCCCTCAAAACTGTGAGGCATTTGTTTTTTAAAATGACGAATACATTGAGGCAAGAGCCCTGGAAGAACCAATTCATGCAAGATTCACCCCAAAAGGGCAGGGTATGGGGAAAGATGTTTGTCAAATAAAGAGAAACTGAAGCTTTTGAGTGAGTGCCCAAGCGTGGGCTAACAGAAGCCTGAAGGTTAAAGTATTCCGGAGAAAGGTAAGAGCATGTGAGCGGAAAAAACAGTTTGCGTCAAATATTTCAATATTTTTTGTTACGTTCTGCTGCAGCGCGTTTCAACCCATATGCTACCATGGCTTCCCCCCATTGGTTTAACTACTCGCCACTGGTTTACTCATACCAAACATGTCGACTACTATAGGTGCCTGGTTTAGAACTTATGGCAGCCTACAGCCCGGATTTAGTGCATATTTGGTCGGGCGTCGCCAATAGGCACATTATTGACTGATTTCGCAGACAAGGCAGCTAGCATTAGTAGTTAATTTTGAGACATTGTCGCTTGCATTAGGTGCTGGCGTTGCTATTTATGGGTGTTGTTTTTTTGTCTCCCATATTAACAACATATTATAATCTTACATATAGCTAGCTGAAAGACAAAATTGTTGACAACCGCAGGCTTATTCAAAAAGCGATAAGATCTAGGAAGCAGGAGTTATTGCGTGGCAGCAATATTTGAAAAGTTGCCATATTATTGCGGTATATACATTTAATTGTAATTTTGTTTTTATTATACAAGAAGTGAGTAAGGATATACATGTTAATATTTGATAACAAAGATCAAAAGTGTTTGGAATTTTCTGAGATTTTTAATTAATGTTGACCTTTTAAAAAGTGTGGGGCAGAAAAAAATAATGAATTACACGTTTTATTTAGAACACATGATATTTTGAACTAAAATCATTACAAGTATAAGACCATTTAAAAATATTTTATAGATTATGAATGACCTATATTTCATGTTGATATCCGTGTATTGTTTGTTGATGCCCTTGCAACATCCATTGCAGCCTGGTCGTCCAGGATTACCTCATGTGAGGCCCGTTGTCAAGGTTTCTCAATTTCCTTGTATGCTGAGGTTGAGTTTTCCGTTACCGTCATGTAGGTTTTGGATCAGGGGATGGTGTAATAATAGGCTGTAGTCTGTACAGCCCTTTGAAACTGCTTGTGATTGAGGGCCATTCAAATAAACCTGACTTGAATTGACCCTAAATTTGTCAGCCCCAGCTGAATTTTTTTTTTAAATGCATACAAATTTATGTTTAATAAAACAAAGGGGAATCAGTATATTCTCATTGTCCTCTGAACATCAACCTAAGTCATTTGACATTTTATAATCACACGGGTAGGGACTGGTTTGTGTTCAGTTATTTCCGCAATAGTTGGCAGCTTTACATTGTCCACATAAAAATGCCATATCAAGCCTGTAATTAATGACATTGATATTAGAATTGTCAAAGATTAAGCCTGAGGCAGTGAATACAGATTCAACTCAATGGAACTCTAGAGATTGCCCAAAGCCCTGAGGCATGTTTAAAGTATGGTCTTACTAAAATCAGCAGTGGTAGCCTATTTAGGCATCCTGTTTACGGTTTCCTTGACAACAGGTAATAAGAAAATCCCGAGTAATACTGCTGTTTTTAATTAAAAACTCTAACATAGAAAACATACCGGAGTGACCAGAAAATACTTGTACTTACAGGCTCTGCTCTGTCAGAAAAAAATCCCATGGCAGAGCGTCATGGCCCAATGTGTAATATTTGACCACTAGATGTCACTCTATTGTCTAATGCAAACGAAAACCAGTGCCAAGAACATAGTGTAGCAGTAGGATGCTAGACAAAGATGGCAGCGACTACTAGGTAATGTTGCCATTATGTAAAAGAAAACAATTTCCTGATCTTATTTTTTTTTTCCAATAAAAATTAACATTTGTACGAATGTTCATGTACTTTTGCCTAGTATTCAAATCAACTTTTATTTTTTACCGAATGAAAGTTTTTGTACCACTAGGAAGCATTAAATATTACAAATTTTCACTTCAACACACCCATGGCAAGGGATAAAATTAAGGTTAAAGTTTTTTTCAAGCGACAATGGGTGACTCTGGCCGATGGGCCACATGCAGCTTGCTCGGCTCTTTAATCCAACCCACCTTGAATTTACAGTATCTCTTGAGGTATTGTAGCAAATCCCCCTACCCGTTGGTTCAAATAAATAATGTAAATGAGCAAACGCAACTTTAAAGGCCAATATTTTTGTGCATCTTACCATTTCTAAAAATTGAAAAACAATATCTTTGACTGCATTACCATACATTTAATTCAATTGAATCTACTCAATTAAGAAAATGAGTGTCAATACAAAGTGTTAAACATTTATTTTACTCTATATTTATTAACTCATTCACTTCCATTTACAGTTAATGACGTCATGGGCATAAATTCATTCAATGCCAATGATGGCTTTAGACTTCAATGGCACAATGCCATTTTTTTAACAAAAAAAAGTAATCAGTACCCTTACATTCAAATACATTTAATGAGGATAGTACATAACAAAAACAAAAACTATAGAACAAAAGCGTCTGAAAGATGCATATATATTCTGTTACGTTTGACTCGCCTGCTGTTTCCGTTGTATGAACAACATGCAAGCAATGACCACAGTGGAAATGGAACTTATGTGACTAAGTTCAGCCATTTCCCGGGGCAACTTATCTTCTTGTCACTGATTTTTCTTTGGCTGAAGAGAGCAATCTTACTAATAAACAGCTACATACTCACAAAAAAAGGTTATTTTTGAAAGGTTGGCAACACGTTGACTAACAATATCTTTTTTCCTATTTTTGCATTTTAAGACATTTTGATCAATTTTAAGGTCATAAACCTTACATATTACAATATAATATATACATGCAAATGTACATATATATCTACAGTTGTGGTAAAAAGTTTACATATACCTGTGAAGAACACAATGTCATGGCTCTCTATAATTTCCAGTTACTTCTACAACCATCAAATTTAACTGAACTGCACCAATTCTGTCAAGAGGAGTGGTCAAATATTCAACCAGAAGCTTGTTGATGGCTACCAAAAGTGCCTAATTGAAGTGAAAATGGCCAAAGGACATATTACCAAACATTAGTGCTGCTCTATGTTTATTTTCTACCCAGCAGATTTGCTCACTTTTTCTGTAAACCCATAATAAAATCGTACAATAACAAAACCTCATAACCATTTTCGTGACAAAGAACTATTTGTTCAAATCACTCTATCAGAGAAAAAACTGAGTTGTAGAAGTAACTGGAAGCTCAAAGAGAGCCATGGCATTATTTTCTTCACAAATGTATGTAAACTTTTAACCCCAACTGTATGTATGTAAATGTATATAATTACATTTCAGCTGACATGCCAATTTAGTAAAACTGTAATATTTGTTCTAAAACACAAGCACGCACGTGCGCATGCTTAGTTAAAAGTATGTGTGTGTGTGGGGGGGTTATAGTGCAAGTGAGTCATGAGCACACCCATCCGTCAGTGCAAACTCAATGATTCACACATTTGACTGGGCGGCGAATGCACTTATGGTTAGCACCTAAAGGCAGTTAAAGGGGTCCTGCAGCAGACGCAAAAACCTGAAATTAAGCTTGACCATTTGCTATATTATTACTGTGCGCAATGGGCAGAGACAGTGCTTTCTGGGCAGGCAGACTAATAAGTAAATGCACTCAATAAAATGTACAGAAACCTTTTTGTTCAGTCACAACAGGTCTTACAAACCGGCTATGTCATTCCACCTTATGTATGTATATCCTGACCATTTTGGTGTGCAATTGTCTTCAAACCAGACCAGACTGGTGGAACTACAATTCCGTCTAATAAAGATGTGAAGGGTAGTTATGATGAAACTGATTTAAAAAAAAAAAAGACAATCAATATGGATTTGACCTAGTGAATTTGATTCAACAATTTCTATGAAGAGCCATATCTAACCACAGGTACCCACAATTAACTTAAATAGTAATGAGTTTTTGGATGGTTGGTTGGTTCCCTTAACCACAAGGATCGTAAGGGGCACAATTTCGTTTGGTGTGTGTCTTCAAGTACCTATCCCTCTTCAGGGCAACATAATAGTAATGTATACGTCTTTTAAATTTCAAAAAAACTATTACAGTCTGTGTATGCTTCAACGTTGGTCAAGCAGCAGTATGAATGAGCATTAGAATTTTTCTTGACTAGAAGGCTGCATGATACAAACACGTTTTGTACTCTAAATGAACTGTTCCAAACAAACACAAAGAAGCCAAATAAACATACTGAAGAGTCTGGCTCCTGCTAGCTTTAGTAAGCATAAGTGAAAAGGACAGACAAAATACAAATGAATATGCTTTGAGCTATACAAAAAAAGACCGGCACTAGAATAGATGCTTATGCATTCAAAGAGTTTACTGAGAACTTGAATAACCCTGCATTTTATTTCATTTGCAGGCTAAACAAGGTCTATAATCTGAGCCAGGTCCCAAAATGGTGTGTAACCTGCCCTGGGAATGACCAAACTGTTCTAAGGTGAATGTAGAAGAAAATGTGAACCCTTAAAAGGTTATAAAAAACAAAGATGAAAAAAAAAAAAAGTGGCTTATAGCAGATAAAAACTGGTTTGAGTTGTGGAATGCTTCCCCCAGAGATCCGATCTGCAACCTCACTGGATCTTTTTAAATCTGGTCTTAAAAAACTTATATTCTAATAGCTTATGAATGAGCTATATTTCATGTTGACAATATCTGTGTATTGTTTGTTATTGCAACATCCGTTGCAGTCTGGTCATCCTGGAACGATGATTACCTCATGTGCGGAACCTTCTCAAGGTTTCTTTAATTTCCTCATGTTGAGGTTTGAGTTATTCCTTGCCCTCTTGTAGGTTTTAGATCAGGGGATGGTATAATAATAGTCGATAGTTTGCAATAATTTGTTGTCTGTGCAGCCCTTTTAGACTCCTTGAAAATGTAACGATATCAGCCCAAATTAAAGACATGTTTTCAAAATTTCACAAGGTCTCAGAATTTGTGGAAAGGAATCACCCAGAAAAACTGTTGACAAATTGAGCTATTGCTACGTCTGCCTTGCGCGTTTCCGACGAATTGTCAAAAGCTGGCAAACGCAGACGTCATTAGATCAGTTTTTCAAGAAACGCGAGGCAGAAACCTAATTAAATATTTTTCTCATTTCCTTATTTCTTTGTTTTTGTACAATGTGCCTCTCGTTTTATGTTTAATGTGCGGTAATGTAGTTTAACATGTATTTGTTTCATGTTGTGATGCTCTTTTATGGTTTATCAAAAAAATATAATACTGTATATTACGGGGCTTGGAATGGGTTAGCACATTTACATTCAAAATGCGTCTCTACTTATGACTTTTTTAGGTTACGAAGCTACTCCCAGTACAAATGAAATTTGTAAGAGGTACCACTGTACAGTATTAATAATACGAATAAAGACTGTGCTGCAATATCACAAGAAACATAACTACGATGTAGCAGTCTATATCACATGGGACAGATTGCTACTGCAATGTAATAGTGTACCCTGGCCAAATCTTTGGTATTAGGCCCTAGGGCATTTGTGACAAAAGATAAGGGTGTCATTGTTAGCACCATTAACAATACCAGGTCCAGATACGTAAGGGTCTATTACAATCTTGGTCTTTTTGACAATCTGAGGACAAACAGTAAAATTCTGCCAAGGTGCCACTGATTTTTGTGTTATGGTTCATACATTATCCGCCCCACCCATTTTGAGTTTGCTTTTTATATTTACAGGATAAAAGCAGTTCATCAGAGGTCAATAGTTTGAAGTAAACAATGGTTAATGGTGGTGCACTAAGTGTTTATCTTCAATATGATAAACGTTTCATTGAATTTCAAACACTGTGCTGGGCTAAGGCTTGAAAGTAGGTGTGGATCTATACCCATCTGAATTGCGCAATACGCATGGAGAAAACTATAGTGAGAGCGTAATTGTGAGAATAAAACCTGCCTGCTCAAAAGCATATATCTAAAAATAGGTCTACTTTAATGTTTTATCTTTACACATGACATACTACAGAAAGCACGTGATAAAAAAGTAAAAGATTATTTCTAATTAATATGTATTCATTCTCGAAGCAACTTATGTATTCATTCTCCAAGCACAATAATAACAATAACAGGGGAAGAATACTTGACAGGAAAGTTGGACAGCCAGTGGTCACACATGAAAATAAAAAGCTGAAGTAAGAAATGGGGATGTTATTTACATAAAACCGTGGCCTAAAATAAATGAGAGAAGTAATCTACAATCATAGGTGATTATCAGTTTGCGTTATACCACAGTTTCATCCAAAATCGAATCCCTGACCGCATAATGAGTGCAGAATAAAATGAAACGCATACACAGGGAAAAATTAAGAAAACATCACACTGAAAAGGGATTCCAAAGATTCCACATGGGGGAATTAGTGTTGCAGCATGAGTGAACAAGCCAGTTAGCGCCATATCTTCCTGTGTCACTTGCGAGGAACTTCAGGAATTTCCTTTGTGGATTTCGCCCCCCCGCCCAGAACCCACCAAACCCGTCCAATTCTTTCACCAAGCAGGGAAGCAGTTTCCCACAACACATATTACAGGACTTTCTTCAGTCAGGGAGGGAGTGGTAGGAAAGTTCGGGATAAACAAGACAGCAAAGAGGAGGGAAAGAGGGGCCTATGTTGGGTATCGACATGCACAAAAACATTTATACAAACTTACGCATTGCAGTATGGTCTTTTTGCAAAACCTTTATAATTCTTCATGTTTAAAGACATATTGCAGGTCTCGCAGCGGAAGCATCTCGAATGCCAGTACTGTGGGGGCACAAACAAACATGTCAATAATAAATTGTCAACATTTTCACATGGCATGAGAAAAAGACTCATTCTAGATTTTATTTACTAGCTCCTTACAAACAATATCAAATATTGAACGATTTGTAAGAAAATTGCAAAGAGCCATGTTGTAGCCATGTTGGGCAGAGCTGGCTCCTCCAAAAAAAGCAACACAAATATCCTATATTTTATATATATATATATATATATATATATATATATATATATATATGGAACAAGAAAGGAGATGGAGAAGACAAGGGAGAGAGTGACAGTGTGGCTATCCTCCAGCGAACCAAGTGTTACAATGAGAGCACAAAAGGAGAAATCTAAAAGTTGTCTTGACCATTTTATCACAAAACATGGAGGACACAGGTCCAATTATGCTGTAAAGCTGACAATGTATAAAGCTGCAGTCCAGTTGTTAAATGTTAGTTTTATTAAACAGCATAGTGCTGCAGTTGGTTGAATGATTATACATATTGTTTGGGGCTGTTGTTTGAGTGCCTTGTGCATTTCCGTCACCAGCACTGGAGGCGCAGTACCTCTTTTCAACCAATTTTTGGTCTCCTATCTGATGACATGCATCAGCATATTTGAGGCCTTTAAGACTTTCCTTCCATTGTTTGTTGTTGTTTAGACTGATGTAGATATGCAGCGATTATGAATGAGTTCTGTAGTGATAAACAACAAACAAAAACTTGCCAGGAACAAACAGTTGCAGTATTTAGCTACAGTGTTTGACACTGATTTGGGCAATCATTAGTCTTAGAAATAAAACAACTAACAATTCTAAAAACAATTTTACTTATTTGGTGTTGAACTTATAAGATCATAATGGGTTATACTGTACAAATAAACATGACTTGACCATTTTCAGGTGTGGTAGGTTTTGGGGACGTGTCTTACACTTCGGAAAAAGGGTGAAGAATGAATTGAATAAATATGTTTACCATTAGGTTTTCCACTGCATTTAGACATATTGTCTATCTATTGTCTCGAAGGACGAGGCTCAGCTCAAGCCATCTGTGGGGCAGTAGTGTTGTACTATACTACTTGTGATCGGGGCTGGAATGATTTTTCCCAAACAGTTAATTTATCATCCAAGTAGGACTAGCAATGAATATTTGTTCAGCATCACGCAAATCCTGCTAACCCACATTCCAAGACAAACCTTATTCATCTGCTGATGAGAAAAGCTATTGACTTACTTCCTCTTGCGACAGAGACCAAACACTGTGCTGACTTTACTGCACTAATGGTTTATTGTCCATCTAGTGCAATCTGACTTGACATGTAACAACGCCTACAAGTAATTCAAAGTATATTTAAAAAGAATAAAAATAATATTTTATAATTGTTTTATTTGACAATGCTAGTGAGAACAAACATAGGATTGACATTGTCAACCTGCACAGCCAGTACAAACTGGTTAAAACCTATATTCTTTTCCAAAGATTCTAAAGTGCAAAGCCCTGTGTAATTAATGACTGGATTATGGATGAACATCACGCACACAATACATTATGTTTGTTTTCTGTCAAAATGCACCAAAGTTAGTGTTGCCTAAGTTGGGGTAGTTAACATTTCAGATTTAAACACTAAAAAAGCACATGGTGGAAGGCAACCATCTTATTTTAAGTGTCTGACCCGGCAGTGAGATTGAAAAACGAGGACACTGCAGCAGTGAAGGCCAAGAAACAGCCAATTAAAAGGGGGAAAAAAATTAAATTAAAAAGACCAGAACGCATCTTCACAGCTCAAGGGGACAAGTGCGTGTATGAATAGAGACTACTTGCATGTAATACTGTATGTAGGTTATAAGGGTGTCCACTCATGAGCAAACATGCTCAGTCAGGCTCGGGGAACTAGCTCACATAATAGGCTTATTGTAGAGGGTGCGCCTAGTCATGAAATAACACCTTGAAACTTGAGGGACTTGAAATGGATATTTAGCATTTAATGTTTGGTCAAAGTAATTCAATTTACACCATAGTGATGAACACGCTCACAAAATAGTCAGAGTTGATGTGTTACAAAATTGTGTGGCAAGGAAACTCGGGGAATGTCACAGCTTTCTGCAAATATCTTAATACTGTAATACAAATACTTGTACTCATCATCGTAGTTGTTTCTCACTTCATTATGGACTTTGTGCAAGATGCCAAAATATTGTGTCCTATGACAAATGTACACAAATATATGCAAGAAGCTTTGACTGGTAGCATCTGATAATGCCTTTACCTTAGAGGAAGTATTAGATGATAAAAATACGGTCTGCTTCAGTACAAAATTCTTGTGATTTTGATTGCTGAAGTAACTGGCAATGGGGCAGTCTTTACTGAAACTACAAATGTGATGTTCATAAAAATAGAGACTGCGTTGCCAAATTCCAAAACCATTGATAATTTCAAATACAATAAAGAGGCTCTTATTTTGAAAAGAACCCTGCAGAAACAGTAAAAAGAAAGTCCATAACTGTTAATCAAAACAACTTACAGACCCATTTCCTAGTTATTATGAGGAAGTCGGATTATACATTGACTCAAGTGACTGTCACGGGCTCTGCTAAATATTCTGATGCTTCTGTGACCATTGGGAAAATCTGCGTCAGTTCAAATCCATTTTTAAGTCTTGTTCAAGGCACTGCTTAGCATAAATAGCTTCAACATGGAAATTCCAGAGAGGTGTTGACCCTAAATTTTTTAGGATGTTGTATATTACCGATAACAAGGAGGCTGTTTTTATCAAATTCTATATATAAAGATGTTAAAAAAAAAAAAATTCATTATTAGTATAAATCTATACAAACACGTAACGGCCTTAAATATAAAGAAACAAAAAATGATGTAAGTAACGCTAGACAATCAGATAAAAATTACAAGAAATTATTTTTGAATGACCTCACAGAAATGTAATGTGGTGGCAGTAAACTGTAAGTTGGCGAGAGCTGCAAATCTGCAGATCAAAAGAAGCGTTGCGGCCAGTTCCCACCGGTGGATGTCCACTTACTGCTGGATAGTAACTTGGACTTTAAGTAAGAAGGCTAGAAAAGGAAGTGTTCCTGTCTCCTGGCATGTGTTCTGGTATGGGCTACACTTGAATGCAACTGTCACACAAACGATCCTTTGTACTGACTGAATTGTTCTCACAAAAGAACTGGACTTTAAGGTAGTGCCTCCATTAATTGATTTGTTTTCATGTCCGGGAAATGCAACACAGAAGCTAGCAGCAGAAGAAAACTGGTCACCTGAGCCGACTCTTGGAAACAAGCACTGAAGAGCTAAATAAGAGGGTCAAGAGTAGAGGCCTGCAAGAATGGAAGCAAAAAATGAGATAACAACAGGCTTTTGACAGCCTTTTTTCATGGGTAAATCGATTTTCTGGAATGTCGGCCACCTCTGGCCAGATTCCATATAAGTCAAAAGCATGGAATAATGCATTGGTAGTATCAAATGTGGAAAAAACAGCCATCCAATGTGTCTGCTGAAAGACTTATGGCCCGAACACACGACGCAAAACTGGCCCAATTTTAGTCCAGTCGAACTGTCGAAAACATGGCATGTCGTGAGTTGTCTCCAGAGAGCGACATGCTCAACGATATAGCGGCTGGAGTCTGCTTTGTTTCAAGACCTCCATAATGAAATTCTGGCAAGTCAAACTTTGGGGTTGTCTTGTCTGATGCCCCAGCCCAGGTCTATGACAACCTTCGATTGTTTAATCACTGTTTACCAACAGGAAGACACTACACTTGTGGGAACTTCCGGCGTCAAAAGACAAATAAAAGAAAATCAATGTGTAATAACGCTGACACACATCTCGGCTGCTTTCCAGCGATGTGTCGATCCTGAAGAAAAGTGGAGCAGTGGCAACAATATCCCTTTCTTTTTGATGTTTGCCTAGGGTACCATTTGATTTTTAAAAAAAGACCACATTTTGTATCTTAGCACCTGTCATTTGCAAAACCTAGATTGTGAATAGTAAAGATAAATACCATCCCTTAGGGGCCGGTCACACAGCCGTTTGCGGCTGAATCACGGCTAAAATTTTGCGGGTTTTTTTTGCCCGTGGTTGCCCGGGATGGAAAATGCGCAAATTTGGCCAACCCGCTGTTCATCTTTGGTATGGCTGGAAAAAAGACGCCGGCGACTGTTCCGCTTCCTCATCGCGTCATTTCTGCGTCATTTTCTCGTGTGGACCACGGGTATAAAAGCTCCGGAGCCGGTGTTAAGCCCAAATCCGACTCCTACGCAACACCCCCAACCACCCACCCACCCCTCGCGTGAACGCGCATTCTGCTGCGATCGCTTTTGACTTTTTCATCCGCGTTAACAAACGCATTTTGTAGAATACGATCGCACTTTATTGTTTAAATTAACGCGTTATATAGACTAGGATCTCCCACTTGTTATAATTATCTCGGTTAAGGGAGATTGTTCTAACTTCTTTATTCATTATCCATTATCGGTCAGTTCATAATACGCTACAAAACTCAGGAGCCGGGACTCTTACTCTCAACCAAAGGGCTAAACTAAGGTCCCAGAATTAAAGTTTTGCTGCGAATGCACCGAAAGATTTATTCGAAATGAAGAGAAACTACGCTGACGGGGATCCATGTTCACCCCCTTGACGTCACGAGCACAAATGACGTGTGCTCGGCATTCGCGCTGTTTATACGCGGAGAAAGGCGTTTGACTGTCACACGCGTAACACGCTAATTTCACGTAATAACACCGCGATACAGGCGCAGAACATGCTATTACCATGCTCCACCCACGATGACCCGCTGAAATTTCCCGTCCTACCCATGTGTAAGCACGCCCTGGCCGCGGCCAGAGCACGTCGTTCCGCGTCATTTCTGCGTCATTACCTCGTGTTGACCACGTGTGCGGCACGCGGTTTAACACGTGCTCAAACTTTTGAGCAGCTCAAAAGTTTTGAACGCGGCCAACCACGTGAAAATTTCCGACCGCGAGTAAAGCACTGCTCTATCTCGTCTATATGGCGGTCTCAAAACGTCCAACAGCGCTCAACAGCATCTGCTTCACGGCCAGAAATTTCTGGCCGTGGTTAAGCCTCAGTAAGCTCGTGAAAGTCTGTGTGCCCGCGCTCTGAAGACTTGAGCAGCGCTGAATAAATTTGCGCTGCCACCCGCGCACGAATTTCCGACTGCGTGTTAAGCACCGCTGTATCTCGTCTGAATGGCGATCTTAATGCGTCCAATGGCGTCCGCCTCAAAGGCAGAAATTTCTGGCTGTGATTCAGCCGCAAATGTCTGTGTGACCGGCCCCTTAGAACTTACAACATTTCTAAGGGATGGGCAGGGCACCTGGATGATGTGGCAGGGGTAAACCAGTGAAAGCTATCGGGCCCTGCTGTTGAACAGAATAGTGTGTTGTGTCACCCTGACCTGAGTGACACGGCCGCTTTCTTGTGTCACGTTTCATCTGGAGCAGACCTGGGCACTCTGGTCCTGGAGGGCCATACGTCCTGCCAGATTTTGAAGTTTGCTCTTCTTTAACTCAGGTGATACAAATTATAACCTCGATAGCAAGCTAGCAAATGCTCGTTAACGATACTGGTGATTGGAATCACCTGTATTGGATCAGAGAAACCTCAAAAATCATGCAGAACATACGGCCCTCCAGGACCGGAGTGCCCAGGTCTGATCTGGAGGTACGAAAGCATGACCAACTTGGGTGCCGGGGTGCTTAACTTGTTTGGGTTGGCCATGGTCATATTTTGGGGTGTTTTTTGCTACTTTTTCTTTTTTTCTTTTCTTTGTTTTTGTATATGTGTTTGTCTTGCTGTTGGTCACCCCTCTAAAGGAATATGACCAAGGTATATAGATTTATAGATAAAGATAAATACTAGTTTTATATGTATCCATTATTTTCCGTTGATATGGAAAGAGTCACAAATATTTTCTGGTGGTCAAAAGTATGTAGCATCTTACAAGCATAGAACAAAGTCATGAGTGTTTGGATTTTCATTCATCAAATTTGAAAATAGTTTCAGGTGATGCATTTACTAGTATATACACAAAAAGTTTTGACTGATTTTTTTTGGCCAGAGGCTCACTCATGTAAAGTGCAATTAATGACATTCCAGTAAGTTGTAACACACATGTTGATATGAGTAGCAGAGGTGTATGAGCAATTATGGTGATTTCAACTGTCAACAAATAGAAACCCACTGAGAAGAATTTATTTTCAAAAGCAAATCAGACATTGATTAGACAGATCATTAAGTTGGATTCTAGTGCTATTGCAAAGAGACCGCACCCACATATTGAGTTGCAGCAAGCAATATTTATTTTAAGTAGAGTCACAAGTTATGCAAAAACATACTCGACAATATTGATCAATGTGTTAGAGCCCCACAAGTCAATGATTATGACTACTACACTTTAATGTAGGCAATATTCAGGTTAGGACAGAGGCAATTTTACACAGAGTACTTTCACTCAATATTTCCCCATACTCTCGTACGTATTTTTGTAGCTTAGTGAAGCCTCACATTTCCTAGCATGCTTTTGGTGAGTGTGGTGCTTCAACAATGACGGGTGCAGTGTGACGTAGCAGCTTGGATAATTCAAGTAACCAAACTCAACCGACACACCATGGGACACTCTGCACTTTCATCTCCATAGGATTGGATCATCAAAACCTGGTGCCAAAAGTAAGCACTGTACATCATATTGGACACATTAAAATGAGTTTGCTCACAATTAATATTCATATTGTTTCTCCTTAGATACAAATTTTGCTAGAGTTAAGTTGTTCTTGAATTAGTAGCCTCATACATAAAACACATTTTGTAGACCAAAGTAAACATTAAAGTAAGATGGATACTAACATTTGGAAATAGTAATTATTTACTGATGTTGACTTTATTTTTTTTACTCAGGCCTTGCGGGCTTATTTGTTCTGAAAAAATAGAGTTCTCATATTTTTCCATTTTATTGTATTTAAATATGCATGTTAAACTGTCAATGTTATTTCTGTAACTATCTTGGGTTTAATTGTATTCGCAAACAAAACATAACCTTTTGCAACAAACATAGGGGGAAAACAGAAAAATTGATAGTAAGGTGCCTTTATCAATTTGAAAGTAGCGAGAATTGGGGGGGGGGGAAGCATCCTCACTAATTACAAAAAATAAAGTCATTTCTGAATTTGACTTAAAAAATGAGAAAATGTTATCATTGCACAAAACACTTCAATAAAGCCAGTATTCATTTTACCTCTGAAAAGTGATGTGTCCCGGGGACTCGCATGCTCAAAAATCTATGGATCCCAACAGAGATCTATGGGTCCCCAAAATTTAATGTTATTGGGGTTGAAATTGTAAATTGGCGATAAATATATAATATAAATCCATATATTCATCCAGTTTTAATCAACACAGTTAATTGGTAATACAAATCACTTATCACTTCAAGATTATTCAGTTCACAACAATATTGTACATTATACAAAATAATATTGCTGAAATAATTATATTAATCTATATTTTCATTCAGTTTTAATCATCAAAGTTAATTGGTAATACAAAGCAAGTTATCACTTCTGATTTTGCATTTTTCATATATTCTTTATGGTTTGCTGTCCCGCCACAGTTGTAATGCCTTCTCAAGGTCCAATTCATTATCATCCTCCTCATAGCGTCACCAGGAATATAATTTAGTCCATTTTGGCAGAAAAGTCCTTTTCTTGCTAGGAGTATTCTTTTGTTTATTTTCTTTCGTCGAATCGTTGACTTCAACACACGTGTTTTCCTGCCTCCGCGATCTTCAGAAGAATTTCTCCGCAGTTTTTTCAAGCCGGAATTATTGGCGTTGTTATCACTTTCTGCATTATGTTTCGACTTATTACTGACGCTGAAGAAATGACCAATTTTGTGTTGATTTTCACCTTACCTCGACGACAAGCACCACAACAATGACGTAATCTCGACGCAATGAGATCTCGTTAGCCGAGATCGGCGTGCAGACGAAAATTCGAACTGCGAGACCAAAACAACAATGGCTGATCTGCCTGACGAAAAGTTGAGTGCGGTAAATCTTTGTAAAAAAAAATAATAATCCGTAATCAGGTAATAATGACAATTTTGTGTCAAAAAGGTTGCGTCTCGGGGATTTGAGACTATGCGTCCCCAGCAAAAATTATGAGTCTAGGACGCAGGAACGCGGGTAAACGAGAACACTGATAAAGTAGTATTTTTCCACCCTTGCTCCAAAAGTTGTGTGTCCTTTTGCATTTGCTTCAGTTTGAAGATCGCTCACCAGAAACAAACAGCATTTTCACCGTAGATATAAGAAAATAATGTAAAAATGCACCATAAAGGGTAATTATGTCAAATTTTGGCAAGATCTGTTTTGTCATTAGAACGGCGCTGCGTAATCATATACCTGGCTACAAATGACAAGCTTCCACGCTAGTGACAAACAGACAAGAAAAAAATGAAGCATACAATTAAGCCATCACAAATATGCTTACATGAACAAAAAAAACTAGTTTGGAAAGGGTTAAACGCAGGCGTCTAAACAGTTTTCAAAACTGCAATTGGCGCATATTTGGGATATTTTGCGTGATTACAAATACTCAGAGGTTTTAAAAGTTAATCCTGCATGGTTAGTGTAATCAGAGCTAGTTTTTCATCACACCAACACTTAAGCAGAAAATACAACTGAAGACAATTCCCCCTTGGTATTGAAAACAAACCTCAATTATTTAAGTATCCTATACTGGAACCAATTCCAGGTTTTACATGAAAAAGCGTTCTTATACTGATAGAGTGGTCTGTTTGTCTCGCAACTGCATAGTTATGGGTTTGGCCCCAGGCCCTCGCTGTGACAATATTGAACCATCCTTGAGCAAGGTACTGAACCCTGATTTGCTCCTGATACCAGGCCAACAGTAGGTAAATGAGTATTCGAATGTACTGTATAGCGCTTTAAGAGCCTTGATAGTTGGAATAGCGCAATATAAATAATAAACCATTAGCCATTAGCATTAAATATTACAATTACTCTATTTTGAATAAAAGTGTATTTTCTTTTTTAGCCCCCCCTCAAAAAAATATTGTTTCCCCCCCTTCAAAAAACAGACATAGTGTCAAAACATTGCCCATGAGCAATAAAAGATTATGCCACAAAAATGTGCACTTAACCCCACTGTATGGGAATAAAAACGAATCTGGACTAGGTAATTATATAAGAGATTAAAGGGAAGCAAGAATGTGACACGTCCCACATTGGACACCAAAAGGCCAGCCATTGCCTGAAGGAAAGCGCTTGACATGAAACGGTACAAGTTCAATGGTTTAATCTTAAACAACTAGAAATATATATAAGGAGTAAACCTTTGGTATTTGAAGCATAGAAGTACCGTGTTTTTGGTACCATATTCGTTCCACTCGCCATCAAGGTGAAGGCCTTAGCCAGGCTCGCGCTCTAGTTGTCTCCATTACAACGCCGAACAGGTTGAAAAAGAAATAATCAAGAAAATAAAACTAAGTTCAATTTTATCAAAGATATTCGAAAAAGCAGGATATATCGAGCGCAGGGTTTACAAAGGATATATGTTGGCTTGGCAAGTTATTTTGCTAGCTTTACATGCGCGTCCCCTTCGGGATCTGACTTCAGTACTCGATTCATTCACAAAAAAAAAACGAAAAGAAAAATCCGCAAGGTGTCTACCTTTGAAGTAGAAAAAAAACTAAACCGATTGCAAATAAAATAAGAGTTCTTCAAAAAACACTTAAATAAGAAACAAATATTGGGTGTGCTTACCTTGTCCAGACAATTGATTTTTTCCGTGGGGTAGACGACGAGGTTACATTTGCTACACAGCGGATTCATGTCGGAGGAATGCTCGTCTTTAGCTAAGCTAGCACAGGAACCGCCAACGATGACGCTAAAAAAACAGCCCTTTCTCTCTTCTTCTTCCCGTCCCTCAATCTTTGAGATATCGTCACCTTCCGAATGGACAACGGCCGAGTGGAGCGTTAACTGTTAGGAGGCGGTGGATCGGCAGCTGTTTTTGTCGTCGTCGTGTAGCCGCACAGCTGGCTGTCAGTAGTCCATTCTCGGAGCGAGAAGCAGGAGCCGACCCGGAAAGCGCGCTCCCGACACGTCTCCGCCACCACTCCTGCCGCCCCTCCCAGCCCGTCGCGCGCTCCCGATCCCAGAAAGAAATTGCGTGGGAGGACCTCCACTGATTAAAAAGATCAATAGCATACCTGCCGACTTCCACGGCTCTGTGCCCTTACAAACTGTCGTATTTTCCCTAACAAAATACAAAATTATCTTAAACCATATTTTTTTTCCAAAAGTGTTTATTTATGTAGTTTAACATGTTATATTGTACGTGTGTTTCGTTATATCATATGTATTGTTAATTAACATTTTGTTGTGAGATCCTGAGTTGCTCGACATGAATGAGGTTTATTATAAAAAAGGTTCAAAAATTAAGTAACTTGGACGTTCACTGTAGGTGGAAAAAATACATGCAAATATAATTAAGTAGAATAATACATTTTCTTATTCAAATTATGAATTCATTTTCTGTATTCAATTATTGTGGGTAATATACTGATTAAAGGGATGACCACAAACCTGTCTTTTTTAATTTTCTCATTTTATACTTCTTTTTCTTTACTTCTTTATACAACATAATAATTCGTAATATAATGCATCAAAGCAAGTGAGCCCTTTGAGAGCCGGCTCTCTTTAATGAGTTGAGCCGAAAAAGCCGGTTCTCTAAAAAGAGACGGACTTCCATTCACTACATCAAACTGCTTTCTTCGTTTGCAACGGAAAAAAAACGATACCGAGATTGAGGCTTCCGCGGTGAACTCGTTTGACTTGATTGATTTGCCGTTTCGTGATAGTCGGTGTATACCGGCTGGTACCCATAATTGACAAATTTGTGTTTTTCCGTACAGATTTTCTCGTACACATCTTAAAATGCATAATAAACGTACTTTGTACGGCAAAACCGTACAGGTTAACAGGTATGCAATAGATCAATAAATAGATACATAAATATAGGAATATATAGATGTGTAAATATATAAATACACAATTCCTTAGAAATCAAGCATCAGTCTCATTGCACTAGTTATTTATTTATTTGTTTATTTATTTATGAGACAAGCTATATAACAGCTTGTGTATCACGTCAATTGTTAGAGCAGGGGTCGGGCATATTTTGACTCAGAGAACTCATCTCATCTCATTTGCTGCATCGCTTATCCTCAGTAGGGTCGCTGGGGTGCTGGAGCCCATCCCAGCAATCATCGGGCAGTGGGCAGGGGACATCCTGAACTGGTTGCCAGCCAATCGCAGGATACACGGGGACAGACAACTCACTTGCTCAGTCACACCTAGGGAAAATTTGGACCAGCCAATTCACCTGTCTTTGGAATGTGGCAGGAAAGCGGAGTGCCCGGAAGAAACCCACGCAAGCACGGGGAGAACACACAAACTCCGCAAACTCCGGGAGCTGGATTTGAACCCAAGCAGGAGGTTCCCACGACCTCAGAACTGTGCCGCACACGCGCTAACCACTGCGCCGCCTTGCTGCCCGACTCAGAGAACTATAAAAGCCAAATATTTTGATTAACTTTTTGAGAGCCACACATATATTTTGAGAAAAGAAAATCCTCAAAAATACCAAACCCTCTCTCCAGACAAAAGCTACTTCTTCTGCACATTTGATTTCACCATGTGACGTTTTATGTACAAAATATATTATATGACAATAATGCCGGACGCTGTGACCCATAACACCAAATATACATATCATTTTTTTGCCCCAACTGGCAGTGCAGTGTTTGTCAATCACAGGAGTCCAAAGGAGGACGGTTTATGAATACCACAGGATAGATATTGGCGCATACAATATCAGCAGCACCTCTGCAGTGGAGTTCATGCCTTTGCCTAGTAAGAATCAATTCAAGTCAAATCATGTTTATTTGTATAGCCCTTAATTACAGGGAGTATCAAAGGGCTGCACAGAACATTGACTGTTGCAAACTACATACTATTATTAAACCATCCCCTGATCTAAAACCTACATGAGGTCAAGGAAAAAAACTCAAAAACCTCAGCATGGGGAAAATAAAAAAAAATAAAAAAAAATAAACCTTGAGAAGGGACCGCACATGAGGTAATCCCTCTTCCAAGATGACCAGGCTGCAGTGGGTGTTGCATTAACAAACAATCAAATCAAAGATGGAATAAAATAGTAATAAGTTATAAAATAAATTAAAAAATTCAAAGGGATGACCAGATTGCAATGGATGTTGCATTAAAAAAAAACAATACACATATATTGTCAACATGAAATATTGGTCATTCATAAGCTATTGAATAAAAGTGTGTTTTAGACTAGATTTTAACAGTTCCACTGAGGTTGAAGATCAAATCTGAGAATACAGAGGATTCCACAACACCGGGACCAGAATGGAGAACACTCTGGAACCTCCAGATCTCTTCTTGGCTCTTGGGATCACTAGTAGACCAGCATTTTCAGAGCAAAGGCTCCGGACCGGAACATAGGGGGAAATTAAATCTGAAGGATATGAGGGAGCAAGTCCATGCATAGTTTTGTATAATACCAACAGAACCTTAAAATCACATCTTAAGCTAACAGTGAGCCAATGCAGGTTAGCTAAAATAGGGGTAATGTAATCAAACTTTCTTGTCTTAGCAGCATTTGGTACCAGCTGCAGGCTCTTGATGCTACACTCCGGGAGACCGTATCTAACAGTAATCGAAACAAGAGGTAACAAACGCATGAATTCTAATCCCCGCATCCGACTGAGACAGCACAGGGCGAATTTCAGCAATGTTGCGAAGATGGACAAAGCTATCCTAATAATATCGTTAACGTGTGTTTAGAAGGACAGATTGGGATCAATTATGACGCCTACATTTCTGACGGAGTCACTCTGGATTATATTACATTTGTCAATGTTCAGAGCGGTTTTTGAGAACAAGTCCAATACCAAGACCAACAATTAACATTTTTTGTGCCTCCTAGTGATACAAAAACATTTATTCTGTAAAAAAAAAAAAAAAAAACATTGATTTGAATATTAGGCAAGAATACTTATCGTACCAATGTTAAATTTTACATCATTAAATATCATAAGTGTGTATCATATGTGTATTTCTTTTACATAGCTGAATCCCTACCCAAATTCTCCGCCATGTATGTCTGGCAACTTGCTGCTATGCTGTGTTCAGTACTGGTTTTCAGTCACATTAGACAATACAGTGCCATCTAGTTGTCAAATATTGCACACCGGGGCCTCAAAATTTTTCTCTCTCCCACAGTTACTTAAGATCATTGAGGTTCATTTTGATCGTCATTTTTGTCCTAGTTTCAAAACAAGATGCGAGCAGATTTCTTTTGTAAAAATGCTACAAAGTACTGCAAGCGAAAATGATATGGCTGTATTTAGGGGGCAGGCACCCCTTCCCCCTTTTTCCTTTTTCATTGTATCTCTCTATCCTTTCCCACTTTGAGCCCCAGATAAAGTAAAAGATGGCTCAGTCCAGTTGTAAAAGCACGTTTCTTTTGGGCATGAAAACTAAACTGATTTATAAAAGTAATAGGAGGATGATCGCCTTGATGATTAGGACCTTCCCCTGTATTGTCAGTTTTCCTAGGCTCCAAAAACCAAGTCTTTGCCTAATTTTCCCTGTCACATCGTCCCAGTTGGTCTCGTTCTCCTGTTAGGAAAATTAAACATCCACCCCCTGTGTGAAATGTCAGCATTCCTGGTCATTTTTCTCTCAAGAAAAGAGCGCGCATAATTGTTGGATGAATGTAGGTCGTGTTTGGTTAATGGAGTCAGATAACTAATTGGAACAATTAGGTAAACGGTACATTTTGATAATTAATTCCCAACCAGTGTTGCACAGATTTATGTCAACATGATACCATAGTCAAGGAAATATAACCTATGAGTCTTTGAGAAAAAAAAATATACGTATGAAATAAATGAATTATTATTTCATATTATAAATGATCAGGATTAAAAGTATTATAGACAAAATAAACTTCTTAGTCTAAGGTTCCTTTTTTGTTTTCATGTAGAATCATACTAAGGTATTTTTTTCAGAAATGAACACATGTAAGTAGGTTGTGTTGTAGCTCAATCATATATCAGCATGAACCATGCTGTTCCTCTCTTGACCGTCTCCCTCGACTTCAACGTAGCCAGTCTGATGCTGCTTGTGGAACTTAAACGAGGACCAGTGGCTCTTGTATCCCTGTAAAGTAAAGAATAAATAAGGTGGTGGAACAAAAATAGAATTAGAAATGAAACATAGCTGGGTTCTCACCCTGATGAATTTGGAGGGCGATACAGCAGATGGGTGACAATAGAAATACACAGCCACAAGAACCAGGGCCAGCAGTAGGACCAGAGCTGATGCGATACCCACTACGATGGCTGTGTTATGACAACCAACACTATGAAGATTATCTTGTCCAACATCTGTATGAAAAAGGTAAGGAACTAACTATACATTACTTAGACACGTCAAGGTTATGAAATCTCATTCAAAATTACTTTATTCAGTGACATCTGTCAAAGGAGCATCAACAATGTATTGAGAAAAGGTGATAATCACCCAAGAAACAAGCTTTATAGGCATACTTAGGTACACAAAAAAACAATGTGTTTACATTGAAGACAATTGTCCTCATACTCACCATAACAAGGATTTTGTGATGCAGAAGATGTCTCATTCTGCGTTTCTGGTGTGACAGAGCTGTCCTGGAGGTAATCATCACAATGGGTCTTTTTGTTCTGTTAAAATGTACACACTATTACACATTATTGTAGTAAGTACACTCAGCAGCTCATTCATTATTCGTATACGTTAATGGAACAGAATAAAATGACTGTATTACAGCTTGAGGAGGGATGGGCACTATCAGGCTGTACTCGCCCAAGACACAGGCCGAACAGGCGTAGTCAGGTCCAGAAACCGATCAAAAACGGAGATCAGGCAGGAGGAAGGTTTTAACAGGAACAGAGTCGGACGGGGAAGCTCACTGAGTGGAACACAACAGCTCGCATGACGATCTGACAAAGACTGAACTGGAGTCGGGGGCTTAAGAAGGGTGTGGCCACCAATCAGCTTGTCCGGGCTGTTGGTGCCGATCAAGCCGCCGCAGGTGTTCCAAATTGGCAATTATGACACTAACTTAACTTCTAACTTAATAACTTAATAATTATATTTTAATACATAACCAATAAACTCAACGTTTCTTGATTTTCTTTCTGATTTGTGTCCTGGATGCTCAGGTGTTGAGGTAATTTTTCATCAATTTAAAATAATATACTGATATAAAAAAGGAATAACTATAATTAATAACTATATTTAATAGTCTAAAGGTTTAACATAAAGATCAGAAAAATATATATATCATGAAATAACTGCAATAGGTTTGTGGGTAACATGATTAACATGTTTAAATATAATTTTAATGTAAAAGTATTTCATGCCAAAATAAATTTCATGTAAAGAAACTAATTCATTCAGTACATTTCATTGAATGTTAAATGCATAAGAAATGTGATAAATCTATTACTTTTCTAATATAACGGGAATTTTCTGAAATAGTTGGTGTTGGATCCAACCAAGTGCCTAGAATGGACCTTATTGCAGTGACTAATAGTAAATAAAACGAAAATGATTTTTTTCACCTCCTCCGAACAGCCAAAATCCAGCCATTCTTGCCTGTGTCGATCCATACCATCTGAACACCTAAAGGACAGCCATTTCATGTCAATTAATACTCCAATTTTTCAGTAAACGTACTTATGAGCAAATTGATCAACTCACCTTTGTAGTACGTGACACCAGCTACAGTCAGAAGTCCGATTGGACGAGGTGCAGCTCTCACAGTTGTCGTGTTGCAAACAGGCTGACAAAAAGGAGCCAAAAACATTTTACATTTTTGGTTTTGCCAAGTTGCTCGAGATGCAAGCACCACTACCTGTCCTTTCAGTAAAACAACAAAAAAAGAAATCTTATATCATATCATATCATATCAAACTGCGCTTAATTTTAATGTTCATAGCTGTTCCAACCATTGGCGCATTTTTGGGGGGGGTGTTACATAAAAAAATCTCTCCAAATTCTGATTTCCAGTGTTTATTTATTTTGTCCATCTAATTTAAAAAGCTGTGCAAATATGTACAGGGGAAATCATAAACCTCGGGTCTAAGATTTCCAACAAGTCGAGAGGCTGATTTTCATGTCATGTGCAAAATATCATAGAAAAGGTGCAGGTTTATTTTTGTATCAGAAATCCAATCGGAAGTCGTTTTAGGTTTTTTAAAATGAACACCAGAATGACCCAAATATATACACGGTGCAAACCAAAATGTTGAGAGACTCTTTAGATGCTGCTGTATTGTCTATCGAAACTAAAAATAAATGCTACAAAGCACAAGGAAGAATACAAAGTACTGACACTCAAAGTGTCATGATTGCCAAACTCAAGACACCTGGGGCGATCGTTTGGCGCTAAGGAGCGCGCACTCTGATTGGCTGGCAGTCCCCTCTTAAGCAGTCAGCACCCATTGGGGAGTGTCAGACCGTACTTGTGTCTCTCTGTGTGTTTTGCCAGATTACCAGTACCAAAGACTTCTCCTGCTTGATTCCTGCCTGCCTCCTGTTTCGACATGTTTCTGTCCCATGTTTACGATCTACTCTACTGCCCTGGCCATCGACCTGCCCGCTAAGCTGTATCGATTTTGCCTACCTGTCACGGAGTTGCCATTCCACCCAACGCTGCTAGCGACCGACAACCATCAGCTTCCAAAGCAAGCTCTGTCAGCTCAATCCGATAAAGATTCTTTTAAAACAAACACAATTGGGTCCGAGATTCCGTTCTGGTTCGTGACACAAAGTGACAAATCTTCTCATTTTTGCCCTTCCTTGCACTAGGTTTTTGATTATGGGGGGGGTCCCTGTAGCAGTCAAATGGCAGACAATCATGTCAGTTCTTTCTAGTTGAGCTTCGCTTTTTGTAAAATCAATACAACTTTTTTGACCTCCCCCAAAAAAATGCATGTTTGTATAAGGGGCAGCGTGGCGGCAGGGTAGTTGGTGTGAAGCCCAAGGGTGCCGAAGTTCAGGGTTCACTATCAGCTACCGCAGCCTCCCGTGCGGAGTTTGCATGTTCTCCCCATGCTTGCATGGGTTTCCTTCGGGCAATTCAGTTTCCTCCCACATTCCAAAAACATGTCAGGTTAATTGGTGAGAATGCGCGCGTGAATTCTCTGTCTCTGTGTGCCCTGCAACTGGCTGACAACCATCTCAGGGTGTCCTCTGCTCACTGCCCAAAGATAGCTGGGATGGGCTCCAGCACCCCAGCGACCCTAGTGAGGAAAAGTGGTGCAGAAAATGGATGGATGGATGTTTTTATGATAGTTCATGTGTTTTTTAAAGTGTTATTTTTTTGAACGGATATTTTTTTTTAATGGATTACGGTTTTTGGTTTGTTTTTTATCACTACGACGTGTTAAATGATACACAATATCCTGTTTAATATTTGACCCCTAGGTGTTGCAGAATTGTGTAGTTCAAGCGAAAAGGAGTGCGTATAAGAAAAGGAATACTACAACTAAGAAGACCTAAAGTGGCCAAACAGCTGCATTTTTCTTCTCATTTTTTTGCCCTGCCTTGCACAAGGTTTTTGGGGATACCCATGGCGGCAAGGTATAGCTGAAAATCGTGTCGGCTGCCTCGTTTTAGGTCAAATAAATAGAATTTTATCAACCTTGAGTGTTGTTTTAAAATGCTAAATGATTCACAATGTCACCTAAAGGTTAAGTAACAGTGCCTGGTATGCAATGTTGTTTGAGTTTTTCCTTGCCCTCTGTAGGTTTTAGATGAGGGGATGGCGTAATAATAGTCTGTGGTTTGCAATAATCTGTGGTCTGTGCAGCCCTTTGAGACTCTTCGTTATTAAGGGCTATACAAATAACATCACTTGACTTGAATTGATTCTTACTAGGCAAAGGCATGAACTCCACTGCAGAGGTGCTGCTGATATTGTATGCGCCAATATCTATCCGGTGGTATTCATAAACCGTCCTCCTTTGGACTCCTGTGATTGACAAACACTGCATTGCCAATTGGGGCAAAAAAATGAAATGACTTCCCAGGTGTTAACCTTCTGACTTTGACGATGACGTGACCATAAAAGCATCAGATAGGCCGGCTTTCACAGGGTGATCAGCTGGGCTAATTTCACTGGGAGGGAGCGGTATCTAAAAACAAGAACATCATTTTAAGCTGCATGAGTCTCCTCATATGTGACCTGATCATCACAATATTTGATAAAGTTTATAGTTAATGGTTTTGCCCAATAAATCCAAAAATATTTGCTTGTATTCCAGGAAAAAATATCACAATATTTCAAATATAGTCCAATGCTCTCGGCACCCTGCAATTATTCAATGTTCTCTTATCTTACGTCTTTGTAACTAAAAGTGATGTTTCCTGTCTTGTGAAGTGCAGCTTGGAAGGTGAAGGCTCCTGCTGACTCTTGCCTCGACAGTCGAACCTGCTCCCACTGGACCACGAAAACCTCACCTGATGGAATCAAACCCAATACACTCAGAACAACTTCCCAAAATTCACAAAGGGGCTCCCCCCAGAATGTTTATTTTTTTTTCACAAAAAAAAAATCCCAGATTGACGCAAAATTTGGTAAAATGTCAATCTGAACAAAAAGAAGAAAAGCAGTGACCTTTTAAGGATACTTTTACTTATTGGCGTAAAACAACAAAAGCAGAGAATAAGACACCCTTTCTGGTTTAAAAAGGCTATTTTGGTTGAATTATAGGGCTCGTTAAAGCCCCTGTGGCCCCCCTGTGCGGAGATTGCATGTTCTCCCCGTGCCTGCGTGTTTTTTTTGGGCACTCTGGTTTTCTCCCATACCCCCAAAAACATGTATGTCGGGTGATTGGTGGGTCCGAATTGTCCATAGATGTGAATGAGCAAGTGTACACTCTTTTTCTGTGTGCCCTGCAACTGGCTGACAACCATCTCAGGGTGTCCCCTGCCCAATGCCCGATGATAGCTGGGATAGGCTCCAGCACCACAAGACCCTAGTGAGGATAAGTGGTGCAGAAGGATGGTTAAATAACCTAGGGTACTTGGAAATATGTCCCCCAAAAAACCCTCAAAGTAGAAGGCATATATTATCAGATGGATTCATATTCAATACTCAAGCATAAGGCCCCAAAAAGGCTTCTTAGAATATGCATAACATAACAGATGCACATGTCTGGGAAAAGATAGTGTACTTTACCGTTATCCATGTACTGCACGGTGGACTCCTTGGAATGGCTGGGGTCAAAATTAGCCATCAGTGGGGCGATGTACTGCGTGGCCGTCAACATGCGATGGGTGACCTCACCCGTGAATATAAAGCCTGAAAATTAGGTAATAATCAGTAAAATGACAAATTTTAAAATGAGTTTTCAAACATTAGCTAGTGAGTTCCAAAGGTTTTTTTCCTTTAGTTGTTTAATGTTTGTGAGGTTCTTGGTTTCCCTTAACATATAATTTATCTTGATGTTTTTCATTAAAATAGAATATTTGAACTTCATAATAGTCGATAGTTATTTTTTTATCGGTAAAATGATAAGGGTTATATTGTTGCCAATGAAAAGAAAATTGTGATATTGATGCTGCACTTTACCTAAAATTATCCTTGTAGGCTTTGACACTAAATTAAAATCCCACGCACCATGGTTAACACTGTCCAAATCCTCGCTGTTCTGTGCCGCTCACGCGAAAAAATAAAACCATCATTTTAACAGCATTTTTTTAACAGCATGGAACGTTGTCTTGGAGCATGTTGAGGTAAAAATTATTACTTTAGTTTCGTAATTTAAACTAACAAAATGTATGCCTTCAATTTTCTTGACATTTGCCAAATAGTTAGTCAACCTACCTCCTGTCGCAATAGTAACCTGCCTCAGGTAATGTCCATAAAAGGGAAAGTCAAATGACAGGGCGATTTTCTGCAAAACAAACACACACATCAGTCACTTTACTACAACTGCACTAATCTCATAACACTAAAGGCAAGAACCATTAAAAAATATACAGTGTATATTCTTAGATAAAACAATCAAATTAGTCACAATGGCAACTAAAAGTGAGCATTATCTCTACGAATGTAGTCCTTGCAGTTTCTAACGACAATTTTCATCTTATTGAATAAAAATCGATAAAAGAATAAATTACAGATGCCTCCAGAATAAAACCTTGAGGAATCATCCTGGAGTATGGAAGGTATAAAAACAAAAAAATCTCCCTGCATTTATTGAATTTTACACCTATTTAATGTCTGCAATTCCCAATCCTTAGTGTATGGTGGGTAGTCTGGGTCATAAGGAGTATGCTGTATCATGTACAATAAAGGCAGTAAAGACATGACTTTTTTACACTCATCATTTAGGTATTCTCTTAGATGTTAAGTATTAGTTAGAATGTTCAAAATTTCTGTTCGCATGTATACATTTTTAAACACCCCCACTGAAAGATAAGCAACTAAAACAAACTTCTGGTTGAAACAACTATTTGGGTTTTAATGGTAAATCCAAAATGTGTACCCTGCTAAATTGTTTGCAATTGGAAATACTGTAGTGAATGTGTACATAATTTACTTGTTGGTATAGTGTATTATAAGGGATACTCGGTGTAACTATTTGTGATCATTATAGTTAATGGCAGCTTTGGATCGTCCCAAAAGCAGCCCATTAGAAGGGTTACAAAAACATGTGCAAACCATATGTCAAATGCAAAATATGCCTCCTCCCAACGCTGATGCAATATTTGCAGTGATTATTAGTATTGGAAGCAAAGATGTCTGAACAGAGTGGGATCAGCCCAAGTTAGTGGGAGAGATTGGTTGGTTGGTTAGATGATCCCTTTACCATTTTCTGTGGTGTGTCCTGGGCAAGTACAGCCTTGTGAGCGGATGAAGAACACATTTAATGAATCCGTCTATAATGAAAAATATTACTTTTATTACCTATATTAAGACATATGACATATGCAGCTACTATGTTTGTTTCAAAAAACAAATGTTGCCCTAAGTATAACATTTTGCCGAGCTCAAACTTAATGACTATAAATTTCATGAATCCAAACGTTCACTCCACTGGAATTTTAGGACCAAATTCTTTGGGAAGCTAATCTTCTTTTCTGTTTTGTCTCATTATTTCAGCTGTGGGGTACACTCTAGAGAGCTGATCTCTGCAGTTGAACATCAACAAAAATGTTTAAGTGTGCTAAAGTGTGTGCCAAATTCCTCTTTTAATATGTTTAACTTACGTTTTTGTGTGTGTTTTTGTACATGCTGATTGTTGTTTTACTATGTTGTTTACTGGCTAATTTGTTGCACTTCAAGTGCATGTGAGATACATTAGTTGCTGAAGAGGAGCAATAAATATTAGAAGGTTTTATTAAGCAACTACATGTCTGTTATGCTCTATTCAAGTGACTCGAATACTGCTCAGAAATGTTCAAATTCTTTGACATCAACGGATGGTGTAATAATAGTCTGTAGTTTGCAATAATCTGTGGTTTGTGCAGCCCCCTTGAGACTCTTGTTTTTAAGGGCTATACAAATAAACATGACTTGACTTGACTTGACTCAAACCAATGAGAGAATGAGAGAGAGGGAGAGAGAGAGAGAAAGAGAGAGTGATAGATAGGTAGATGAAGGATGTTGTTAAAGGAATTGTGCGGAATTCAGAACTTTTTACTCCTTGACGGCATCTCCTGGCTTAAATTCACAATTGCAGCCTTAGTCAGCTTATTCATGATGTGTGTGCAAGTATTTCTTAGATGCCCTCAAATAAAAAGTTATTTTTTCTATCTTTCTTGGGGTTTTTATTTGGCATTTGAACTATACTCAAAAAGGCCTCTTTTTACTTTAATAATTTTAATTTTCCACTTATAGAAATTATTTTGCCCTCCACCCACCTCGCTCCGTTCCTGCTACCAAATGTGTTCCGTGGCCGGAACAGCTCTGTTAAAAGGAAAATAAATGCAGGAATATGCGGTGGAAAAAAATACAGGGAGTGCAGAATTATTAGGCAAGTTGTATTTTTGAGGATTAATTTTATTATTGAACAACAACCATGTTCTTAATGAACCCAAAAGTCTCATTAATATCAAAGCTGAATATTTTGGAAGTTGGAGTGGGGCTTTTTTAGTTTTAGCTATTTTAGGAGGATATTTGGTTGTGCAGGTGACTATTACTGTGCATAATTATTAGGCAACTTAACAAAAAACAAATGTATACCCATTTCAATTATTTATTTTCATCAGGGAAACCAATATAACAGCTCAACATTCACAAATATACATTTCTGACATTCAAAAACAAAACAAAAACAAATCAGTGACCAATATAGCCACCTTTCTTTGCAAGGACACTCAAAAGCCTGCCATCCATGGATTCTGTCAGTGCTTTGATCTGTTCACGATCAACATTGCGTGCAGCAGCAACCACAGCCTCCCAGACACTGTTCAGAGAGGTGTACTGTTTTCCCTCCTTGTAAATCTCACATTTGATGAGGGACCACAGGTTCTCTATGGGGTTCAGATCAGGTGAACAAGGAGGCCATGTCATTAGTTTTTCTTCTTTTAGACCCTTTCTTGCCAGCCACGCTGTGGAGTACTTGGATGCGTGTGATGGAGCGTTGTCCTGCATGAAAATCATGTTTTTCTTGAAGGATGCGGACTTCTTCCTGTACCACTGCTTGAAGAAGGTGTCTTCCAGAAACTGGCAGTAGGACTGGGAGTTGAGCTTGAGTCCATCCTCAACCCAAAAAGGCCCCACAAGCTCATCTTTGATGATACCAGCCCATACCAGTACCCCACCTCCACCTTGCTGGCGTCTGAGGCGGACTGGAGCTCTCTGCCCTTTACCGATCCAGCCACGGGCCCATCCATCTGGCCCATCAAGACTCACTCTCATTTCATCAGTCCATAAAACCTTAGAAAAATCCGTCTTGAGATTTTTCTTGGCCCAGTCTTGACGTTTCAGCTTGTGTGTCTTGTTCAGTGGTGGTCGTTTTTCAGCCTTTCTTACCTTGGCCATGTCTCTGAGTGTTGCACACCTTGTGCTTTTGGGCACTCCAGTGATGTTGCAGCTCTGAAATATGGCAAAACTGGTGGCAAGTGGCATCTTGGCAGCTGTACGCTTGACTTTTCTCAGTTCACGGGCAGTTATTTTGCGCGCTGGTTTTTCTACACGCTTCTTGCGACCCTGTTGACTATTTTGAATGTAACGCTTGATTGTTCGATGATCACGCTTCAGAAGCTTGGCAATTTTAAGAGTGCTGCATCCCTCTGCAAGATATCTCACTATATTTGACTTTTCAGAGCCTGTCAAGTCCCTCTTCTGACCCATTTTGCCAAAGGAAAGGAAGTTGCCTAATAATTATGCACACCTGATATAGGGTGTTGATGTCATTAGACCACACCCCTTCTCATTACAGAGATGCACATCACCTGATATGCTTAATTGGTAGTAGGCTTTCGAGCCTATACAGCTTGGAGTAAGACAACATGCATAAAGAGGATGATGTGGTCAAAATACTCATTTGCCTAATAATTCTGCACTCCCTGTATAAGGGTTCTTTCAACTCAGTTGAATATTGTTAACACAAAGATAAAATATACAACTTTAAACGTTCTAAGGACACCTCAAATGACGCACCCCATCTTTGAAAAAAAAAATCAAGATAAAAAAAGTTTAATATTTGATTTGATTATACCGTTATGATATTTTCCTATAGTTAGGGTTACAAAATGTGTAGTAATTAGAATCAGTCTTCGGTATGCTTAGGTGAAGATTCTTACAACTTGGTCTTAAACTCCTCTTTCCAAGACAAAGAAACTTTTCTTCAAAAAAAGATAAAGTGTAAAAATCTCTTGCCATTTTCTTGCCATCACTTGACCCTCATCAACAATGATTTAATCTGGGACACGTTCATGCCAGAGCACAACACACCATAGAATTACTGCGGCAGATATTGATTTATTTCGTGGGATACTTACAGCGGCCTGCTGGTAGGAGTTTGACAAAATCCCGTGCACTCTGACTTGGCCGTGCCCAACGTTGCTCATGTCTGTCCATAGCTCCTTAGTTCTCCGGTCCGCTGGGCTCAAGAACCGCCACGTGTAATACTTAGCTCCATCTTCCTAAAAAAACAAAACCCAGGAATTCAACTTTGCTATGCTGCGATGCAGTACAGCTTGCAATAAAAAAAAGAGGACGGTGTTTGATGCCAACTTATTTGACCTCACCACTGACTACAATGCACAGTTCTAGTTCCAACAGTTCGAGTAACAGTGGGATTTGGTACTCTTCACTGTCACAGGAAGGAAAACGTATTTTTGATTTTTTTTTTTTTTTTACTGTTCATTACCTGAATCATCATTCAACGAGACATTTATTTTGTCAACATTAAGTATGTTTTTTTTAATGGTATGTCATAAGTCAATTCAAGTTAGTCTTTTTCTCTTAAGCCAATATTTTGTCCAATGATGCTATTGCTGATAATAAATAACACTGAGGTACGCTGTACTGCAGTATCATGGATTGAAAAAGATGGAGTACTTAGTACTCAAAATTTGCAAATACATTCAGTAGATCCTAATTGTAATTTAATTGGAATTTAACTTACATTATTATTTTTCCTATTTTGGCCTTTTCAACAGGATTCATTTCAAGGTTAAAAAATTAACACATTACAATGCATTGTATAAATGCAAATGTATATACTTTATTACATTTCAACTGAAAAAAAAAATCAAAAATAGGTAAAAAGGTCATATTATTGGTGCGGCATGGCTGCTGAGTGGTTTGCGCATCTACACTACAGTTCTGCGGTAATGGGTTTAAATCCAGCTAACAGCCTTCATGTTCTCCCAGTGTTTGCGAGGTTTTCCTCCGGGCACTCCAGTTTCCTTCCACATTCCAAAAAAACCCCATCCATGTCAAGTTAATTGGCCAGTCCAAATTGTTCTTAAGTGTGAATGAGCGAGTGAGTTGTCTGTCTCTGTGTGCCCTGCAACTGGCTGGCAACCAGCTCAGGGTGTCCACTGCAGGAGGACAGCTAGAATGGGCACCCTCGCGACCCTACTGAGGTTAAGCAGTTCATTTCAAAACACCCATATATACACTGTACTATACTATATTATGTCTTTCTTGGACAAAATTTGGAGTTCTCCAATTTGTTATTGGGCTTCATGAGGAACGTTGATGTTCATTGCTGATATGCTGCATTTGACCAGTAATTACTCTAAAATGTATCAAAAAATGATAATTAAGAGACAATTAAGAAATCTATATCAACTAAATGGAATATAAAAAATATGATTCTGTTTAAAGATTTTTGTTTTTATACTATCAGCAAAAATATTATTACCACACTTACCACCACTCTGGTTATGTTGTTTGTCAAGATGTCGAGAGACAGTCCTTTATCTGGGATAGCCCTGGGTGTCCTGGAATTTCTCTCCGAAATAACAATGTAGCCATCCTCTGTCCAAATAAAAAGTCGCTCGTTATTTTAGTTGCACACGCATCATGACAGATTCTAACAGGACAGCAAAAAAAAAAAAAAAAAAAAAGGCAAACAGTCACTCAACCTTTTGGCAAGCAAACATGGGTTTCATGTTAATATCTGTGCTTTAGATGACATTGTAAACATGCAACAGTCCAGAGTTACTTGTCAGTGTTGTCACACAGTATTAGTTACTTTCTAGTTCATGCAATGGGCTAATTTTAGCACCAACAACAACTGAAATACACAAGCATAAGCAAGAACCCACATACTATTTGGGCAATAGGCAGGCTCAGACCCAGCCGTAACGTAACAAAAAAAAAATGGAGCCAAAAGCAACGTGGCACCGAAGAACCCTTATAGCTTTTGAACTCCTGGGAACTCCCAGTTGTCATTTGAAATCATCAGTGGATAAATCAAAAGGCAAAAACATCATTTAATGCAAAAAAGTGCAGAAGTTAAACTATATTTCATTGCAATATGACAATTCTAGTAAGACTGCAACAAACGATTAATTTCAAAATCGATGAATCGGTCGATTATTTTTTTTTATCAATGAGTCGGATCTCTAATTTCCCTCCTATTTATTGAAATATTGAAGTCTTGGCCAGATATATGTGAACAAAACAAAATATTCTGATATAACAAAAATATATAAGTGTTTGTCAATTATCCATCCATCCTTCCATCCATTATCTGCACCGCTTATCCTCAGTGTCAACCAATTTGTTTTGGGGGGTTAAATGTTGGAATATGATCAACATTGCAAATTTGAAAATGATATCTGCTCAAGAATTGGCCCTTGGGTAGAGTTAAACATGCACACTCGATCCGAAGATCGTTGGTCGCTGGGAGTAGGTTGCTCAGCCGCGGAAATTGGACTTCCGTGGCAAGCGATGACGGTGTCGGGAACAGAAAAGGTCTAAATCAAACAGATCGTGGCGGGGAAAAAAAACAGGAGCAAAACCACAGGAAAAACGGAGATTCGCAGACGGACCGACAAAAGGCGACTGTCAGGTCAGCGTTTAAATACTGACAGGGAGCCAATCCGTCAACGAGTTTCAGATGGTGCTTACGAGCGGGGCCAATTGGGCGCCATGGAAACCGTGACAGACGCTGGTGCCACACGCTGGGGGCCAATTGGGCGCCATGGCAACCGTAACAACCAAAGCAGTACTACAATTTCCAGTGTCACAACGAAATGGCGTGCACTCTAATTTGCATTGATTTAACGTTCTTGCTGACTCATAAATCACGAGATACAACAAAACGATGGTCTAATTAGTTGCAAATGCTTTTAATCATCGATTTTAATCAATTTTGTCGATTTGTTGTTGCAGCAACGAATTATAGCATATCATTAATCAAACTTAGTTGGGCAGAATTTCACCAGATGGGTTCTAATAAGCTTGATATTGAGTCTATTAGGTGGATTTGGTTTGTGTGCGTGCATAACTCATATGTGAGTGTGTCTGTGTGGCGTCCTGTAAGCGCTACGAGAAAACCAAGATTATTTTTTTTAGAAATGTACCTGTGTAGTAGAAACCTTTTATGGTATATTAGGAATTCACAATACTAATCTTACAATTGTGAATAATGTTTTATTTTTTGATTTTTAAATGTGCATTGTGTCATATTTGACCACTAGATGTCACTGTATGGTGTAGTGCAGTCAAAACAGTGCTATTGAGCACAAGGAAGATTACAAACTACGGAGACTCAAAGTGACCAAACCGCACCATTTTTCTTCCCATTTTTTTGCCCAGCCTTTACCAAAGTTTTGGGGTTCTTTTTGCAGCAAGATGACGGACAATCATGTTAGGTTCCTCTAGGTGAGTGCCATGTTATCTCAAATAAACATTTTTTTGGCCCATGAGTCTTTAAAAAACAAAATGCATGTTTGTATGATACTTAATTACTTGATTTTTGCTTTTTATTGAAACCAATATTGTTTTTGTTTTTTATGAATGAAGTTTTTCCCCGCTATGAGATGCTAAATAACACACAATGTCCCTTCAAAATGATCCTACAGGAACATGTTAAATTGTACCAGGAGTATGTGCAGTCAAGCTAACCAATTTTTCATCTTGTGTAAAATGATTTTAACGTAAAAACTGTACTTCTTATTCAGGTTTTATCAGTTTTTATAGCGGTCAAATTGGATTTAGTTTTTCAACATGCAGATTATTTATCGATGCTGCGGTCAAATAACTATCCAACAAATACAACAGACGACAGATAATGCTTCACTTCATATTGACTGCAATACCCTGTTCATGTGGAGATGTTTGTGTTGTTAGCTGCAATATGGTAGACAGTTCTGTAGGTCCCTTGAGTTATGTAAAATAAAAAAAAATCTCTTGACCTACAAGTATTTTAAAAAGTATGATAGTTCATTTAATTTTTGCTTATTTTTCAAATCAATATTGTTTTTAATGAATGAAGGTTTTTCCCCCACTAGGAGTCACGAAATGATAGACAATGTCCCTTTAACAAAACAAAAGTTGAAATAAATACTAAAGTGGACTGGCTCTGCCTTTGGTGGTTTAGTGAGATTTTCCCAATTCTTGTTTATCTTACTCCAAAAATTCAATTTGGTTTCAATAAAACTGAGAAAATGTAAGTCTCAAATTTAAACGTCCTAAAAATGTTGCGTGAAAGACTGAAAACTGTCATCATACCAATTTAACCTCAACATAAATGCTTTACTCATAATAGTCCTCTGTGTGTTGCTTGACGTAATGAAGCGGTCATTCTATAGCTTTGAGTGCATATAATGTATCACGATAAATGTCTAACTGTGAAAAACATATTGAAATCAGCAGTTTCTCATGAAAAAATACTGTACAACAAAAAGTGCTTTGCAGCAGTGTTCTGCATGAACTATCTCTCAGCGTGTTTTTTACTTGGCCCTTTCCACTTGGCGCTGTGCTCAGGACGGGCGTGCCTGCAGTCTCTGGAGAAACATTTTGTGATGCTGTGGTTGGGTGGTGGCTGCTCCAAAATAAATTGACGGGGGTCAGTTGACCATTTGGTACGTCTGCGCAATCGTTTAAAATGATTCTGTCTCCACACAATCCTTAACCTCAAGTGTGAAAAAAACCATGATTGTGAAACAATGCTCTACACAATGTGCACATTTAGCGTTTGGTTTCCTCTTGGGGACACAAAGAGGACTTTTATACAGTATACAAACAGCTTTTAAATACAAGATACAGTATGTCACCAAAGTCAGGTCAAAGGGTTGTACAGACTGTTATTGCACCATCCCCTGATCTAAAACCTACATGAGAGCAAGGAAAAACTCAAAACCTCTACATGAGGTAAAGGCCCGGTCACACAGCCTTTCACAGGCGTATCGAGGCTGAATCACGGGCAGAAATATCTGCCCGTGAAGAAGACGCTGTTGGACGCTTTGAGATCGCGATACAGACGAGATACAGTCGTGCTTTACACGCGGTAAGAAATTCACACGCGGTTGGCCGCGCGAAAAAGTTTTGCGCTGCTCAAAACTTTAGACCACGGGTAACCGCGGGCGGCACACGTGGTACACACCAGGTAAAGACGCGGTACGAACGTGCTAGGACGTGCTACGGCCACAGCCAAGACGTAGTTACACGCGGGTAGGACGCGAAATTTTAGCGGGTAATCGCGGGTGGAGCACGGTCATAGCACGTTTGTTCTGCGCCTGTATCGCGGTGTTATCACGTGCATTAGCGTGTGTACCGCGTGTAAGCACGGTCAAACGCGATGCAGCCGCGGTTACCCGCGATAAGGACGTGGAACAATTGCCGGCGTCTGTTTCGCGGGCATACCACGGGTAAACAGCGGGTTTAGCCAATTTTGCACATTTTCCACCGCGTCTGCTTCACGGGCAGAAACTTCTGGCTGTGATTCAGCCTCGATACGCCCGTGAAAGGCTGTGTGACCATGCCTTAATTAAGAACCTGGACTCTGGGTGTTATTACATTTGCCAATCATGTTGCTGTTCCTTGATGCCACACCCTTATGCTTTTTTAACCTACTAGATATAATAAAAGGGCTCAGTGAAGGGCTTTTACACAGGTTGGAATTTCTTATCTGAGGTTTCAGGTCTCTCCCCTGTTCACTTTGCAAGTCATCCATCTTCTCTCCTTATTATAACTGGCCACTAAACTTTAAACGTATCAGTTTAAAAGACAATATAGGCTTTAGTTGTTTTTTTTTTTAAACTTTGCCCAACATTTGTGTTATGTATTCTGATTGTATTTGTTGGAGATGTTGAGATGTTTTGTAAATACACTCATCACATTTCTACTGAATTTTCTTACAGTGTCTAGTAGACCAACACAGAAGAAATATCGTTTTGACACAATGAAAGGTAGTGTGTGTTAAGCTATTACAGCAGTGTACATTTATTGTAACCCTCAAAAAACTCAGAATATAGCCGTCAATAAATAAGCCCTTTTGCAACGAAAGTGAGTACACCCTAAAAGGAAAGTTCCTGAAGTGTATGGCCTCAGTACTTCCAGGCTGACCTCCCCACCTATTCAATCTCTGCAGCAGAGCTGACAGACTCCTGCCCCTATCTTAACACTTACTTAATTGAGGAAATATCAAACTCTAAACCTTTTTATGGACACCTCAAACAAAGCACATCACGTATTGGGTCAAGGGGGTTTTGCATTTTTTAGCGCACCCCCCCTCTCGTGGAAAGTTCAGGGTATATTAGATAATTCAAGGATTTTGCTCAGGAAGTGGTTTTCTATGTCACGAAAAGTCTTGAAGAATCGCGAAGGGAGCAGCTATCATATAAAATGATGATGAGGATGTTCTTATTTCAAAATACTAAATATTCTTCATCAGGCTTTGATTAAGCCATATTTCATGCGCAAACCTGATTTCAGCTGTCAAACATGAATCATAGATTTGCGATTCTAGCCAGATCCGCTGTCAAAGAGCATTACTAATTCCTATTATAAAAATACATTGCTGCATTTACATATGGATGTATTTATTACAATACACGTGACTATGCTTGTATCTAAAAACGCCTATCTATCAGACCACCTTTTGATGAGTGGAAACATCAGCAGGTCAATACATACAGTATTTCTATTTAGTGATAACAAACACAGACAGCGTACAGAAGAAGACAATGTACAGATTTGCTATTAGTGACCAAAAATCTGATCATTTTTAACATTATCACTTACGTTAACATAAAACATAAATCCTGAGTCTGTGGAGGCCTGGGTGTATTGAACTATTTTACCACGCAATGCCGTAATCATCAACAGATGTTAGTTCTGAATTTAGCTGCATTGAACCAAATGCAGCAATGAGCTTCCTAATAAAAGTGTTTCTGAAAACTGCAAAGTGTAATGTGATGTTGACAAATGGGAAGTGACACTCCTGAACAGTGTTAAAATATACCTTTAAATGAAATTTAGAAAAATAAATTGAAATAACCACACAGACACTCTGAGTGCTCAGCAACCCTAAAGTTCTGAACCTGAAATCGCCCCTGGTTTGGGCCATGGTCACAGAATTGATTTAACTGTGAATGGAATCCATCCATCCATCCATTATTTGCACCGCTTATCCTCAGAAGGGTCGCGGGGGTGCTGGAGCCCATCCCAGCTATCCTCAGGGTTTGGGCAGGGGACACCCTGAACTGGTTGCCATCCAGTCGCAGCGCACAGAGACAAACAACTCACTCGCTCATTCACACCTAGGGACAATTTGGACCGGTCAATTGACCTGACATGCATGTTTTTGGAATGTGGGAGGAAACCGGAGTGCCCGGAGGAAACCCACGCAGGCACGGGGAGAACAAGCAAACTCCACAAAGGAAGGTTTGATCTCATGACCTCAGACAAGCACACGCGCTAACCACTGGGCCGCCGTGCTGCCTGTGTATGGAATGTATTTCCAAATTCCCAGCGAATTCTGAATTACTAACGCGAACCCCAAAAAGATGAAAAAGGAAGGATTTTTTCGAGCGCATCCAAGATTTTTACGCACTTGCACGTGCAACAAAAAGAGCTGCATTGATAATACCAGCCAGAAGATGGCGTAAGCTAGTAGAATATCCTTTCAGTAGATACACCACATTTAATGAAGACATTAGCCATTTTAAAATGTGACTATCAAACTAAAAAAACACAGTCCCTTTGGTGTTTTCCTTCAAAACCCTTTCTGTTGAAAATTCAACACCATTTTGTCTTGAAGCATCACTCATTCCCATCTTTTGAAAAAAGCTAGATGCATACTTTTGTAAGTACAACTGTGGGGACCCTTAACTTAGAGTTTGCTTTCTCGACAAATCATGCAATACAGAAAAAGGCGCCACAATTGCATTTAAATAAGATAACCGCATAATAATGCCAATATTTTTTATGTAAGGGCTTTTAAACGCATATGTGTCCTTTATTGGAAGGAGTGGCTGGCTAAATGCATGCAAAGATCTGGGAAAAATCTACAAATTTCGATTTTAGAGAGAAGCAATATGCACGATTAAAACGCTTTAAAGGCATTAAAAAACATTTAGAAGTTCTTTTAAATCCTTACCTGTTGATGGAAACTCTGCCAAGGCTTTTTGAAAGAGACAGAGAAAGAGCATCCCCACATTGAGAATCATTATTCTATCTTGGGTAAATAACAGCACTCTCTAGAGTCTAGACAAAACTTTTCTGACACTCACTGGTTCTATTTTCATCATGCTACATGCGCCACCCTGCTGCTTTATACTCCTCCCCAGGGTTGATCATCCACTACGATGGCAACAAGGACAGACAAAGAAAGAGAACTCTCATCAAGGTTAATTTCATTCAAATAAGCAGTATTTTTTGTTCAACAAATTCAAAAGGATGAGGAAATAGATATAACACTTCTGTGAAATCATGCATTATATTTCCACATTTAATTTAAATAATGTTACAGTGAAAATAGACATTGATTAAAAAAAAACCTTCCTGTTGTGTCCTATCTGTATAAATGTTTGGACAGCTCTGTTCAGATATTATGTAGATTTCCAATAAACCCTTGAAAGACACTTTCTACCATGTGACCATTAACCTGCATAAGTCAATTCAAAAGAAAGATACTTAATTTTGCGACACAGTGGATGTGTGGTTAGTGTGTCAGCCCCACAGTACGGAGGTCAAGCGTTCAATTCAAGCTTCCTCATGTGGAGTTTGCATGTTCCCCCCCTTCCTGCGTAGGTTTACTATGGGCACTCTGGTTTCCTCACACGATGCCAATTGTCCAAAGGTGTGAATGAGCAAGGGAGGCACCCCTCTAACACTAGTGAGAAAAAGTGGTGCAGAAAATGAGAGGATATTTAATTTTTCAAGAATATTTAACAACTATTTATTATTGGGTTGTACAATAAAAAACAGTTAACATCAAATTAATTGCACGTAATAAAAATAGATAAATAGAATTCAGAACACACTAACTACAATCCAAAATGCTGTTGTTCAGGTCCAAATAAAGTTCAGGGGGTTCAAGTAGGTATTTTATGATATTTTATTTTGCTTTTGACTACAGCAGAAGCCTTTTGAACTAGCAATGTTTACAATTTGATTCACAATACTAATGGTTCAGTTCAAATACAATTTTTCATTTTTATTTTACTCTAAGAGCTGGATCTTCAATCATGTCAAAGTACCCGAGACACATTAAAAGGCTATTATCTATGTCCACGTAAAGCAGTGGCGGGCCGTGCGTTCCAAACCTAGGCCTTTAGGGATGTGTCGTTCGTGAAGGAACAAGCTCTATGAGCCGGCTCTTGGAAGTCAGCGACACGAGCTGGCTCCCAACCAATCAAGAGCCAGTTCCCTTTGGGATACTTTTTTCTCTTGTGATTGATCAATATGCATATTTTTTTCAGGGATTCCGTGTTATTTACTTTAAATTTGTTGAGTATAAAAGGTTAAAAAGTATTTTTCTTTTTTTATATGTCTGTAAATATTTTAATATATATGTTCATAATTTTATATATGTTCCAGTGTTCATTTTACCTGTTAAACGTGATGGGTCCCTGGGACTCGCGTGCTCAAAAATCTATGGGTCCCAACAGAGATCCATGGGTCCCCAAAATTTAGTGTTATCGAGGTTGACATTGTAAATCAGCGACAAATATATAATATAAATCTATATATTCATTCAGTTTTAATCATCACAGTTTATTGGTAATACAAAGATTTGTCAGTTCACAACAATATTGCACATTATTCAAAATAATATTGCTGAAATAATTATATTAATCTATATTTTCATTCAGTTTTAATCATCACAGTTGATAATACAAAGCAGTTATCACTTCAGATTTTTCACTTCACAAAAATTATACAAAATAATATTGCTGAAATATTAGTCTATATATTCGTGCAGTTTTAATCATCTCAGTTAATTGGTAATACAAAGCAAGTTATCACTTCAGATTTTCCAATTCATATATTCTTCGTGGTTTGCTGTCCCACCACAGTTGTAATGCCTTCTCAAGTCCAATCCATTATCATCCTGCTCATAGCGCAACCAGGAAAATAATTGAGTCCATTTGGCTGAAAAGTCCTTTTCTTGCTAGGAGTATTCTTTTGTTTGTTTTCTTTCGTCGAATCGTTGGCTTCAACACACGTGTTTTCCTGGCCTTCGCGATCTTCTGAAGAATTTTCCGCCGTTTTTTCGTGCCGGAATTATTGCCGTTGTTATCACTTTCTGCATTAAGTTTCGACTTATTACTGACGCTGAAGAAATTACCAATTTTGTGTTGATTTTCACCTAATACTAACTTTTTTCGGAGGCATATTTAGCCTTCACCTTCCCTCGACGACAACCAACACAACAATGACGTAATATCGAAACAATGAGATCTCGTTTGCCGAGATCGGCGTGCAGACGAAAACTCGAACCGCCTGACCAAAACAACAATGGCGGATCTGCCTGACGAAAAGTTTGGAGTGCGGTAAATCTTTGTTTAAAAAAAAAAGTAATCGGGTAAAAATGACAATTTTGTGTCAAAAAAGTTGCGTCCCGGGGACGCACGTTGTCTTGACACTATGCGTCCCCAGCAAAAATTATGCGTCCAGGACGCAGGGACGCGGGCAAACGAGAACACTGATGTTCATGGTTTTCTAATTTATATGTACTGTGTTTTTCATGTAATGTAAATGGAAAGTTTATTCTTGTATTTCATAATTTATTTGTTGTTGCACTGAAAAGTCAATATTTTTAATAAACATTTTCTTGTATGACTTCAGAGATTCTTAGTACAAAATGTTCAAAGTTGAAACAAGTTAAAAGTTCACTGAAGAGTGAAAAAAACAAAAGCTATTATAATTTAGTAGAAAAATAGTTTTTTAGACTGTGGTGCATTACTGCCCCCTACCTGGCATTTCCTTATGCCTGCTAGAAGGCAGTGATGTCTTCAAACTCAGAATCTGGCTAAACCAACAGCGTTACTGTATTGACACCCATGTCGCGCTGCAAGGGCTTTCAGGATTGTTGTTGAAGGCCTCTGAGCAGATTTCTAAGCCTGGCAACAAGTAATGGCTGAAATTTGATTGGTAAAAGTTTACATATGAAAGCACACGTCTGGAACCAGGGCAAACGAAGGTAAGCGATTAAAAGAAGCTGATCGATAATTTGGAAATATTAATAAATGGACAAAATCTAATGACATTCAGGTATTCCCCACGATCCTTGTAGGGATGAGTGGTGTAGAAAATGGATGGATGGCTGGATGGCTGGATGACTGGATGGATGGATGACTGGATGGATGGATGGATGGATGGATGGATGGATGGATGGATGGATGGATGGATGGATGGATGGATGGATGGATGGATGGATGGATGGATGGATTCAGGTATTTTTTTAGGCCAGCAGAGGAGGCCTTGCAGGCCTTGTTGGCCCACTACTGACTTTTCCTTGCAAGACCATCCTGCAGCTTTCTCTCTTTGTTGCTGTTGGCAGGCTTTCTGTCATGGGCACAACCAAACAATTGTTTTGGTTGGAGCCCAAACACATTGAACACTAGCACCACCAAAAATTACAGCATTTTAAAAACTCTCTATTCCTTAATAATGGACGGAGTGGTTTTAAATATAATGAAGAACACAAAATTTTAAACTGTGAGACATCTGATGAATTGATCAAATCTAGAAAATAATAATGCTAAACCCTGTGTCCCATATAAATACAACACTTAGGGGATTACCTCATGTGTGGTCACTTCTCAAGGTTTTTCGTTTTCCTCATGTTGAGTTTTCCCTAGCCTTCATGTAGGTATTAGATCAGGGGATGGTATTATAATAGTATGTGGTTTGCATTAATCTGCGGTCTCCGCAGCCCTTTAGGACTCCTTGTGATTAAGGGCTATACAGTGGAACCTCGGTTTTCGAACGCCTCTCAGTTCGGACAAATCGGTGTTCGACCCAAAATTTCGAGAAATTCTTGATTCGCTGTTCGGTCAAATAATCGGAGTTCGAACGCCGGTACGCTAGGGCGCGATGCTGAGCGGCGTACGGTGTTTTAGCCCCTAATTATGCCTCCGAAGAAGGTCGGTGCAAGCAGGACAGGTGGGAAAAAAAATAAGTTGTTCGTCCAACTATTGCCTTTAAGAAAGACATAATAGCTAAATATGAAAGAGGTGTACGAATTTCCGATCTTGCTAGTGAATACAGCATGGCTAAATCTACTATCAGTTCGGGGGGGGGGGGTTTTAAGGGTTATCGGTCAGTTCATAATACGCTACAAAGCCTAGGAGCCGGGACACTTACTCTCAGCCAAAAGGCCAAGCTAAGGTCCTAGCCCTAAAGCCTTGTTGCGATCATTGCGAATGCACCGTTCCCGGAGGTACTGCAATACCGGGCCGATGCGTGGAGTGGACAGAGCAAGCTCTTATTCCATCTCCGGAATGCAAAAATCAAAGCTAAAAGGCCAAGCTAAGGAACTAGCATCAAAGCCAAAAGGCCAAGCTAAGGACCTGGCATCAAAGTTAAAGCTGATTTAAAAGCTTCTACTTGTGTGGAATTATTGGCCCTGAAAAACCCATATTGGTTAGTAAAGAATAAGGAGGCTGTGAAATCGAGTGATGCGGCTAAGGAAGTTAGCGCTATAAGCAAGCAACTGCCGCAAGTTTTGGAAGAGGTTGAAAAACTTTTGATGATTTTTCTCTCCCCACCGTCCACCACCAAGGTAAGAAATCCTATTCATAATCCTTTTTTTTATTTTTACATGTTCATGTTAGCGTAATCTTTTGTACGGAAGATTACGCTAACGCGAACGTACGATTAGCCTGGGTTAGCTTCATGTTTACGTTCATTGTAAACATCCAGGGTGTTGGAACGGATTAAAACGTTTTTACATTACTTTTAATGGGAAAAACGATTTTCGGAGATCGATCAAATCGGTTTTCGAACAGGGTTCTGGAACGGATTTTGGACGAGAACCGAGGTTCCACTGTACTAATAAACATGACTTGACTTGACACTTAACATTTGTCTCACTTAACATTTGCCTCAGTAACTTAAGAGTGTTAAGGCTCACCTTGACCGTCCTTTTTGTCATAAATAATGTTTTTTTAGCTGCGACCAAAGTTCTTTTGTGAAAATGTCACAAAATCTGCAAACGAGGATCTCGACTTATTTTCCTTCGGCGCAACCGCGCAGGACGAGAGACAGAAAGAAATGCTCTTTACATAGCTCCACCCATCCCTACCGCTCACCCTATCAAATTGCTCTAGGTGCTTTGCTATATATTATTTGGTTTGCATGAATGAAACATGTGTTAACCAGCATCGATTTACTGTAGCGTTTAATAACGAACAAGTATTTCTAATTGTATACGTTAAAGTCTCGCGATAGGTCCACGAGAATTCTCCTGTTTGATAATCATTGGTTAGGCGGCCGCTGACGTAAAGTAGGCGGTTCCCGGAAGCAAAAGGCCACAGAGCCCAAGGAAAAGAAAACGACATAGTAGAAGACGGCCGATGAGAGCAGCCAAAGACATAAGATTGATGTAAGTGAAAACTGTCCAGTAATTCAATACGAACCTTTGTACAGTATACTGAATAGAGTTGACTATCAAGTATTAAATACAAAATGGACGTTGTTTATTTTTCATACCCGACCTCATTAACAATGACAGGATTGCTTCGCTAGGTAGCCGAAACTAAAGCGATCACCGAGCACTAAAATGACTCGATTTTCCTACTTTTACCTGCTTGTACAACATTTTCGTCCGCAATGTTTTTCCTAACTAATACCAACTTGTATTTTTGCATAACAGCGTGATTGTCACTTGATGTCAGGCTGCTAACGTAAGCGGAATGTTTTTTGTTTTTTTTTTTTGTCGGGGAAGGGAGCTTCCTTCCTTCCGAAATTTGTCGCTGTTGTGCTCAGCTGACAATGCTAATGGAATAGCATCAGTAAAGGAAAGTGGAGGGGGCTGACGTTGGATTTTTTGGGGTGCTTGTTAATGATCTTAATCGCCTAGAGTCGGAAAGCAATGGTTTTAATTTAGTGGGTCTCAGACCGGTCGTCCACGATTTACGACTACTTTCAATACTATAACAAACGTGACAAGCGAGGGGTCTCCAACCTGGTGTCCCCCAACAATAGCCGAGAAGTGTCTGCGGACCTGTTCTGAAAACAGCTCACTATTACTAGGCTTTTTTTTATTTTTGGGGGGAAGGATATTTATTAGTGGATCGCTGAATCTATTTAACCCTGATTTCAATAATAACATGGCAACCACATAGTAATAACATGAGAGGTTATTTTAGAAATGCATGTCAAACTGGGTGCCCTTTGCGCCAACTAGTTACAAAAAGTAACTCTCAGCTTGAGATAGGTTGGAGACTCCTGTGTTAAGCCATGTAAATACCAACATGTTCTCTTTTCATGTTGTTTACCAACACAATTTAGCACAAATATGAAAATATAGACATATAACGACAGGGCAGCACGGCGGCCAAGTGGTTAGCGCGTGTGCAGCAGAGTTCTGAGGTGATGTGATGGAACCGTCCTAAGTGGAGTTTGCATGTTCTCACCGTACTTGCAAAGGTTTCCTCCGGGCACTCCAGTTTCCTCCCACATTCCAAAAACATGCATCTCATGTTAATTGGCCGGTCCAAATTGTCTCTAGGTGTGAATGAGTGAGTGAGTTGTCTGTCCCTGTGCGCCCTGCGACTGGCTGGCAACCAGTTCAGGGTGTCCCCTGCCCACTGCCTGAAGATAGCTGGGATGGGCTCCAGCACCCCCGCGACCCTACTGAGGATAATGGATAGATGGATGGATAGACATATGTACACCAAAAAAAAAACCTTATACGTAAAAAATGCTTCACTCATTGTAATAGTGTCTGTCTCAATCCATGTTGCTATGTGAGTCCAGACCTGGTGAAGGGCAAGATCTGGTGTGTCGGTCAAATGGACAGAGGGCCAAATATTTGAAAAATGGCAGATGAGGGGATCACAATGTGTGATTGTGATGATGCATACAATCTAGTGAACCTCATTGAACCTGTTGGAGACCTAGCAAATTTATCCCAATATAACCAGATACATTAAGGAATGTTTTTTATGGCTCTGTCAGTAATATTCAATTTTGCACAGGTAAAAAATATTTGTCTTGTACAAATATCTCTGTAGCATGGAAATTAATGAAAGAAGCTTGTATTATTTAGGAACAATCGGTAGCTTTTAGTTTCTATTTTAGCAAAAGTGGGCTACATGTACCTCAAAGGAAAAAGTAATATATTTCAAATCATTTACTCATTTGGTATATTCTTTTAAATTCAATTTTATGGAAATACAATAACATTCAAACATCTATTAACCAAAGCAACACTTTCTAGAAAAAAACTGCGTGCAGTAAAAAGAAAAAGATTCTTTGTGTATAATAAAATGGTGAATCAATATGATCTTAGGGGCCGTAAAAAAAACCTTCCCTCGGGTCAGGGCGACAGTGTTTGTGGAAGTCCTCTGCTAATTGTTAATTGTCAACGTGCACTGAATTACAGTGACTTGGGAATCCTTAACTAACACGTTAACACACACTTACACCTGCTATCAGCTATGTAAACCTTTCCTTCTCCATCATTTAGGTGCATCAAACTTTATTTAAACACATTTGGCGGCGCAGTGGTTAGCGCATGTGCGGCACAGTTCATGTCTTGTGAACCTCCTGCGTGGGTTCAAATCCAGCTCCAGACTTCCTGTGCGGAGTTTGTATGTTCTCCCCGTGCTTGCGTAGGTTTCCTCCCACATTCCAAAAACATGCATTTCAGGTGAATTGGCTGGTCCAAATTGTCCCTAGGTGTGAATGAGCGAGTGAGTTGTCTGTCCCCGTGTGCCCTGCGATTGGCTGGCAACCAGTTCAGGGTGTCCCCTGCCCACTGCCCGATGATTGCTGGGATGGCTCCAGCACCCCCGCGACCCTACTGAGGATAAGCGGTGTCCCTGATGAGATGAGATTTAAACCTCCCTTAAAGGTACATATTTTTTGCAACTCCCCCAAAATATAAAAGGTCTGTCTGAAAGCACTGACGAGGGCAAAGCGATATGGTAGTTAAAAGATCTTGGTTTTCAACAACTTCAATGATTTTTTTTTTTTTAATTACATTTTTTTTCCTCAATTCAATTGATTGCAAAACTATACAGTAGAATTATGGCAAAACTTATATTTGTTCATCATAATTTAATGCTTCAAAGTCCTTTGACACTTTGCCCCTTACTGTTAGTGATTCATTTGGTGGAAGTATAATACAGAAATGTGACCGAGGTTTTTCACAAGTAAATGACCCATAAACTTCAGTCGTGCTATTTTTCCACAAGAGATACAAAAAAAATGTACACAGGTGTCCAGTCAAATGAATGTTAGATATTTGCTTATCTGTTGGTAGAATTATTGATGGGACTGTTCCAAACCATGTTACCAGCCCTATTACAGTAACTTTACGCACATAGAGCTGTGACAAAGTACTTGCTAGTACTTTTGTGAAAGAGAACAGAGAACAAGTTGCTCAAATGTGTCTTTTGCATGCAAATATTCTAATGCTACACAATTTTAGCTTTTTCAGTATTTTTACTACATTTGGAAATTATTGCTATGGTTAAAAAAGACCTTCAATTCTTAAATGAAGCTATTATGTTTCATACTTTTTATTGTTGTTGTTATGGATGCGAAAAAAATAGATGGTTTTGCATATTTTAAATCTTTCTAAAAATGTAAAAACTAGTAAACACAAGGCAAAATATAAAAAATTGTATGATTAAAAAAGATACGGCCCATGATCAATTTTTTTTACTGGTTCGCGGCCTCTGTCATACCATTATTATAATATAGCCCACCAGGAATGTTAACCGCAGTACAAAACCCCAAAAAATAACTCCGCGAGTCAAATGACAATGCTACAAAGGCGAACTACGAGGTTGCGAATCTGATTGCCATGCACTGAAAACCTTTTACAGAGAGTGAATTTATCAAAGACTGTCTGACAAAATTCGATTGGCCCTCACTCATTTTCTGCTTCCTAAATCTGACTCTTTCTGAAAATGTTGAGAACCCCTGGATTAAAGTGTTCATTACTTTGCAGCCTACATGAAAGATCCGTATAGTAACCTGTGTACTGTATATAGTTGTATTACAATAAGTTGTATTACCCTTATGCTCACTTGCACTCTTATCTTAAGTATAGTTCTTGTGCTTAAGTATAATTCTTGCTTAATGCTTAAGTATAGTTCTTATCTTAAGCCTGTTCTTGTGCATCAACACTTTATTGTTGTCGATGTTTATGCATGGGACAGCGTAAAATGAAATGTAATTTTGATTCTTTTGTATGTCAAGTGCATCTGACGAAATTGACAAATTCAAATATTTGACTTTGATCTAGGCTTTGGGTTGTGGCAGGGTCTGCAATCTTTCTGTCGTCCCACCCAACCCCCTTATTATTTGAACTCATGGTGGTTACTGGTTAGTATACGCTTTTTTTGCAGGTTTGCTGGTGAGTTTTTAATGTGCTTTTATATTCTTGCCACACAGTGTAGGGATATGAGTGTTTTGAAATGAGAAAAAAAAACATGAACACGTTTGAACAAGCTTTTTTGTTATGTTTATGGGAGTATAAAGTTGTCCTTATGAAGCATTGGCGCATCGTTCATAAACCAAAAACAAATAACCAGCACATCAATTCTTACGCTACAACATTCTTGATGGATTCTATATAGTCCAACATACGATGTTTTCTTTTTTTTTTTTTTTCTACATTTAGAAAGAACTTTCTTATTTTCTGAGGCTATCATTTATTTGTAAACTATTTTGGTAAAAGTGGACGTTTGCCATTTTTACAACTGTGTGAATTTACAGTTAAATTGATGGATCCTTGTCTTCTTTTCATTGAAATTACAGGAAAAGGAAATACCAGAACTTTTTTCTTCTTTTCTGACCTCGCTGCTAAATCCTGTCGATGACTTTCCTGTTTGCCTTTTCTGAGTTATGTCACAAGGTTCCCATTCCTAAACTGAAAGCCAATGCTAGACAGAAAGCAGAGCGACCCATTTTTGTTTAGTGCTATTTTTTTTATGAATGACCCGTACAATAATTATGTGTAAAAAGGCAAATGCACACTTTCAACGAAATTATATCCTTTTTTCCAGAGCTCCCATACATTTGCTATTTTTTTGTAATCTTAATAGGCCCAACTGCACAAAAGAGAACTTTTGACGGCAAAAACTCCATGCATATTTCACCTCAGCTATCCTATTCTAAGTTTCAAATAGTTGAGAATTAACGATTATTGTGTGCTCCTCAACCACTTTTTTTTTCATCAATGTTGTTGCTTGTGAAAAATCTTGGATTATTTTTTTCCCCTCTCAGAGTAGGACATTCTGAATATATCACTGGAAGGTCCCCAATACTAGGCTCCTTCCTGCCTGTTCTTTTCCTCTTCGACCCACTCCATTCTCTTATTTACTCGCAGAGCTCTTATCCTCTCCCTTTTTTCTGTATCCTTCTTACACTTTGACCCACTTTCCAATCGAGGTCCATTAAAGATGCAATTAAAAGAAATGTTGGTGTGAGCAACCCTCCAACCTCTCAATGGAAAAACATCAGAAAGGAAAGCCATACAACAAGGGCTGAGCGACAAGCACAAAAAATAAACTCAATGTCATTCTTCATTCTGGGCAATGCATAAGATTTTAATCAATTTTCAACAAAATAATAACTTAACCCAATAAACATTAATTTGAAGAAAGATTGATAACAAAAAAAAATCCTGGCATGTAAAAAGTGGAATATAATAACTGATTTTAAATAATTTTTAAAAGCGACTATTCCTAGCTTGTTTTTGACCAAAATTGAGTATTATACATCCTTCTGCCATTTTTACAAATGCTTTTTATGATCAGCACCAATAAACCTGCCTTAGAAATCAAAGGCACAGACAATGTCTTTGATAGCTTAGGTAGGTATGCTTGAATCTTGTGATTGACTGCTGCTAAATATTTTTTGTAGAGAGTCGTGACTTCCAGTCACATGTTGAAGATTAACCCAAGTAGGTTCATCAGCACTTCAAATGTAGTTGACTACTTCAGCCATGTTTTTTAACTTCATCTTTCATTATGTTTGTCACCTCCCATTACATGCATGTGACCCAGCTGAGGTTTATCCCAACTTTTTGTCATACTCAGCAGTAATATCCTCTTCTGCTTTCTTTCCACTTCCTGTATGTTTTTGTCCCGTTACTAATAGAAGCTGGCTCATCGCCTCATTTGGCAACAATTTAATGCAAATTGGCCAATTTCCCCTCAAAATGTTTTCTTTGTTTTAGATATGCAGGTTCAAGGACTGTCACCCAATAAATATTGTGATCATTTCTTTTTTTTTTTTTGTGTGTGTGAAATTTAACTTTTATGCAGGGATCACTTTTATTGGCCATGTTAATGTTATCAGAGCATTTTTTCACCCATTTAGACAAGAAATTGTATTAAAGTTGTAAATTGCACTACTTTCATATAGTGGCCATGCATATTGAAACATAAATATTTTGTTTGTTTGTTGTACATGATTCAATTGTTTGTTTGTTTGTACATGATTCAGATTGAATCGTTTCTTGTACATGATTCAATTGTTTGTTTGTTTGTACATGATTCAAATTGAATCGTTTCTCCGGCGCCGTCACGAATGGCAGCCACTCCAGCAGCTCCCGTGTTATTTTCGATTGTTCTCAGTTATTTTCGATTGTTCTCAGCTTAGGGATGCTGCTGGAAAAGTGAATTTCCCTTCGGGGATGAATAAAGTATCTATCTATCTATCTATCTATATCATTGGCGGATTTGGTCATGAATCTACACTGCGGCCTCCAAGCTGTAACCGGCATAGCAAGCGCCCGGTTTTTAGTTAAACTGAAGCTTTCAAAACTTTGTATATGTTGCATTCAATATAAAGGTAAGCACACATGGAGCACTCTGCTTTAATCCATCCCCATTTTGGTTTTGGACACATATAAAGGCCTTAAACAGAGAGAATCACTTGGAACATAATTTGACACAAGGGTCATTTTTATTTTGTACCAATTGTTTTCCTTTAGTTTAACAAGCTTACAAAAATTTATATTTTAAAAAGAGACCCAAGTTGCTTTTTATAACGTTAGTAGAACTTAACAGTTTTATGAAGTTGTTTTCAAAATTGTAAGTGGGCAGTTTGAATTTTTAACAATGCTTTGTAATCGACAACATTTATTTTTTAGGAACAAGTAAAATTTTCAGTACATTCTAAGGAACACAACACAATGGTCTGAAGGACTACTTGGCCTCTGCTGTAATTTGTACATCCCTCGCTTTATAGCTTTTCTTCGAGCACTTATAGCAAACGTCTGCTGCTTTAAAGGAAAGTGGGAGGTCAGAATTTATTTACTACATAAAAGGAAGTGAGTGCAAAAAACGTCCTTATGAACTCGTAGATCTGGGTTTCAAAGTCAGGAGAAGGAGTGAGGCCCCAACTTCATTGACCAAATTTAATCGGACTTCTTGACAATGGCAACAACGAGACACATCATACTTTTATTTGAACTGAAGAAAAACAAGGAAACTTTTTTTTTTCTTTTTTACTTTTGCCTTGAACATTGAAACACTACAGATTTCCTTGAAGCAATCCTCATCGACATGCACAGAGAACAACAACAACCACTTTAAAGGTCCTTTCTACACTTCCCGTACCACCACTGTATCCACATGTGACTGTATCCACTGTATCCACATTTGCCACAAAAACTGCCAAATCATCGCTGAACACACTTCTAACCTCTCCAGCTAATTAACATCCAAAACAATATGGCAACTGGCTTGCAAGCTTGTTGGGTGGCAAAGAATGTCAATGACAATACAGGCTGTCTTCAAAACGCATTATCTTGGAAAATAATTGGAATATACAGATGAAATACAGTACGTTTACATTTTATGTAAAAACATGTACTATTTCCTCACATTTTGCATGTTTAAGAATTTGGGATTACCTTTAATGAGTATGAAGCTGAAGTCTCACCTCAAATGCGTGGTTTGATTTGTTTACTGTACACAGGTAAAATAATTCAGATTTTGACCATTTCTTAATTTCACTGTCTGTGCTGTTACTGCTTGTGTTTTTCAGTGGCTCGGTTTCCTTATCATTTGGGTTCCTGCATTAAGTGAACGCAGCAACCCCTTATTGCTCCTTCTTCATTTCACCACCCGAATTGAGCCCACCCTATGGCCGGACGCGGCGGACCCGCGCGGACAAACGGCGCCGCGGCAGCCAGTAACAAAATCTGCCAGTTCAAGCTGGTGCTGCTAGGCGAGTCGGCAGTGGGCAAGTCCAGCCTTGTGCTGCGCTTTGTCAAAGGCCAGTTTCACGAGTACCAGGAGAGTACAATCGGAGGTGAGCTTAACCTTCACACTCCGCTAAGTCAGCGACAGCGCTGGTCAAAGATTAAAAGTGTTTGAGTATGCCCTGTGGAAGGGAGAGCTTGGTTTCCTCCAGCATGTGACAATAACCTGAGTCAGCAGTAAGTCACAAATGGTTGATGTTGGAACAGAAATATCATCAAAGTCATTTTTACAGTGAGGATTTTTAATCAACACTTTCTGTGTTTAGCTGTTAATACATCTTTATTGTGATTCTGTATAGCAGGTGTCTCAACCTCAATTTACTGGGGGGCTGCTGGAGTTAAGGTCTGGGTGAGGTTGGTCCATAATGGCCTTTCCACAAGAAAAGGTCCAATAGACAGTCCAATAATGCTCCCAAAGATCTTTTAAGCACAATAAAATAAATAAAAATAAAACAACATTAAGAATTGATGACAAAAATATATGTAAGAAATATCACTTAATAAACTAAATAAAGGAGTGGAAGAATTGAGATAACGAGCATGGCTCAAAGGCAGAACTCAAAGTTCAGTACAAGGTACATCCACTGTCCTCTATGCCTCAGTTCAACAGCGGTGATAATCTCCTCACACATCCCAGAAGCCCCTCTTTTCGATTTAAAGGTGTGGTGATTTATATAATAGACGGAAATACATGAACTATCATACCAATGTTAACTTTTTAAAAAATGAATTGGTCACTAAATTTGTATTTCTTTTACAGAGTGAATACATTCCTAGTAGTCATCGCTATGTTTGTCTGGTATCTTGCTGCTACGCTGTGCTCATTTGGATTTTGTTTTGGTTTGCATCAATCCAAAACCTTTTAGTGGTATATACAGATATTGCATAATGTGTCTTTTAAAAAGTTTTAAGTTAAATATTTTCTCTGTTGTGTGTCAACAATGCCCTACTGAGTTCAAAGACCAATTTGGAGCCCTGCCTAACTAATTAGCAAGGAAGTAGCGTCCATATCAAACTCACACGGACTGAAATAACAATAATTTCAGATTAAGGCAGCGGCCAAAAATGATTGACTTGCGGGTCGTAAATTGCCCGTGTAACACGAGTTTGAGACCCTCGCTGTACAGCAAAAAGAGTGCCTTTAACTTGTCGAAAGGATATGTTTGACACCATGAAAGGAATACCATCACTGTAAAATCGCAAAAGGCGTTTTTTTCCTCTCCCTCGTGACAGAATTACAGAGGTCTTTAATCCCCGTTTAGGCATGTTGTGGCTGCTCACAGATTTGCTTTTCATTGTGTCTATAAAATTACACGATCTACATTCATGCCCTTATGATGAAATATTTAACTAACACTGCAAACATAGTCCAATAATAAAATGAATTTTGAGAAATACTGCAGTGTTGGTTACAGGGTTGGGAGTGTTACTTTAAAAATGTAACCCCATACAGTTGCTAGTTACCTGTTGAAAAGTGTAATCTGGAGTGTAATCAGAATACCACGATATTGCAGGAATATAACATGGTTACTTTCAACTATTTTGGATTACTCCAATACCAAACATGCTAATAAAAGACAATAAGCATAATATAGATAATCTTACTTAATTTTGTATAAGAGAAATTAATTATGCAACGTTTGAAACAGAATTGGAGGGGACCAAGGTAGTTGTGTTAGTCCTCCAAAAAGGGCTCAAATATTCACCATGTAGTGTAGTTAATTAAGCAAAAATAAAACTTACTGTTCGACATGGAAAACAATATATGCTCTGTTTTCGTTCACAGTATGATTAATACGACAGTATGGTGAATTTTGAACAACAATAAACTGCAAAATGCAAAACTAAGACAATCAAATTTACTCAATGTCCCTGACTGCATTACTCGCGCGCAACTGCGCTGCCCAATTTGCACACACTTAGGCACCCTCACAAAACTGCAGGCTTGCGTCAATTCAACAAAATGAGTGCTACATTGAAAGAGAATGAAATATACAAAAATATGTTTTACAGTGTGACAAACATGCAATCTGTACCACGTATGCAACAAATACAGACCATAGTAGTATTATGCGCCTGCATGCCATGTGTAGCCCTCATCTCTGTCTCTCTAGTGTCAGTGATTTAAATTATGATAGATATAAGTCTTATCGCCGCAATATATATATATGTAAATGATAAACATGATTTAAAAAAAATTGCAATCCTTATTTTAATGTAATATACTTGTAATTTGATTACATCTTTTTTTTAACGTAAACGTTACGGAATACAAATACTGGTGTATTTGTTTCGGATCCTAATTACATAACATGTTTTTCGTTACAATTACTTTTTGGGCATTTACGTTAAAGCCATGTATTCTGTTACTCTCCAAGCTTGTACAGTGATAACGACATTCTTTCCTTGAGCAGATTCGTAATACAAGAATAAAATTGATTATTTCTCCTGTTCCGTGTAGCGGCCTTCCTCACACAGACTGTTTCTTTGGATGACACAACTGTCAAGTTTGAGATCTGGGACACTGCAGGCCAGGAGCGCTACCACAGCTTGGCACCCATGTACTACAGAGGTGCCCAAGCAGCCATTGTTGTCTATGACATCACCAATACAGTAAGCGATAAGACTAGACGTGAAGACTTGTTATCCGTTTTTCGACCCTTGTCCTCCTCCTGTTTGAGCTGATGATTACTTGATTGTTAGAGAACTTTGGTGCTTTTATTTGCATCACTCAAGTGTAGCTCATAAAAGAAAGCTTAATTAAGTGTTTTATTCCTTTTTAAAGGACACTTTCACACGTGCAAAAAACTGGGTGAAAGAGCTGCAGCGACAGGCCAGCCCAAACATTGTTATTGCTCTGGCAGGAAATAAAGCAGACTTGGCCAACAAGAGAGCTGTTGATTTCCAGGTAAAGAATGAAATGGGCATGTTTACTTTAAGGGTGATTGTTCACTTGTGCGTTGTCTAAACCAGGAAGCACAAGTGTACGCAGATGACAACAGTTTGCTCTTTATGGAGACGTCTGCTAAGACCGCGATGAATGTGAATGAGATTTTCATGGAAATAGGTAAGCATCATCAATTAACACAGCTGTATATATAGTCAAGAGGAAATGTTTTAGCAGCCAAGGAAACGTAGGAATTTAGATTGATGGATATGTTGGATTTCGTTTTGGGATAAAGCGAAAACCTTTTAGTTGATCATCTACAATTTGTTGAAAAATGTATTCGATTTGTTAATTTAATGTACTTTGCAATTTATTTAAATCACGTTTTAATTACTGTAATTATTTTACTCTATTTAAATTTGTTTTAACGTTGGATTTTTTTCTGCAGATCTAGTTCATATTCACACAATGTAACTAAAAAATATGTTGTCTTCAATTCTCTTTCTCAAAGTATTGTCAAAAGTAAAATTTTAGGTGTATTTAATCTTTTGTTTTTACACAAATAAGGAAACTTACATGAAAAAAACAACAAGTCAGGTAAAAAAATAAAGAATTCAATTTTTTTACATTTTCTTTACAATAATTTGCTCTGTGCCTAACTTGTCTACACTTAGCGTTTGTTTTTTTTTCATATTTTTGTTATACATATTAGATATGGGGCCGGCATGGCGGCTGAGTGGTTAGCGCATCCACGGCACAGTTCTCAGGTCATGGGATCCAATCCAGCTACCAGCCTTTCTGTGTGGAGTTTGCATGGTCTCCCCGTGCTTGCGTGGGTTTCCTCCGGTAACTCCGGTTTCCTCCAACATTCCCCCCAAAAAAACATGCATGTCAGGTTATTGGCCGGTCCCAAAAAAATTGTCCCTAGGTGTAAATAGGCGAGTGAGTTGTCTGTCTCTGTGTGCTCTGCGACTGGATGGCAAACGGTTTAGGGTGTCCCGTGCCCACTGCCCGAAAATAGTCGGGAAAGGCTCCAGCACCCCCGTGACCCTACAGAGGATAAGCGGTGCAGATAATGTATGGATGAATGGATATTATATATGTGGTGGAATATGACTGACATGTTTTATTCAATTGCAGAAACAGCCATTTAGTTACATGCTCACCACTAAAAATTACATGCTACACAGGAGATAAAAAATAGCGAAGAACTTATAAAAATTATTCTGAAAAAAGGCCATTTTCACTGCTTAACGGTTCAAGTACATTTTGTTGTGTCGATATCACAAAATGGATAAGGCATTTCAACAAAAAAACTGTATTTTGCCAAAATGCACTAATTAAAATTAAAGAACACTTTCATGTGCCTCCCACTTAATGGTACTAATCTACTACATGGTACGGACTTCTTTGACTATCTGCCAACCCCTATTCAACTGGCATTCTAACTGCTAGTTTCACAGACTTTGCAAGATAGTGGGCTATTCTAAAAGAACTAAAAGTTGCCGGAGGGGGCGACCCGATCAGCCATAGCAAGACAAGTTGTTCATTCCAAAGCTGTGATTTCTAGAATATTGAATCTTTACAAAACGAAAAACTCATTCGAGTCGCCCAAGAAGGCTGGTTGTCTGCAAAAGACGAATGCAAGAGACAACGGGTCACTGCGGCGGATGTCAATGGGTAATCGTTTCCACACCCCAGCTGGAATAGTTTGCGGGTTCAGTGCTGAACATGGTAAGGATCTGTCTCGCCATTAAAGAGCAATTGGAATTAAAGCCCACACTGCAGCGACCAAACCTTTTGTTAGCAAAGAAAAAATCTAAAAGCTAGACCGAGCACGTTTTGTGGACAAAGGAGAACTGGTCCAGGGTTCAATTCAGTGATGAAAGCAAATCTCATTTATTTGGGTCTGATGGAAAACATTATGTTAGGCGACACATTGGAGAAAGACCAAACATAAAATGTGTAAAAAATAAGTAGGTGAAAGGGGAAGTGTCAACTGCAGTATGAGTTAGGTCTCTTGTCCCGCTACATGGCCAAGTCAATGTAGATGTGTATTCACTCAAAACATTGAATTTGTGGCATGGCCTGTCTAGAGTCATGGTCACAACCCAGAGAAGTGTCAGAGACTGGTGCTATCCTGTGGCCTCAGATGTGCTCGAGTCATTCACAACAGAGGCCTCTACACTTCTTTATAATTGTTACCTTTTATAACCTTCAAAAAAAATTAAATGCTAAAGTCATATTTGTTCTCTAACTTTTATCAGTGCGTTCTCTAATTTTGATCAGTGCCTTTTCTGAAAAATATTGTAATGTGAAATGCCCTTAGTCATTTTGTGAAAAAGTGTTGTAGTATCAAGATATAGACTCACTGAAATGTCATTTAAATGTGGAACAGTGGAGACAGTGTGATTTCAAAATTATTCAAGTTTTTCTTTAATTTTGATCACCAGTGTAGTTTATCACGCGTTAATAAATTACAAAACAAGGCTCTGCTTCAGAAAGCGGGTGAAGCGTGATTGGTCAATAACTGGGCCCTAGCAACATTTATGTGATTTTGAGTTGGACGGGTAGCAAAATGGCCGTTTACTGAGAAGGATAAATTCAGTCCGATATTGCAATTTGACTTGTATTTCCCCAACATGATTTTAATGATATTGCTTTGTTTAGACTACTGGAGGGGCATACTTGTTGTTTGGAAACCCTTTGGTTTAGCCTCCCCTTTGAAAAAATGTAGTGGCATTTTCAACAAAGAATTGTATTAATTTACACAACGTCTCCCATAGAATATGTATTCCACTGTCTATATGGTTGAAATAAGATAAATGAAACCGTTTTACCAACTTTTCTTCAACCTTTTGTGATCCCTGATAGCTAAGAAGCTTCCAAAGAATGAGCAACAGGGTGGAGCAGGCGGTGGGGGCCGTGGCAGAGGGGGTGTGGATCTTCAGGAGTCCGCTCCTCAGGGCCGTGGTAGTCAGTGTTGCGGGGGCAACTAACCCACTCAAGGCCTCCACCACATCAGTTGATCTCAGCCACCTTGGACAAGTGGACCAGATATGATTAGCCAGCTGTCAAACAATGTCACGGCGATGGGACCAAAACACAACGGAAATTATTACCTGTTTGGCTGACAACATCATTGGCCTGGCCAACAATCATGTTTTAAAGCCCCTCACCCTAAACTCTTTTGATGGTGGACTCTATTGGGGGGAAACACCCAATTTCTTGTATTAATAAAAAAAAAATGAAAGCTTACAAACTTTTTTTTCTGTGTTTGTGAACAAAATGAAGCAACGGGATTGATTGTGAAGTTGGGATGAAAGTTTAGAATTCCTCTTGCTAGACCTTGTAGCTTGTAGCTGCAATATTGTCCTTGCAATATTATAAAGTCTGTTGGACTGATGTCTGTTTGTCTTTTGACCACCAAACAATAAAAATATTACCATCTTATTATCATCAAAACTGCATAGGTTTGACAGTAAATGTCAATAACAACAAGACTGATTATCTTTTGTTGTTTTGGGGTGTTTATTTCTTAACCAACTGGGTAAGAAACATCACCAATTTTCTCAGCATTAATTTGTTTTTTTAAGATGCAATTGATATGTATCACCATATTGCGTTTGTATGTCGTTGCAGTTTTCTTTTTTGTACAGTACTGTACAGTACTGGGGGTGGGAAAAAAGCGTAATTTTACCAATAAACTTGGAGAAGTCATATTGTCCCTGAAGTTAATTCCCGCATACCTGCTTACACTACTACTTCACGCATCAAACTACAGTGTTGCTTTTAAAATAAATTAAACGATTTTTCTTCTAATTCAAACAACTAAAACATCTTGACGTGAAACTGGTACAAGTACAGTAATTCAGAGTATGGCTGCTTTATTTTGAAATCAGAAAAAAATTGTGCGAGAATATACCGCTCAAAAGATTGCATTCGATTTCCGTTTCTGGTAAAACTTTGCCACTCACCGTTTTAAACCAGGACGTTTTTGATATTCTGCAAACTGTTTTGGGTGTAAAAATACTGTGCACAGTAAAATTTGGTCTTTAATGTCAAGCACATTGTATGACCATGAAAAAAAATTCAAACTTCAGAAAAAAATGATTACATGTTAATGAGTATGTCATCAACACTGGTACGCCTCAGGGCTGTCTATTGTCTCCAACTTTGTATTCCCTATCCACAATTGACTGTCAACCCAATTCTGACCATTCACTATTCGCTAAATATGCAGACGACACCACGATTTCTGGCTTTATTTCAAAAGCCGACTAAACTGAATACCAAGCAGAAATTGATTTACTTTCCACCTGGTGTCATGAGAGTAATGTTAATGAATGTAGGTAAAACTAAGGAGATAATAGATTTCCGTACTAAGCCTCCCCTGCATGTGCCACTGTCATTTAATAATAGCGAGGTCGAACTGGCCCATTCATTCAAGTTTCTAGGTACTTACTTGTCAGCTGACATCACATGGACTGTCAATTCTATTGATATTCTAAAGTCAGCCAGACAAAGGCTCTACTTCCTTCGTCAACTCATGTCATTCGGGGTCCGTCAATTCATTCTAGTCAATTTTTATCGTGTTATCTTTGAATCAATTTTAACTAGGTCAATCAGAAAGATTATTCAAAGATGGACAGTAGTGAGGACGGCAGAGGAAATAATAGGTACTGGCCTCCCGTCCCTGCATAGTATCTACATTGAACTAACGAGAAAACGGACACTAAAAATTATGGACGATCCCAGTCACCCTGCTCACAGGTACTTTGATTACCTGCCGTCTGGTCGCCGTCTTCGCTCCATTAGGAGCATGACTGCACATCTTAGAGAGTTTTTACCCTTCCGCTATTCGCATGTTCAACGAGAAATGATTAGGTTATTATGTATAGCATTATTATGCCAACGATGTTCCTCCGACCTATTCTACTCTAGTCTTGTTATTTACATATTCTTTCTTTTTAATCTATTCATTCTATAGAATTACCTTGTATTATACACTACAATATCTTTATTACTCTATCATTTTACATCTATTATATTATCATTATTGAGAGTCTGCGTATCAAATGATTTCTTGTATGTATCATGTTTTTGTTTTATACTGGCTGGGTACAAATAAAAGCAAAAAGCAAAAATGATCGGTTCAGAAAAACGAACTGCTTCTGGAAAACGCGTTTGACACAAACACTACATTGCCCACAGTTCTCGGTAAACGCGCGATGACTTCATGTCACCTTAAAAATCGGAGATTATGATGACATCTGCAACTGTGATGCTTTTTCAAAAAAATTAACGTTTGCAACAATGTGAATGCAGGCAGAATATAGATTCAAAGTTTAAATATTGATATTCCCAAATCTCGAAGTAAGAAAACATTTGGGTTACAGAAAAACAACATGTCACTAAAGATTTTCCGAGCCGTCCGCAAAAGCAGCACACGAGCTAACCGGGTCTACGGAAGGAGTAAAAGGAGACATTTGAAATGTCGGACCCGGCGGCCCACGGCTTGCAAACCCGGCTGCTCCATGCCCAGTCAGCTACAGGGTCGACAGGGTCCGGCGCCTCTCTCGCCAGCGGCTCCGGTTCGGGTAACAACGATCCGGCCAGGCCTGGGTTGAGCCAGCAGCAACGTGCCAGTCAGAAGAAAGCCCAAGTTCGAGCCTTTCCTCGGGCGAAGAAGCTCGAGAAACTTGGCGTTTTCTCTGCCTGCAAGGTAGTTAGCTTGCCAGCTAGCCTGCTTGGCTAAAGTCTATAACTAAGAACTCCACGAGAATTATATCATCAATAAAACATACTTATGTTATAAGCGCAGAAGTCATAAACACGTAGCTACGGCGCTAATGTGAATTTTCCCATGTCGCTAGCAACCGTGCCTAACACCCTTTTATTTATATACATTAGTGTAATCAATATTGCATTACCGTTTGATATGTTTATTTGTGTTTAGGCCAGTGATACATGCAAGTGTAACGGATGGAAGAACCCTAATCCCCCTACAGCTCCTCGTGTAGACCTCCAGCAGCAAGCCGCCAGTCTGAGCGAGCCGTGCCGCAGTTGTGGGCATGCTTTGGGTAATAACTGATAAAGGATGGTTTCTGGTATTATTTGGACAGTCTTTAGTCCACGAGTGTCTCACAGTTTAGGCCAGCTATGTCAAACTCAACGGGACAGTGTGTAATATTTAAGGCCTCCTAGTGGTGCAAAAAACTATCATTCATTCGAAAAAAACATTGATTTGATTATCAGGAAAACATACATGAACAAATACAAATGTTGACTTTCTCAGAAAATTCTAGGTCTAGAAATTTGTATTTATTTGACACTGTGGAATCCCCACATAGAGCCGCGGCATTTTGCCGCAATGCTGGCCCCCGCTCGTACCTGACATCACAGTTCCGTCTAGTAGTAAAATATAACACATTGGGGCTTTCAATGTCTGACTATGTAAAAAAGAAGCAAATCTCTAGGTCATTTCTAGCAAAAGTTAGGATATTTTAAAATAAATTCAAACCGAATGCTCTCCAGCCACTAGAAGGGGGTCTTCAGTATATATATAGTGTGGTGAGTAGGTCCAGGTCTTAAACTGCATTCACTAAACTCTTCAAATAAACCAGTTAATGACTTCACTACCAAACATGAAAATCATTGCACTGCTAAAACCTTAATTTTGCATTTCTTTTTTATTCATTTTAAACAAGTACGATAATGAAGGCAAAAATTATATATCTTTTATTGCTCCTACTTGAGTTTGTTTAGTGTGATGAGTTGGTTAAGGTGTCAAACTGCATTGTCCTAACTTATGATAAACCAGTCAACACATTTATTGCCAACATGGAAATGCCTTTTTGTTTTGAAGCCGATCACGTGTCCCACCTGGAAAACGTGTCTGAGGAGGAAATCAACCGACTGCTGGGAATGGTTGTGGATGTAGAAAACCTGTTCATGTCTGTGCATAAGGAGGAGGACACAGACACTAAGCAGGTCTACTTCTACCTGTTCAAGGTAAGCACATGCATCAAACCTGTAGAGCTGCCTCAATCGGCAGTTGGAATAGTTTAATTGATCATTCATATAAGGACACTTCGACATATAACATGGAGTAGCCCGGAATCGAGCCTGCGATCCCTTGATCCCAAGACGAGCGCTCTCCCTCCTGAGCCAATGCCACCCAACAGTGCATCAAGACTAGCTAGCAATTGATAATCAGTCTGCACTGATTTTCAACATGTTGACGGGTATCTGCCTATTACCTTAATTTGTGGCTAAATAAGCAACCCATTTTTATCTGGTTTGCACAGTACAGCTAAAGCTGATTAGAAGTGATCCAAAGTAGTCCCACACACTGATACAGCGGTGAAAACTGCACAATTAGAATCAAAGGCAAGTTAAACAGAAGTCACTCTACCAATTTTTTTACTATTTAAAGGACATTTAACTACCCTTCATAATAAATGTCTCAAGCTGCATTGTATCCCAACAAGTTTTCATGCCCCTAATTTTGTCAACATTACCACCGAAAACACTGTAAACTCTCCACATAATATCATGGTTCGACTTACTCATCCTTGGTTTATTGTGGATTTTTTCCAATAATAAGATGTACAATGCTACCAAATACTACATATGTTCCAGAGTTTACTACACCATTATTTAGCAAATTCCGAAATACACAATGCGTGTTGTGTCGATGTTCCTAAACAACTAATCTAGGAAGTCCTAACGCCTAGTAACAAAATATTATGCCTGTTATTTGTTTTAATTTTGGCAGTTGCTGAGGAAATGCATCCTCCAGATGAGCCAGCCAGTGGTCGAAGGATCTCTTGGAAGTCCGCCCTTCGAAAAACCCAACATTGAGCAGGTGAAGACCAAAACTTCTTATGTATTTTATAAATGTACTCCCCTTATTTTACCACTTTTACTTGTTATTTCGTTATTTTTTTGAGTGCAATTTTTAGTTTTTCTTTATTTGTTGATGTTTTTCTACAGAAGCAAATGTAGTGGCTTACCAGAAGAGCTATGGACAGATAGTGTTACTGAACAATTTCAATTTTGAAAACTGCTTCATGCATCTGAAAAAAACTTAGCAATTACAATTTTAAACTACAGCAATATATAACAAATAATTTTTTTTAAATTATTATAGACATTTATATTTTTTCATAGATTTTTATGATCGTTGACGTCACTTTAATGCTGGCTATCGCTGAAATAATAATGTGTATGTCATTTTGAGCTGCACTAAACAATAGTCTACAATTTCAACAGCACATTATGAGAAAATAAGTTGGAATATATTTTTGTTAGTTTCTGATTTTTTTTATCAACATTTTTAATAATACTAGCGAAGTTCGGCGGTATCAAGAAAAGATCCACCCACTTCTAGCTAGAAAAAATAAATATCAATACATCTTCTTTGTTGCATTCTGATTTGTCCCACAGGTTGCCACTGAATAGGTCATTTGTAAATGGTTCGCGCACACACACACACACTAGGACAACGCTAGTTTCAGCATTACTAAGTGATTAAGATATAACTGATAGTTTTATTGTTAAAAAATAGTCCGTATCCAGCTCAGTTTTGTGCAACTTTTGAAAACAGCCCTTTGATAGGCACTGTGTTTACTCATGTAGTTGCAAAGTTGTCCTATTAATATTTTATTTTGGTTTATTTTGGAGCACAAGTGGGACTTGCTACTCATGTTTTTTTTTGTGTGTTGTTTTCTATCATGTCATGCAAAATGGTCTATTTCTTTATTGATTATTCCTTTTTTCCTCTTTAACTTTAGTCCCCATTTTTTTTAAAAACAACAAATATCTGTCAAAAAAACATGCGTTATGTGTGTGTTTTTTTTTTCTTCTCAGGGCGTGTTGAACTTCGTGCAGTACAAATTCAGCCACCTTGCGCCTAAGGAGCGTCAGACCATGTTTGAGCTGTCCAAAATGTTCCTGCTGTGCCTCAACTACTGGAAGCTGGAGACACCGACGCAGTACCGCCAGCGCACGCAGAAAGAGGACGGCACAGCCTATAAGGTTGACTACACGCGGTGGCTCTGCTATTGCCACGTACCGCAGAGCAACGACAGTCTGCCGCGCTACGAGACCACGCACGTCTTTGGCCGCAGCTTGCTCAAATCCATCTTCACCGTCACACGGCGCCAGCTCCTGGAGAAGTTCCGTGTGGAAAAGGACAAATTGCTGCCTGAGAAGCGCACGCTCATCCTGACGCACTTTCCCAAGTAAGCACACCTTTTCATCTGCCAGTTACATCTTAGCCACTGACAACTAGAGTGCTCTAACCCCTTTCTTGTCGTTACCAAAAGAGATTCATTATAAGCTGATAGATATAATTCTAAGTGCAATTTTTTTTTTTTGAATGAAGTACTCCATTAAACATTGAAACCAAAGAATAAACCCTATTCATAGGAAAAGCATTTGTTTTTTAAATAACTTCTGTTCTGTCAAATTATAATTTCAAAGATAATCGTTCTGACATATTGCACTACTGTATTGATTCTTCACTCGATCCACTTTAATGATAGGATGTTGCCATTATGTGGACATAGTCGGACAATAAAAATGTGTTGTGAAAAGAACAATCCAAACAAAAAATAAAGTATAAACGTAATAACTGCTGGAACTGTCAAAGATAATTTTAAGAATAATCATGCTACTGTATTGCATTATTGATTGGTTATATGAAATTTGATTGGTTAAACAACTTTAATCTACTTTCTACAGGGTCCCCTGATTTAAACAAAAATCTCAATTTGTCTCAAATTAATTATACACTTAAGTTATTAGTCTGACAATATATTATCATAATATGTGTTGCTTGTTTTGTTTGGCAGGCCATATTAAAAACTAAAAGTTCATTCTGAACAGTTTAAAACTATCCACTTCAGATGATATTATGTCACCGTCATCTGGACGTTGCTGGGAAAACAAAAAAATACTTAAGCTTGTGGAGAGAGAGGTCTAACTTTGTGGGCGATAGAAAGGATCTTCCTCTGGCTTTTGTTGGTCCTTGGTGCTTTGTCGACATGATGGCTTTTAGAAAAACTCTACACTGTAAAATATTAGGGCGTAGGTTGGTCAGACTATTTTACATTATTTTACTGATTTATTGATGCACAAGCTGACACAGGCGAAAAGGGGCGGTGCGACTACTGAGCTAATCAGAATGCAGAACACTACGCACAATGAAAATACGCATTTTATCATTACTGTGAAAAGTAAATCACGATACAGCAAGTGATTACTGTAACAGGAAAAAATGATTTTTCATATATATTTGTTTATGTGTTTTCCAGACAGTCTTGCAATTGATAATTTGTCCAACATATTTACTTTTGGAACTTCATAAGATAATTTGTGTTAAACAATTGAACCCTTTAAGTGCTAAAGCTTCAGCTTCATCTTTTCCCTTTATTTATTTATTTTTTTCTTTATCTTTTATTCTCCCCAAAATGGTCTTTGTTGTTAGAAAGGGCTTTCTGTCGGAACTACTTTCATCTCAAATAAAATACAATATGGTACGATAACCGATTTAGCCAACTTGAATGTTCTCATAATCACAAATGTACAAACACAACTGGAAACATCTCTGAAAACGTCTAGTGTGCGGAAGACGGCTTTGTCTGCCAATGACGCTGTGTGGCAACGGTTCCCTGCTTGTAGCTCCTCGTGTATGTGATGGTTTAAATTCTACTGTTGGAAAATCAGATTTTGCAGCATTTCATGTTTGCATCAGATATTACAGTCTCATGTGACAGAATATGTTGTTGATAGGTTCCTGTCAATGTTGGAGGAGGAAATCTATGGTGAAAATTCTCCCATTTGGGAGGCCGACTTCACCGTGTCTGCCGCCGATGGGGGTCAGCTGGGACATCAGACAGGTGAGCTGAACTTTTTTATTATTATTTTCTTTTATTTGTGTATCCCTTGTGCATACTCTCTTGAGATATACATGCCTTTTTTTGCCTATTATGATTTGAAATAATACTTATAATTCTCATAATAATACTGCTTAAACTATTAACCAGAACATATTTAGTGGCTCTTAAGATTTTTCACTAGGAAAAAATGTACTTTTTAATTGTAGGCGTTTGGCCATAATAAAATAAAAAACAAAAAGAAGCAATGCTATTGTTGTGGATTTAGTGAGCCATCTTATCTTCATAAAAACAGAAATTTTGCATACATTATAATTTTGACAGTGCTTGTACTGGACTGTCTCAGAAAATTAGAATATTGTGATAAAGTTCTTTATTTTCTGTAATGCAATTAAAAAAACAAAAATGTCATACATTCTGGATTCATTACACATCAACTGAACTATTTCAAGCCTTTTATAATTTGAATATTGCTGAATTTGGCTTACAGCTTAAGAAAACTCAAAAATCCTATCTCAAAATATTAGAATATCATGAAAAAGTATACAAGTAGGCTATTCAACTAATCACCTGAATCATCTAATTAACTCGAAACACCTTGCGAGGGTTTCCTGAGCCTTAAAAACACTCAGCTTGGTTCAGTAAACTAAATCACTGCTGATCTGACTGCTGTCCAGAGGACCATCATTGATACCCTCCATCAGGAGGGTAAGACACAAAAAGAAATTTCTCAAAGAGCAGGCTGTTCACAGAGTGCAGTTTCAAAGCATATCCACAAAAAGTCTGTTGGAAGGGAAAAATGTGGCCGGAAACGCTGCACAACCAAGAGAGATGACCGCAGCCATAACAAAATTGTGAAGAAGAGCCGCTTCCAGAATTTGGGGGAGCTTCAAAGACAGTGGGCTGAAGCTGGAGTCCAGGTATCAAAAGCCACAGTTCACAGACGTGTCCGGGAAATGGGCTACAATAGCCGTATTCCCACGGTCAAGCCACTTCTGAACTCAAGACAACGGAAGAAGCGTCTGACTTGGGCTATGGAGAAGAAGCACTGGACAGTTGCAGAGTGGTCCAAAGTCCTCTTTTCAGACGAAAGCAAGTTTTGCATTTCATTTGGAAGTCAAGGCGCCAGAGTCTGGAGAAAGGCTGGAGAGGAGCAAAATCCAAGTTGCTTGAAATCCAGTGTGAAGTTCCCACAGTCAGCAATGGTTTGGGGAGCCATGTCAGCTGCTGGTGTTGGTCCACTGTGTTTCATCAAGTCCAGAGTAAATGCAACTGTGTACCAAGAGATTATAGAGCACTGCATGCTTCCATGTGCTGAAAAGCTCTATGGAGATGAGGATTTTATTTTCCAGCATTATCTGGCACCTGCCCACAGTGCCAAAACCACCAGTAACTGGTGCACTGACCATGGCATCACTGTCCTTGATTGGCCTGCTAATTCCCCTGACCTGAACCCCATCGAGAATTTGTGGGGTATAGTTAAGAAGATGAAAGACACCAGACCTACAAATGCAAATGAGCTGAAGGCCGCTATCGAAGCATCCTGGGCATCAATAACACCTCAGGAATTTCCACAGGCTGATTGCCTCCATGCCACGCCGGATTGATGCAGTAATCCGTGCAAAAGGATTCCCAACCAAGTACTGAGTGCATCAATGGACATTTTCAAATGTTTGTTTTAGTTTTGCTGTTATAAAATAATTTTTTTACTTCGTCTGAGGAAGTATTCTAAGATTTTGAGATAGGATTTTTGAGTTTTTTTCAGCTGTAAGCCAAAATCAGCAATATTCAAATAATAAAAGGCTTGAAATAGTTCAGTTGATGTGTAATGAATCCAGAATGTATGACATTTTTGTTTTTTTAATTGCATTACAGAAAATAAAGAACTTTATCACAATATTCTAATTTTCTGAGACAGTCCAGTATACTTTATTTAATGGCTGGTTGTAGTGTTTTTGTGCATTTCAAATTCAAACTTCATGACATTATGTTTTTGTCCAGTGATCAGTCCAGCTGTGGTGACTGGCACATCTGCGCTCTCCAAAGCTCTGAGTGCAGGTTCATCATTAAGTGTTCTAGACGCATCTTCTGCCGAGACAATTACCGGTGGGAATCATTGATTTTTCTGATGATTTTTTTAGATTTTTTTTAGAGTGTTTTTTTTTTTTTTTTTAAGAGTGTTTCTTCTTTTTCAGGCGAGAAGCGTAAGCTACCTGAAGCGCTAACGCTGGAGGATGCAAAGCGCATCCGTGTGATGGGCGACATTCCCATGGAGCTTGTCAATGAGGTCATGATGACCATCACAGACCCTGCTGCCATGCTGGGTCCCGAGGCCAGTCATAATGCCACATTTTTAAAACGATGCTTTGGAATCTTTTTTTTTAGAGGCAGCCCTTTAAATAAAAACTGTGTTTCATTTTGTTCACTTAAATATGTACAGCTAAACTTTTGTATTGTCTGCACTTACAATATTTTAACAATTTACTTCGATAGATCTCCACCCAAATACCATATTTTGTATACTATTTATGCTTTTGTCTTACAGTTTAACCACTTTTTTAAATCAGTGTTTTATTATCCAATTGCATTTTCTCTATAAAACGAATACAATTTATCTACTTTCTTCAGCAATTCCCTTAAGCAATGATCCCTCTAATCTTCAACAGTTCTGAGAGTTCACACAGTCTGTGAGCGCCGCTTGGAACAACGATTAGCAATATCAATCCCAAGTGTGGCAACCAAACCTTTATCAAACATGTCCAAAACCTGAATTCAAGTTACAATTTGAGTTCAGCAATGACCATTACTCTAAAAAGTTACATATTTTACAAAAAATAGACTTGTTAAAATATCTCAACTTTTACCATAGTATTTGTGTTCAACTGAAAAATATGCCTCTTTGTAATATTAAGAATAAAATATAGTTAATATAATATTCCAGAAAGATGAAATGTGGCTCTCAATTGGTCCATCCATCCATCCTTTTCTGCCCCGCTTATCCTCACTAGGGTCGCAGGGGCTCTCTATTGTTATTACTTTAACTAATTTCGTTTTTTATTTCATAAGTTAAGAAATATTTTTTTGTCAGACTACAACAATTTCTTCAAACACACGTGCAGTGACACACACACACACACATGATGGCACAAACCATTTTTATCGAAAGGGCTTACTTTTTTCAGGAATTGAACACAGTTTAGAAATTGCTGATTTATGTTTGCAGACCAACCTATTGACACCCAATGCAGCCCGCGACGAGACGGCCCGCTTGGAAGAGCGCCGCGGCATCATTGAGTTCCATGTGATCGGCAACTCGCTGTCTCAAAAGTCCAACAAGAAGATACTGATGTGGCTGGTGGGCCTCCAGAATGTCTTTTCTCACCAGTTACCACGCATGCCCAAAGAGTACATCACGCGCCTCGTCTTTGACCCGTAAGATCCGACCATCGTTTTCAACACACCCGCCCCCGACAGCTTTTTAAAGATTTTTTAATTTTCTATTCTAAAAACAGCAAGCACAAGACATTGGCTCTCATCAAAGATGGTCGCGTCATTGGGGGCATCTGTTTTAGGATGTTCCCTACTCAGGGCTTTACAGAGATTGTCTTCTGCGCTGTAACCTCCAACGAACAGGTCAAGGTATGTCAAACAACTTCAATATTGTATTATAATGTACAATTTTTATCCTTTAAATTTTCAATTTCTTTTTAAATGCATTTTCTAATGTGTTTCCATTCACAACCACATGTTTTTCATTTTCTCTTATATTTTTGAACCATTTTTGGTTTTACAATGTATTAATGTTAAAAATATATACCGTATTTTCCACAATATTAGGCACACAGTATTATAAGGCAACCCCCCGCCCCCTAAATAGTTTTGATGTGATATTTATTTCATATATATGGTGCACTGGATTATAAGGCGCATGGAATTATAACAACAGTATGGACTAGGGTTACATGAAAAAAAATCAAGTACAGTATTTGTGCATTAATTGCTAAGTCAAAAAATATTGCTGATCAATATTGCAAAACACTAGTTACATCGGGAAAGGAACCCAGATCGAAGCATGGAGGGCGCTAAAATCCTATCCACTAGACTAGAGATACAGAAGAAACAAATATAGGCATTAGGTTTTATCTCATCATCACACTATTTGAAGACACTGTACCATGTTACAGATTGATGAAAACATAAAGTCGTCCGGAATTATATACCGTATTTTCACGACAACAAGGCGCACAGTGTTAAAAGGCGCTGTCCCCTCAGCTGGTTCTATTTATGTATTCAACACGTACACAGGGCGCACCACACTAAAGGCTGCCAGTGCATTCTGTTGCAACCGCTGCATATAGGTAAGCGTGGGCCTAAAATCTAGCCTGACCTAACCCGGCACGCAAATATTGACACAAACTAACTTGAAATATAATTTTTGTCGGGCCGCCACCGGGCCAAATAACTTGATTTTGCAGGAGCAGCCCAAAAACCCCTGAGATTTCACATTTTATCTGGGAAGACTTGAGCAGTGTTCATTTTACCTCTGAAAAGTGATGGGTCCCAGGGACTCGCATGTTCAAAAATCTATGGGTCCCAACAGAGATCTATGGGTCCCCAAAATTTAGTGTTATCGAAGTTGAAATTGTTAATCGGCGACAAATATATAACATAAATCTATATATTCATTCATTTTTAATCATCACAGTTTATTGGTAATACAAATCAGTTATCACTTCAAGATTTTTCAGTTCACAACAATATTGCACATTATACAAAATAATATTGCAGAAATAATTATATTAATCTATATTTTCATTCAGTTTTGATCATCACAGTTAATTGATAATACAAAGCAGTTATCACTTCAGATTTTTCACTTCACAAAAATATTGTACATTATACAAAATAATATTGCTGAAATATTAGTCTATATATTCGTGCAGTTTTAATCATCACAGTTAATTGGTAATACAAAGTAGTTATCACTTCAGATTTTTAAGTTCAAAAAAAGATTGTACATTATACCAAAAAATATTGCTGAAATATAAGTCTATATATTCATGCACTTTTAATCATCACAGTTAATTGGTAATACAAAGCAGTTATCACTTCAGATTTTTCAGTTCATATATTCTTCGTGGTTTGCTGTCCCGCCACAGTTGTAATGCCTTCTCAAGGTCCAATCCATTATCATCCTCCTCATAGCATCACCAGGATATAATTTAGTCCATTTTGGCAGAAAAATCCTTTTCTTGCTAGGAGTATTCTTTTGTTTATTTTCTTTTGTCGAATTGTTCGCTTCAACACACGTGTTTTCCTCGCCTCCGCGATCTTCCGAAGAAATTCTCCGCCGTTTTTTTCGTGCCGGAATTATTGCCGTTGTTATCACTTTCTGCATTATGTTTCGACTTATTACTGACACTAAAGAAATATTTAATTTTGTGTTGATTTTCCCCTAATGCTAACTGTTTTTTCAGAGGCATACTAAAACCTGTCAACCTCCATGGCTCCATGCCCTTACAAACTGTCATATTTTGCCTTACAAAATACAAAAAAATCTTACACCATGTTTTTTTTTCAAACGTATTTATTTATGTAGTTTAACATGTTATACTGTACATGTGTTTCCTTATATCATATATATTGTTAATGAACATTTTGTTGAGACACTGAGTTGCTCGACATAAATGAGGTTTTCGTTTGCCAAAATCAGCGTGCAGACGAAAACTGTAATCGCGAGACCAAACTCAACAATGGCGGATCTGCCTGACGCAAAAGTTTGGAGTGCGGTAAATCTTTGTTAAAAAAAAGTGATCGGGTAATAATGACAATTTTGTGTCAAAAAAGTTGCGTTCCAGGGACGCACGTTGATTTGACACTAGCAAGAATGATGATTCTAGGACGCAGGGACGCGGGCAAACGAGAACACTGCTTAAGACTTAAGTTTTAACACTTTTCCTTATGAAAATGTCATTCCCTTCAGTTTTTAGTATCTCCTCACCCCCGTTGTATTTTGGGTAGAAATAAACTAATATATGGCAGCACGGCGGCGCAGTGGTTAGCGCTTGTGCGGCACAGTTCATGTCATGGGAACCTGTTGTGGGTTCAAATCCAGCTCCAGACTTCCTGTGCGGAGTTTGTATGTTCTCCCCGTGCTTGCGTGGGTTTCCTCCGGGCACTCCGGTTTCCTCCCACTTTCCAAAAACATGCATTTCAGGTGAATTGGCCGGTCCAAATTGTCCCTAGGTGTGAATGAGCGAATGAGTTGTCTGTCCCTGTGTGCCCTGCGATTGGCTGGCAACCAGTTCAGGGTGTCCCCTGCCCACTGCCCGGAGATGGCTGGGTTGGGCTCCAGCCCCCCGCGACCCTAATGAGGATAAGCGGTACGGCTAATGAGATGAGATAAACTAATATTTCTTAAAGTTTAAATAATGTATGTATTTTTATGAATGTAATTAATCGTATTTCAACATCAAAATAAAGCTGTGACACAGAATAAGATGCCATACTACAAGCTTGGAAGAGAGCTCTTTATGCGCACTTGCCTAGTTATGCAGCAGACTACTAGGCTTTAAATCAGTTTGTGCAGCTCAAATTAATGAGGAAATATACGAAATTGTTATTTATATAGTCTGTAAATGGAAAATCTAAGGAAATGATCGAAGAACAAAAGCACAAACTAGATAATGCACAAAGAATAACATTCTAACTTCCTTCTTACCAGTGCAAACGTCTTTTCAGTTCACCTTTTTTTAGTTTATATCTTTTACCTTTGCTCCATTTTTGCTGTCAAAATAGATACATTCTAAATTGCGGAGGGGGGGGGATAAATCAAAATTTGAGTGCTACAGTTTGGTAGTTAGATTGCGTCAATAATCAAATCAGAGGGGCTTGGAATTGGCGTTCTCACCTATCTATTTTCGAACTCAGTTGCTACCATTGTTTTTGAATTGTGGTCACCCATATTGTTTCGACTTTATTTAGCGGTGTCCATTTCCAATTCAGCCGTTTATCCGGTACACGGATTATGAAACACACTTTCAGATTTCCGGTTATTTGGGGGGTTTTAGGTGCGCCTTATAGCGCGGAAAATACAGTAGTACTCTTGGGGGATTATGAAGAAGTGAATGCTTGTTTCACAATACAGTGGGACCTCGGCTATCGCGGTTAATGGGAACCAAAACCATCCGCGATAAGTGAAAATCCGCCAAGTAGCGGCGCACCTTTTTTTTTTAAAATTATTTGATTCTATTATTATTTTTTTAGACCTGCGAAGCTCTGAACCCGCGAACGTGGAACCACGAAGTAGTGACGCCCCTTCAAAAATGCTTAATTTTTTTTTTTTTCAATTATTTTATTTATTATTATTACTTTTTAGGCCCGCGAAGATCTGAATCCGCGAACGTCGAAGCGCGAAGTAGCTAGGTCCCACTGTAGTACATGTTCTCGAAATATTGCTACTTTATTAATCTAATGCTATGGATTTTTGTCAAAGCTTTCTATTCAGCAAAAATAAGTTATTTGTCATAGCTAGGCATAACAATCGGTCAGTGCTGAAAAAGGTGAGACGAGTGTGGTGGAAATACCATGTTTGTGTAAAATTCGCACCCCTAATATTTGATTGAAAATGGGTATAACATGTTGGTAAACTTTTTCTTAGCCCAAAGTGACAACCGTTGTTGAATGCTTACGGCCATGATTCAAAATCATCATCATCATCATCATAAAAAAATGTAGAATGTATTTAGTTCATGCCCCTTAAAGTCCGATTCATCATCAGATACACCAGAGAGTGCTTTTGTGGTTATTTATATATTTCAGGATGTTCTGTTTTCTCCATTTACTAACATTTGTCTCTCTTACTGTGAATGATGATAGTGTGTTAATGAGATAAAATGTAATGCACGTTACACATGAAAAGATACAGTACTCCTGCCTGCGCAAACTACACTGATTTGAATTCAAACGCACCACCTCTAACAATGATTCATTCTACGGAAATTTCCCAACAAAATCCTCACCTTCCCCTCCCCACCTCAAAACATTTTCTCCTTGTATCTGTACAATTTACCTAAGCCACTCTTTTTGACTTCAAAACAGTGAATTTCTCCTAAAGGGGAGAGATTTTCATGCCTGCATATCTTGGTAAACGACACTGCAATTTTATCTGAGATTCAACGGAAATACATGGTCGAATATAAAACGGGGGAAATATAACTCAAAATAAAATGTATGCATCTCAAGTTGTGACTAACGATGATGACTCTCATCATGCACTCTATTCTGACCAAATTTAAGGACCTATTTCTATTCTATTAGATTTTCCAAATATAAAGGGAAATATCAGACTTTAAGCCTCTGTTCTCCTTCTATTAGGGCTACGGCACACATTTGATGAACCACCTGAAGGAGTACCACATCAAACACAACATCCTCTACTTCCTCACCTACGCGGATGAGTACGCCATTGGCTACTTTAAAAAGCAGGTGAGCTCCTAACCTACTTGCTCCACTTTGGAGTCAGTTTTCTCTCAAATTTGTCTTTTTTTTCTCTGTCCGTCAAGGGATTCTCCAAAGACATCAAAGTGCCCAAAAGTCGCTACCTTGGTTACATTAAAGACTATGAAGGAGCCACTCTGATGGAGTGCGAGCTAAACCCTAGAATTCCTTACACAGAGCTATCGCACATTATTAAAAGGCAAAAAGAGGTAAGCCGCCTATTATCCATACGTGGTGTGTATGTATATATATATATATATATATATATATATATATATATAGTTGACAAACAACATTTCTCACAGAAGTTTGATAAACAAGCGGCAATGGTTTCTCTGACTCCTCATCAGATCATCAAGAAACTGATTGAGAGGAAGCAAAGTCAGATCAGAAAGGTCTACCCAGGCCTCACCTGCTTCAAGGAGGGCGTGCGACAGATACCTGTGGAGAGCATTCCTGGCATACGTAAGTCTCTGTGTCTCAACATAAATACAAAATGATTTCATTTGCTTTTTTGTTGCTTTCATTGCCAGGAGAAACAGGGTGGAAGCCAAGCGCCAAGGAGAAAGTGTAAGTAAGCGCCGGTCACCTTCTCTCCCTGCTCTTCTTGATATATTAAGACCATTTTCGGACTTTCCAGCAAAAAAAAAAAAGAAGAAGAAATGGCATGTTTTAGCAACAAATAAGCAGTGAGCTAAAGGAGAACATTTGTAAGAACATATTAATACAAAAAATATGGAATGATCAATGAAAATGTTGTCTTTTTCTTATTGACCTAATCAGTGCTTCGTCTATTTGCAAGCCAGTCACGTCTGGCAATTACAGGATAGGGTCACACGATGTGATTGTTTTTCCATCTTTGATGGAGAGAGGTGCTGGCGAGAGATACATCTAACTGTAACAATGTGTCAAATCTGTTCTCGTGTCGTTTTTAATAATAAATAGTAAGAGGCAAAATAGTCAAATCCCGTTGATCAACACTGTTACATCAACTTTTATCCATAATTTGCAGACGCCCATGCTTTGAATGGTGAAAACAGACGTTTGGTAATCTTATAAATAGTGCAGCAAATCAGCTCACAGTATTTTACAGTGTCTCGCCTTCAATTAGCATATTATTTTCAAGTATTGTTAAAACAGTCTCCATATAAAACCACAGAATTATCTCGCTGAGGAGGGTGCCAAGTAATTAAACTTAAAAGCACATTTTTATTGTTGATATTCAATTGAAGAAAAGTCCTTAAGACTTTTTTCAGAATAGATATAACGAAGCCCCACTTAGCAACTTTGTCTTCATTACTTGTGGCAGCACCAAACGGCCAAAAGTGTTGTATTGCCTGATTAAATAAAGTCTACATTTTGTCAAATTTCTTTGCCTGCAAATAAATATAAATCCATATTGGTTTGCAGTGGATTTTTAAGAGATGAATGGCAATTGTTAAACTATAGAACTAGATTCCGTTTTTTTCTTTGTTTCAATTTCTTTGTTGATCAATTTTGGGTCCAGCGCGACATAAAGTAAGAATTGACTTTCGTTAGCAGTGTTTCATGAATATGATTTGAGTGTGCCTTAAAGGGGCTAATTTTGTAACTTGCTTTGTTAACCTTGCTAACTGTGCAGATTTCTGCTTTGCAGGAAAGAGGTGAAGGACCCTGATGTGCTGTACAACATGCTTAAGAACCTGCTGGCCCAAATAAAGGTAACATCAACCTACTTTAGGACACTGAGGTTAAAAGCCTTTTGTAATATTTACAGAACAGTTTTTACAATTAAATATTGATGTCATGGCCTACTTGTTTGAATTTCGCAGACTCATCCAGACGCTTGGCCGTTCATGGAGCCAGTCAAGAAGTCCGAAGCGCCAGATTATTACGAAATCATCCGATTCCCCATTGGTATGCTAATACTCCTATTTATTCAAACCGCAGTCTATTCCTTTGTTTTTGTTGCTGTCACAAAGCGGGGCGGGGAACAGGAAAAAAGAACTCATTTGCGTAAACTTACTCACACAATTTATTGGGGAAGGATAAGGGGTGTGTGCAAACTCGATCCGGGGATCGATGGTCGCGGAGTGGATTAGAAATCCAAACAGAAGAAAAGTTGTCCAAAACGGATCAGCCCAAAAAGCTGGGCGCCATGGCAACTGTACAAGATATGACAGAATCCCCCTTCAAGGGACAGCCCCTGAGGTCCCAAAAAACCCCAAATACCCCGACCCCCAGAATGGGTCGACGCTCCCGAAGAGGGCAACCCCACTCCATCCCCCTAAAACACAGGAACGGGGAGAGGCAGGGGCGGCAGGCGGACGAATTGGAGCGGCGAGCAGACGAGTCGGACTCAGACTGATCGGGTGTTGCAGGGGAGTCGAACGGGCGAGTCGAAAAGTCGGAATGGCAGGCAGACGAATCGGAGTGGCGAGCAGACGAATCAGACGTGCGGACGGGTGAATCAGGCAGGCAGACAGGTTGACAAACAGGCTTGGCAGGCGGACATCGGGACAGGTGGAAGGGCGGACGTCGAGACAGGCGGAAGGACAGACCTCGAGACTGGTGGGAAGGCGGACGTCGAGACAGGCGGAGGACAGATCTCGAGACTGGTGAGAAGGCAGGCGGACGGGCGAAAGGACGGACCTTGAGACCGGTGGGAAGGCAGGCGGACGGACGGACGTCGAGACAGGCGGACGTCGAGACAAGCTGGCATTAAGGTCGACGGGGACCTCGGCCAGCTCGGCGCCAAGTCTTTCTGGAAACCCCATTCGAGGCACAGCAATTGCCACAATGGGCGGGGCCGTGGTTCGAGTGGGCAGGAAAGGTGACGACGCGGCCGGAGAAGGAGCCCCGGGAGGCGGGGCCGTTGCCGATAGGAGCTCATTCAGCTGACGCGACATGAACTCAGTCTACTGAGCTAATTGCTAATATGCTCCGTTGAGCTTGCTCGACCTGCAGCTGAAGGGCGGCGACCTCACTGGGCAATCGCCAAACGGCGTCCTCCATCTGATCCAACTGCTGGAGAGCGTAGGCAGTCTCCAGCTTTCCCCAATTTGTGTTGGTGTGATCGTTCGCTGAGTTCACATCTGGCCGGATCGTTCCGTCACGATGCGGAGCGGGGTACAGGAAAAAAACTCATTTGCGTAAACTTACTCACACAATTTATTGGGGAAGGATGAGGGGGGTGCGCACACTCGATCCGGGGATCGATGGTCGCGGAGTGGATTAGAAATCCAAACAAAAGAAAGTTGCCCAAAACGGATCAGCCCAAAAACAAACAAAGCAGGCTCAAATGCAGGTAAAATTACAATCTAGGCATTTCTCAGAATCAAACATAACTTGCAGGAATCTCACAAAATGCCACACCGAGGTGCAACGAAGTTCCACAAGTATAACAAGGTTTAACAAACGATCTGGCAAAGCACATTTCAAAACAGCGCGTTTAAGTACCCACAGGAGTAATCAGTCAATGCGAGTCAGCCGGTGTCAATGGGCGGGGCCAGCTGGGCGCCATGGCAACCGTGCAAGACATGACAGTTGCATGTGGATGACCTTTGAATTTCAGGTCATTGAAGAATATAAGATAAAAGTTATGGTTTTCTGTTGTGTTAACCTCAACATGTAAAGTAAGCATGAGTGTTGTGGAACAGACTACCGTAATTTCCGGACTATAGAGCGCACCTGATTATAAGCCGCACCCACCACATTTTAAGAGGATAACCGCTTTTGTAATTACACAAGGCGCACCTGTATATAAGCCGCATGCGCCCACATTAAAACATGTAACACAATCACAAATTTAACCCAAACCCGACTTTGAGTCCCGCGATTGTAACTGAATATAAAGTACACAGTCCAAAAACCACAGCCGGCAAAATGAAGGGAAAATGATACCGGTACTTAAGGTTTGATGCAGACCTGCAGAGTCCCGTTGAAAATAATCCAAGGAAAAAAAATTATATTTCCAAAGATAAGGGTGGGAAAAATATATATCCACTATTGTCCGCTGCATCCACAAACACGTCTCACCTTTACTCCACTTCCCATCAGCCCCCGTTGTTTTCGCCCTTCTTTTTGATTCGCCCGTGGAAAACATATCATAATAAGTCTCTAAAATAAATACATTACAAAAATATACAGTTGCAAATACATATTATACATGGTTACACATATTTACAAAGAAAGACGGTACACCGAGAGAGTTTTCAAAGCTTTAATAATAATATTATAACTTTCACGCTCGCAACACAGTAAACGGCTCTGTTAAAAAAACATACCGTTCTTGTAGTAATTGCTGTAAACCGTCCTCATCTTTCTCCTTATAACTGACGTCATCAAAGTCGTCTTCCCCAGTATGGGAAAGAGACTACGTCATATAGACGTCGTCCCACGCTCCCTTATTCAAAAACACGTTAGCAACACGCTCGCAGGGTAAAGTTCACTTGCAGTAGCTCTGTTTCCTTTATCGGACTGCTCGATTGCATTTAGCTTGAAAGCTGCGTCATGTGCCTTTCTTTTTGCAATTTGCATGGTGAGGATATTTCTACGCTAATTTAATTTGTGCACAAGCTAAGAAGTTGCAATCTTCCTCGGCGCATATATTCCACCGGTCTACTAAATCTTACCTTTTGTACTCGAGCACCGCTGGCGGCTGTTAGAAAAATTACATAAATTGGCCGCATCACTGTATTAGCCGCAGGGTTGAACGTTTGGGGGGAAAAAGTAGCGGCTTATAGTCCGGAATTTACGGTAAGTTGATTGAGTTGTTAGTGAGTCAAATTGAACACCCAATACCCTTTAATAGAAATAAATGCATTATGTTGAAAACTGACATCAACAGACGGTTGCATTATTTATTTCAAATTATTTTGAAGGGATTTGCAAAAGCCGGTTTTCAGATTTTGTTGGGCTTGCATGTACGTGTCTCTTTTAGACTCGCTCGAATGAACTCTACCTTTTTTATTTTTTAGGGGTTCGGACTTTATTTGATACAGTCTATTTCTTAATTTCGCCATTTTCATCCTCAAATAGATAAAAACAACAAGCACGCACGTAAAATCACTCTTAATTTTAAACTCTTGCGCTCAGGTAGGTTTTAGATCAGGGAAGTGTGTAATAAAAGTCTGCAGCCCTTTGAGACTTTCTGTGATTAAGGGCTATATAAATAAACATTTTTCTTCAGCAGTTAACCATGTTCTAGGTACACTGTTAGAGTTGGCCCGTTAAAGACTTGTCCCTTTATTGTGTCATTTGCCGTTGTTTTAAGCAGCTTTAAAACATGTTTTTTTAAAGACCTATTCACTATTCGCCAGCATCTGCTCATTGGAAAGTGAATTTAGTCGTTTGCATCTTTCCACAGACTTGAAGACCATGACGGAGCGACTAAAGAATCGCTACTACGTGACGAAAAAGCTGTTCATTGCAGACCTGCAGCGCATCATTACCAACTGCCGCGAGTACAACCCCCCCGACAGCGAGTATTGCAAGTCGGCCAACACGCTGGAAAAGTTCTTTTACTTCAAACTTAAAGATGGTGGTCTCATTGAAAAATGAACATTTGTTGTTGTTGGGATTTGTTTTGTTTTCTGGCGCAGGACCCAAATGTGACAAAACACAGTACCAAAGTTGCACACCAGGAACCAATTTTATTTATGAGATTTAATTTCATTCCAATTTTTGAGTTGCCAAAAACTGGATCTCGGGGACGTCAAAGCCACGTTGCCTTCGGTTACTGACACACTTGAAGCTCCCGGCTGCCCTTTTATTTGGTCGTTTTTTGCTTATTTTTGTACTGTACATGTAAAATATGTGATGTAAGAGTGCAAAGTGGTGTATGAGCTTGATATTTAACACAAATTTCAAAAAAGGATTTTGTCTGCTTTGTCACTGTCACAACAACTTTTATTTGTATATTAACTCCTTAATGTGTCATCTGATGTGCTTTAATTTTGCATCAACTGGGTGTTACCTGGATTTGGTTGCCTTGACATGCAACAAATACAAAAAAAAGGTTATTGGTGGAGAATTTTTCTGCTCAAGCCATCAATTATTTTGTTTCCTTGCCACGATACTGTAAATGACAATAAATGTAGTTTCATCTGCAGTTACTCTTTTACTGCTCAAGTAAATGGACCTTGGTCAGGTGATCAGCTGATTTCAGAAATGCACGAAAAGCCAAGACTGAAGTTGTGGAGCTTTTTCTGTTTCTTGTCCTCTGCAAGTATACAAGTACACTTTATTTTAAAATACTTTCTCAAAACCCATTTATAATGTGGTTTATTATATGGTGTCGTATCACCATCATTCACTTTTCATTCAGTGTGTATTATCCAGCACCTCCTAGTGGTAAAAATTGTTGAAGACTTAACAGTATTAAACTAAATCAGGGGTCAAGTCATGTTTATTTTTATAGCCCTTAATCACAAAGAGTCTCAAAGGGCTGCACAGATCAATTACTATTGCAAACTACAGACTATTATGACACCATCCCCTCATCTAAAACCTACATGAGGGCAAATAATACACAGATATTGTCAACATAAAATTTAAGTCAAGTCCCATTTGAGACTGGGAGGTTCGGGTTCGCGCCCCGGCCGAGTCATTCCTAAGACTTAAAAAGTGGTCGGCGGCGCCCTCTGTTGGCTGCGGCTGCATCGGCTCGCTACAACGGGTCAGGTGCAATCGACATTTCGTTCTGTGTACATTGTTACACAGAATGACAATACAAGGAAATTATTATTATTATTATTATTATTATTTGTATAGCCCTTAATCACAAAAATGTCTCAAGGGACTGCACGAGATTACAATGACACCATTACCTGATCTTAAACCAGCATGCGGGCAAGGAAAAACTCAAAACCTCAGCGCGAGAAAAAAGAAACCTTGAGAAGGGGCCTGTAAGGTGGTAATCCCCCTTCCAGGATGACCTGGGTGGAATAGATTAAGCATTGAGTTACAGTACACAAACAATAGTAAACATCAATTAAAGAGAACACAAGGTAACATGTTGAAATTTGTTCTGAAAATGTATGACGGCAACGACGCCCCTGGCCTGTAAACTAGCCCAGAAAGTCCATGATGGCAATGACGCAGCTCCCCATCTCTGCCAGCGGGTCAATGCAGGGGTTGCATGCTTCAGGTCATACGCTGGTCCGCTGACTCACCTCAAATCGTCCTTCCTCGTATCACCACCAGCCAGGCAGTCGGAAAAAGACAGGACAATACAAAATATGAGGTGGGCATCAATCATACGCTTTCGAATAGAAGTCTGTCTTCGGCAATGTTCCCTCTAATTTTCCACGGGTCTGAGCGTTCACACAAAGTTGGTGAGCAGCGCTTGAAACAACAGTGAGCAACCATAATCCCAAGTGTGGCAAGATAATTAATTATCAAACATGTCCAAAACTTGACATCGAGTTACATTTTGCTGAGATTCCGGCAATGCAAAATTGTTTTTCTCTTTTGAATGAATTGACACATGTACTATTGCAAAGGTTGTACGCAGGGTTGGGTAGGGTTACTTTAACTGGAATACTTTCAATTACTTTTGGACTACTCCAATACCAAATATGCTAATAAAAGACAAAAGAAACTAAATATGAATAAAATGATGACTCACAACACGTGGTAAGATTTCTCTCCTGGCTTTGATCTCCGGCAAAACAAACATAAAATGCGAAAGAAACAAAATGAAAATAAATCCAAACAGCTTACCAACATAATTTTGCTGTTCCATGTGTTCCGTTACACCCCAAGCCTGCACAAAATGTAGTCATTTTATCCATATTTAGTTTCTTTTTTCTTTTATTAGCATATTTGGTATTGGAGTAATCCAAAAGTAATTGAAAGTAATCCAGTTAAAGTAACCCTACCCAACCCTGGTTGTACAAACGTCATTTGTTCTTACAATTCTTTCACAAGGTATCCATTTCTTTTTATTTCCTGATATATTTTGTCGCATAATATTAACATTTTTGGGGGCTTATTTAGTCGGTTGTAAGATACAGAACTGTACTTAATCACATTTTTTAGTGGAAGTACAATGTTGGCAACAAGATTCACTTGATATGATTGGAAATTATTTGAATGCAACACAAACTTTTTCTTCTTTTTTCCGTGTTTTTTTTTCAACTTTTTTAAAATTCCTTTAAAAAAGTCTGATTGTGTTTATTTTTTCCGAGCTGTCATAATTTTACATATTATTTGGTCATGTTGGGGTTAAAGAAGCAAAAACAACCTGAAGAGCCCTTTACGACCCGAAAGAGCTGGTTCCTTTTAGTGAGCCGAGCCGAAGAAGCCGGTTCTCGACAAACTACTAACTTTACTCAACTTCGTTATACTTCGACTCGACTTCAAAATACCGCATTTAGGACACAACGTCAGGAGAACCCATGTATTTTTACCTTTATGCACTGTAACTTTGGCTGAAGTCGCTTCTTAATTAGTTATTTTGAGCCTGTAGTGGGTTTTACATAATTCACCCACAGAACCATTGTTTAGTTAGCGAGTTCCTAGGGGTACCCTTAATTCGGCCGGCTCGAGCAGCTCTCGTGTTTGTTTTTTTATTGCAAGTTTAAATGTCATTAAAGCAGCTTTCGTTGGCACCTTTGTTTGACACTCCGCCTACGACTCCCGTCTCTGCTCGCTACATTGGTGACCCCAACATTAGTCTCGTGGAAGTTTCCGAGGCCGTGCATAATACTGAGCATACCGACATGGCATACGCGGCCGTTCTTAAGCTCCCCGAGTTCTGGGAGTCATCGGCGGCAACATGGTTCGCACAGGCAGAGGCTCAATTTGCAAGTTCTTGTGTGACACCGGCGCCCAGAGGAGCGTCCTCCCTGCCACTGTGGACGATGTGGGGGGGGAACACATGGACCTCCATTAACTTCTGCCAATGACACCCCCATCCGCACTTACGGAACACGGACAGTGGACGTGTGTTTTGGGGGTCAGCAGTTTACATGGGACTTTGTCACTGCGGATATTGCTTTTCCTCTTCTTGGTGCAGATTTTCTGTGTGCCAATGGACTACTCGCCGATGTGAAAAACGGCCGCCTCATTGACGCATTGAATTTCTCCTCTCTCGTGTGTGTCCGCGACAAAGGGATTTTTGAGGGTCTGTCCAGCTCTCTCTTGGACGGTGATATTTACCACCGGCTCCTCGTCGAGTTCCCCAGTCTGGCGAAGCCCACCTTCTCAGCCTCCACGACCAGACATGGGGTTGAGCACCACATTGAAACCAAGGGGCCTCCGGATCATGCCAGGGCCCGACGACTCAATCCAGACAGACTGGCAGCTGCTAAATCCGAATTTGCCAACATGGAACGTCTCGGCATCATTCCCTGATCAGACAGCCCCTGGGCCTCACCACTACACATGGTCCCGAAACCAGGCGGTGGCTGGCGCCCATGCGGGGACTATCGCCGCCTTAACGAGGCTACCACGCCCGACCGTTACCCAGTCCCGCACATTCAAGACTTCTCTGCACACCTGGCGGGTAAACTTCTCTTTTCCAAGGTGGACCTAGTGCGGGGATACCACCAACTACCAGTGCATCCCTCAGATATACCGAAGACGGCCGTCATAACTTCATTTGGGTTGTTCAAATTTCTCAGGATGCCGTTCGGACTGAAAAATGCCGCTCAGTCCTTCCAAAGGCTGATGGATTCAGTGCTTAGGGACATGCCTTTTGTGTTCGTCTACCTGGACGACGTCCTTGTTGCCAGCTCCTCAGAAGAGGAACACTTGGAGCACCTCAGAGACCTCTTCACCAAGCTCAGTCAGCATGGCCTGATTATAAATCCCGCAAAATGTGTTTTTGGCGTACCCTCCATCCACTTCCTTGGGCATCTCATCACCAAGGATGGGGCTTCCCCCCTACCGTCTAAGGTAGAGGCCGTCTCCACCTTTCCTCAGCCGCCAACAGCACGGGGCCTCAGGGAGTTCCTCGGCATGGTGACATTCTACCATAGGTTTATTCGCCGAGCCGCTGATGTCATGCGCCCACTCTACGAGGCCCTCAAGGGTAGGTCACCCAATCAAGCTGTTGAATGGACCGCTGAGGGGACCAAGGCATTCGAGGACACAAAAACCGCGCTGTGCCAGGCAGCCATGCTGGCTCACGCAGCCCCTGGAGCCCCAGTCGCACTCACTACAGATGCATCAGACCTTGCAGTGGGTGCCGTGTTCGAGCAGTGGGTTGACAATGCTTGGCAGCCACTCGCCTTTTTTAGTCGCCAGCTGGTCCCCAGAGAACGTAAATACAGTACATTCAACAGAGAACTACTTGTCATCTGGTTGGCGATTCGCCACTTCCGTTTCATCTTGGAGGGCCGTGAGTTCATCATCTTTGTTGATCATAAGCCTCTTACGTTCTCCATGTCCAAGACGTCCGAACCGTGGTCCGCCCGCCAGCAGCGCCAGCTGTCATTCATATCGGAATACACGACTGACATCAGGCACATTGCTGGGAAGTCCAACGTGGTTGCGGATTGCCTGTCCAGAGCAACCATCAACGCTGTGCAATTGGGGCTTGATTATTCCAGTATGAGTGTGGACCAGGCTTCTGATAACGGCGTCCAAACGCTCAAGAGCTCAGACACTGGTTTGCGGCTGGAGCAGGTTGCGGTCGGAGACTCAGGGGCCAAGCTGTGTTGTGACCTCTCCATGGGTTGGCCTAAGCCGCTTGTCCCTGCTGGCTGGCGTCGGGCTGTTTTTGAGGCAATACACGGCCTGTCTCATCCATTAGTGGCCCAGAAGTTTGTGTGGAATGGGATGAAAAAGGACGTCCGGGACTGGGTCGACTCATGCGTGGCATGTCAACGCGCCAAAGTGCACCGTCACATCAAGGCCCCATTGGAACCATTCGCCATCCCCGAACGAAAGTTTGACCACGTTAACATTGACCTGGTGGGCCCACTGCCCCCTTCACATGGTTTCACTTACCTCCTGACGATGGTGGACAGGACGACCCGTTGGCCTGAAGCGGTTCCGCTGACTTCCACCTCAGCTGTGGATGTGGCCCGGGCGTTCATCGTCACATGGGTCGCCCGTTTTGGACCCCCTGCAGACCTCTCATCTGACAGGGGCGCACAGTTCACCTCCGAGGTGTGGAACACGGTTGCTGAAGGCCTGGGAGTCAAACTTCACCGCACCACTGCCTACCACCCCCAGGCTAACGGGTTGTGCGAGCTGTTCCACCGCTTGATGAAAGCGGCCCTGCGCGCCGGCCTGACCGATGGGGACTGGGTCGATAAACTACCCTGGGTCATGCTGGGACTGAGGACCGCTCCCAAAGAGGACCTTCAGTGCTCTTCAGCTGAGTTGGTTTACGGTCAAGTGCTGCGGGTGCCAGGTGATTTCATCCCAGACCCAACGGCACCCTGGGACGCATCCAGGGAGAAGTCCATCTTGCAGGGCACTGCGGGAGCGTTTGTGCCTATCCCCACATCGCAACACGGCAGGCCAGTTTCACGGGTTCCCTCCAACCTGCGCTCGGCTGGTTTTGTCTTCATTCGCCACGATGCCCACCGCGGACCATTGCGCCCTCCCTATGATGGACTGTTTAAGGTCCTGCAGCATGGTGACAAGACCATGGTCGTGGACATTGGTGGTAGGCCAGAGACTGTCTCCGTGGACAGGGTTAAGCCTGCCCACATGGATATGTCCAAGCCATTGGAACTGGCCCAAGCGCCACGGCGCGGCCGTCCTCCTGCGGCACGACCCTCCGGCCCCGTGGGTACCCACTCTGACCCTCCGCCCCCAGCACCTGTGGGCTTTCCAACTGAGTCCACAAGCTCTCACCCCCCGCTGTTCCAGCTCCTTGTACCCGCAGTGGCCGGGTCAGCGACCCAACCAGGCACAAAGACTTTGACTATGGGTGAATTCTGGGGGGGCTTGTGTAGTGGGTTTTACATAATTCACCCACGGAACCATTATTTAGTTAGCGAGTTCCTAGGGGGACTCTTAATTCGGCCGGCTCGAGCCACTCTCGTGTTTGTTTTATTATTGCAAGTTTAAATGTCATTAAAGCAGCTTTCGTTGGCACCTTTGTTTGACACTCCGCCTACGACTCCCGTCTCTGCTCGCTACAAGCCCTCATTTTTGTGTGCTGGCTAGATTTTCTTGTGTGCTGAGAATGTGCGAGCAGTGCGCAATTGCGCACGTGCGCAGCTTAGAGGGAGCACTTGTCTTCAATCTAGATTTAAAAATTTCCACTGAGGTTGCAGATCTTATCTCCGGAGACAGAGCATTCCAAAGCACCGGGGCCCGGATGGAGAACCTGCAGACTTCTTGGCTCTCGGAGTCACAAGTAGACCGACATTTTCTGAGCGGAGGCTCCGTGCAGGAACATAGGGGGAAATCAAACCAGAGAGATAAGAGGCTGCAAGTCCATGCAAAAGGTTTTTCATATGCTATAGAATAGAAGTTTGCTTTAAGCTTAGATTTAAACATTTCCACTGAGGTTTTATGATCGAATCTCAGGGGGAAGAACATTCCACAGCGCCTTTTTCAAACCGAAAGCTTCTTTTTGTTTCCAATGAGCGCAATAAAAGACAAAAGAAACTGAATATGAATAAAATGACAAAATTTTGTGCAGGCACTACTCTCCGGTCTCCCGAAGTCCAGAATCAAGTCTCTTCAGCTAGTACAAAATGCCGCAGCGAGGCTTTTAACTAGGACAAAAAAGTACGATCACATAACACCGATTTTGGCTAACTTGCACTGGCTTCCAGTGAGCCAAAGATGTGACTTCAAGGTTCTCTTAGTATTGTACAAAATCATACATGGACTTGCTCCCTCTTATCTTTCAGATCTGATCTGCCCCTATGTCCCGGTCCGAAGCCTACGATCTGAGAGTGCCGGTCTTCCCCCTGAGATCCGATCTGCAACCTCAGTGGAAATGTTTAAATCTAAACTTAAAACTCACTTCTACTCCATTGCATATGAATAATAACCTACTCTTCTTGTCGGCTAAAAAATAGTCTGTGTAACATAGTGTACTAATCTGTGAAGCCCTTAGAGACTTATTGTGATTAAGGGCTATACAAATAAAAATGACTTGACTTGACTGGCTTGGGGAGTAACGGAATACATGGAACGGCAAAAATGATGTTGGCAAGCTGTTTGGATTCATTTTCATTTTGTTTCTGTCGCAGTTTATGTTAGTTTTGCCGGAGATCAAAGAGACCAAAGCCAGGAGAAAAAGCTTACCACGTGTTGTGAGTCATCATTTTATTCATATTTAGTTTCTTTTGTCTTTTATTAGCATATATCGTATTGGAGTAATCCAAAAGTAATTGAAAATAATCAAGTTAAAGTAACCCTACCCAACCCTGATAATAAGTAAAACATGAAATATATAAACCCGCATTTTCTAAAACACTTATAGGTTGAGATATGTTCTTTTACTTTACAACACATTTGCCTCACCTGGAGGGAGCTGTTGTAATTGTCCGCCATCTTGCTGCATTGGGGACCCAAATAACAAAAACTTCACTAAAGGCCATGCTAAAAAAATAGAAGGAACATGGTGTGGTTTGTTTTCTATGAATGAATGAATGAATGAATGAATCTCCATAGTATGTTGTTTCTATGTGCTTTTTGGCCCTTACTTCTGTTTACTCCATACAATACAGTTAACAACCAGAATGTTAACATTTTTTTAGCTTTGGTTTTCATTCAGCCTACATTCGTAGCTTACCCTTATTTCTGTTTGCTCCATACAATACAGTTAACAACCAGTGATCAAATAATATCCACTGTCTCTTTAAGCCAGGGATGTCAAGCTCAGTTAGGCTCTGAGGCCCTATCCAGACTTTCTGTTCACAGGTAGGCCGAAAAAGTAAAAGAATGTTAACAATTTTTTAGCTTTGGTTTTCATTCAGCTTAGATTAGTAACTTACCCTACATATTCTAATCACAGCTAATCTGACTTTTTGCACTACTGGCAGTTCTTTATAGCTTGCCACTCCTTGCACATTTGCTCTCTGCACTATTGTACTTACAGCGTTATTGTTACAGTGTTAATGTTACTGTTTACCTGACTTGTTAACCTGACTGCCCATTTTGCACATCTGGTTAGCTACTCCTCTTGCACTATCGGCACTATGGTAAAATACTATACGTAGCCATAATACAATACAACTTTTACTTATATCTGTACATTCAAGGAAACTGTGCGGGTCAGATGTATCGACATTTCGTTCTGTATACACGTGTACTAGAATGACAATAAAGTAGATCTGAATCTGAATCTGAATCTGAAGTGATCTGTTCTAAACACAACACTTTCATTCACAAAGAATAGTGAAAAAAAAAGTTCAAGTTTGGTATTGCAAGTGTTACCTGGTTTATATTAATTGCTTAGTGAATCCAGTTTTACACCTGAACTAACTCACCACACTACAAACTCAACACTGCCTTCTAGTTGCCGGAGAGCATTTGTTTTGCACATGTCTATCCATTATATGCACTGCTTATCCTCACTAGAGTCGAGGGGTTGGTGGAGCCCATCCCAGGTATCTTTGGGCAGTGGACATGGGACACCCTGAACCTGTTCATTTGGTTTACAATTATTTAATAATGATAATAATAATGCATTTTATTTAAAAGCGCCTTTCAAGCCACCCAAGGACACTGTACAGACAATGAGAAAATACAATGTAAAAGAAAATTGTAAGCAAAATATTAAATTAAAACAAGACATAAAATCATAAAAACATAGGAAATGGAGAAGCTATGTGTTGTAGGTAGTCCTGAACAGGTGTGTTTTTAGACGGGACTTAAAAGTGGAGAGAGGTGTGCAGTTTTGGAGGTCCGGAGGTAGATTGTTCCAAAGCTTTGGAGCAGCGTGACTGAAGGCTCTGGCTCCCATGGTGCTCAGGTGGGCAGGGGGCACTGACAGTCGGAGGGAGGACGAGGATCTGAGGGAGCGAGTGGGGACGTGCACCTGGAGAAGGTCGGTCAGGTAAGGGGGGGCCAGGTTGTGAATGGCCATATATGTATATAGGATCAGTTTGTAGCTGATGCGATGTTGAACAGGAAGCCAGTGTAGCTGTTGGAGAACGGGGGTGATGTGCTGTTGGGAAGAGGTTTTTGTGATGATGCGAGCAGAGGCGTTTTAAACCAGCTGAATTTTATGGGGGGACTTTTGAGGAAGGCCGAAGAGGAGAGCATTGCAGTAGTCAAGGCGAGATGTGACAAGACTGTGGACGAGAATAGCAGTGGTGCGGGGGGTGAGGGAAGGGCGGAGTCTGGTAATATTGCGGAGGTGGAAATTAGCAGTGCGGGTAATAGTGTTGATATGTGAGTGGAAGGTAAGCATGCTATCCAGGATGACACCCAGACTCTTGACCTGGGGAGAGGGGGACACTAAGGAGCTGTCGATGTTGAGAGAGAAATTGTTTACTTTGGATAAAGTGGATTTGGTGCCAAGAAGGATTTCTGTTTTCATCTCATCTCATCTCATCAGCCGTACCGCTTATCCTCATTAGGGTCGCGGGGGGGCTGGAGCCCATCCCAGCCATCTCCGGGCAGTGGGCAGGGGACACCCTGAACTGGTTGCCAGCCAATCGAAGGGCAACTCATTCGCTCATTTCTGTTTTATTGGAATTTAATTTAAGAAAGTTTGTCGTGGACCATGTTTTGAGTTCGGAAAGGCAAGAGGTGAGGGAGGGAGGTGGGAGTATGGAGTTTGGTTTGCAGGAGAGGTAGAGTTGGGTGTCATCAGCAAAGCAATGAAAGTGGATATTAAATTTGCGGAGGATTTGACCAAGAGGCAAGAGGTAGATAATGAAGAGAAGAGGACCTAAGACAGATCCCTGGGGTGACTAGTGAGGGCTTTAAGGTGAAGGATTTCAGCTGGACAAACTGAGTGCGGCCAGTGAGGTAGGAGTGGAACCAACTGAGTGGAGTGTGGGTGAGACCAATGGAGGAGAGTCTATTGAGGAGTATAGGATGAGAGATTGTGTCGAAGGCGGAGCTCAAGTCTAGGAGGATGAGGATGGAGACTAAACCGGAGTCAGATGCTATGAGGAGATCATTTACAATACGGATTAGGGCAGTCTCTGTGCTGTGGCGGGGGCGGAAACCAGACTGAAAGGGTTCATAGAGAGAGTGGAGGGATAGGTGGGAGTGGAGTTGAGCAGCAACAGTTTTTTCAAGGATTTTCGAAATAAATGGAAGGTTGTAGACGGGGCGGAGGTTGTCAAAGTTGTTGGGGTCAGCACCATGTTTTTTTAGTGTAGGGGTAACAGCAGCGGTTTTGAAAAGTAATGGGACAATACCAGAAGAGAGTGAGGAGCGGATAATGGCAGCTATGAAAGGAAGCAGGGAAGGGAGGCACGATTTAACAAGGGATGAAGGGAGGAGATCGAGCTGGCAAGTGGTGGGCTTGGATTTGAGCATGAGGTTGGATAATTCAACAGTGGAGCAAAACTGGAGAAGAAGTGACAAGGAGAAGGAAATTCAGATGGGGAGGTAGCAGACAGGTTTTGATGGAGTTGGTGATGAATCTTAAGGATTTTTTGATTGAAGTACTCCATTATGGCGTTGCACGTTGTTGTGGAGTACAGGTGCAGGGGGAGAGAATTTGGTGGCTGAAGGATTTTGTTCATGACAGAGAAGAGAGTTCTTGAATTTCCTTCGTTGGAAAGGATGAGGCCGGAGTAGTAACTGGATTTGGTTTGTGCAATTTGGTCCTTGTATTTAGCAATATGGGTAATGTACATGTCCTTATGGATGGTGAGGCCGGTTTTCTTATAGAGTCGCTCAAGTTGGCGTTTTTTTTATTTCATTGACCTAAGAGCAGGTGTAAGCCAGGGGGCAGATGTGGAGAATGAGGCAGTCCTGGTCTTCAGGGGGGCAAGATAATTTAGAATATTTGTGAGGCAGGCATTGTAGTGAGCGGTGAGGTCATCCGGGTTTGAAAGAGCGTCTGGGGGCGGGGAACGGTCAATAATGGAGCAGAGGGTGTCAATGTTGATATTTTTGGTATTACGAAAAGAAATGAGACGGGAGGTTTTGACAGTAGAGAGTACGGTGTTAAAAGTGAGGATGACATGATCTGGTTCAGGAAAAACATCAGCAGTGGGCTTGGAGGGGGAGAGGCCAGAGCAGCAAACCAAGTCCAATGTGTGGCCTTTAATGTGGGTGGGGAAGTCAATAAGACTGTGTATCCCGAGGCTCTCCAGGCAGGATGTGAAGTCTCTGGTGAGTGGCAGGTTGGGGTTGTCCATGTCAAGTCAAGTCAAGTCAAGTCATTTTTATTTGTATAGCCCTAAATCACGAAGAGTCTCAAAGGGCTTCACAGATTATTACACTATATTACACAGACTATTTTTCAGCCGACGAGAAGAGTAGGTTATTCATATGCTATGGAGTAGAAGTGAGTTTTAAGCTTAGATTTAAACATTTCCACTGAGGTTGCAGATCGGATCTCAGGGGGAAGAGCATTCCACAGCACCGGTGCCCGAATGGAGAACGCTCTCGAACCAGCAGAACACTTCTTTGCTCTTGGGATCACCAGAAGACCGGCACTCTCAGATCGTAGGCTTCGGACCGGGACATAGGGGGAAATCAGATCTGAAAGATAAGAGAGAGCAAGTCCATGTATGATTTTGTATAATACTAAGAGAACCTTGAAATCACATCTAAGGCTAACTGGGAGCCAATGCAGGTTAGTCAAAATCGGTGTTATGTGATCGGACTTTTTTGTCCTAGTTAAAAGCCTCGCTGCGGCATTTTGTACCAGCTGAAGAGACTTGATTCTAGACTTCGGGAGACCAGAGAGTAGTGCATTACAGTAATCGAGACAGGAGGTAACAAACGCATGAATTATAATTTCCGCATCTTCAAATCTCCCAATAAAATTAAATTTGGCGAGAGAGTGGATAAGTGTGTAATTAAGCTGGAGAATTCATTGATACAATCACTATGTGGCTTCGGGGGGCGATAAATTGTAGCAATGATGGTCGGCGAGGGTCCAGGGAGCTTAAACACCAGGCATTTAAAAGAGCTTGATGCAGGGACGGAGATAGGCAAGACTTTCCACTTCTCGCGGTGGATTACCGCGAGACCTCCTCCTCGGCCATTGCCACGGGGACGACAGTTGTAAACAAAGCCGGGAGGGGTGGAGTCATTCAGAGCAGCGAAGTCGTTTGTTTGTTGCCCGGTTTCTGTTAAAATGAGGAAGTCAAGTTTGCGTTCGTCGAGGACGTCTTGGATGAGGTGGCCCTTGTTCCTGAGTGAGCGGATGTTCAGCAATCCAAAGTTGACGGCGGAGGTGTCATGTTTGACAGCGGCAGTGCTGTTAGCCGACCTATCCAGGCGGGCTAATGTATGACAGTTAGCGCTACGGCCGTAGTCTATGAGAGGACGTCGAGATGTGGACCAGGTCGAGTTGATTGAGCCGGGTTTTTATACTCGACGTGTCTGCGCGACCCGCGGTGAATGTAGCGGCGTCGAGGCAGGCGAGCGATGTCAGGATGATGGAGCAGCTCTGGTGGCGGAGGCCCCAGTGCAATCCACCGGATCCGGAGAAGATCCGCGACAGAATAGTGGAGCAATCCTGTCACTGGATGACTTAGAGTAAATAAATCATTTACAAGTTTTTATAGAAGTAACCAAGAACACTGCTTTCTTTGACATACTCAGATTTATGGTGGCCCGAATTAAACCGTCCAACGGGCTGGATCAGGCTCGTAGGTTTGACAAACCTGCTTTTAAGCCCCTCATTCCTTAAAAGTATAGAAATGGCCAAATGAGGACGTTTTTGTACCCCCTCCTACCTTCCCAATTGACACAATTCTCACTAAACGGGATTGTGCTATGACGATCCTGTCACGCCTCCGTTTTCCCAGTTCAACCGCCCCACCGCCTGGTTACTTGTTTTTTTTTATAGATATTTGGGACTCTATCACAAAAGAAAGCGAGGTAAAACAGCATAAAATGAACAAGCCTCACCAAGTGTCTAAAAACAGAACCCTAAAAGTATGCATACAGTCACTGCTTCGCAGGCAGAATGTGTCATAAAAGTGTAACTAAGGAACCAACATGCTAGATATATCCCGCCCACTTTCTACTTTCGTTTCTCTGATCTTGGGATACTCTTTGAACACAAAGCACAAGTCCTCAGCGTATTTAAGTTTTGCCAACCCGGTTTCTTTCTTTTATCCCAGACTCGCTAAGATGACCGGTTTGGTCCTGCACGGGTACCAGGAAGAGGTGGCCCAGGGAGCACTCCGAGGGGAGAACACAATTGTATGGTTGCCCACCGGATCAGGGAAGACGCGAACCGCAGTCTATGTGGCCCACAAACATCTGGAGAGGAACCCTTGTGGCAAAGTGGTGGTCCTGGTCAATACGGTAATGTATTAGTCATTATCATGATAATAGTAACAATAATGATTTCAATTTTACATTAAACATGATTTTAAAGGTTTTAAAGCAAAATGTATAACATATGTGTAATGCCAGTGTCTTTAGCGCCTCGTAGAGTTTTTTAAACTTTTTATTTCTCACACATACTTTGACAGAGGGTTGGGGCACCCTGATCATACAGCAACACAAACAAAAAATATATACGATTGACATACCCATAAATAACAAAAGAAACAGCAACAAAAAGATTTAATGAAAGAAATAAGATAAAAGGTGAGGTGTTTAGACATCAAGTAAAAATTGTGTTTACTTTGAGCTGCCCAATAATAATATCTAATTTTGGTTTGATCCAGGCCCCCTTTTTCTTTGGAAGTTTGTATTTAATTCTAGGTTTCATATTTTGCCAAAGGAATTTTAATATCAATTTATTTAACACTTTGAATGTGGATTCCGGGATCAGAATAGGAAGAGACTGAAACAGAAATGATAGTCTTGGTAATATGTTCATTCTAAGTGTTTCTACCCTTCCGATAAGGCTTAAGGGCAAAATTTCCCATCTTTCCCAATCCTTCTTTATTTCTTTCATCAACTTTCCATAATTTGCATCAAAGAGCTGCGTGGAATGTGGTGTAATAGTCAGCCCCAAATATTTTAACCCTTTATTTGTCCATTTGAAATCAAATCTATCTATAACCTCTGTTGGACATTTTCCTGATATCATCATTGCTAGCAATTTGCTCTCAAATATCAAGCGACTTCTCCATATATTTTAAGGTTCTCCAACAGTATTGGTATTGATAAAGAGGAATCTTTCAGCATTACCAACAAGTCATCTGCAAACGGTGATATTTTATGTTCTTCTCCTCCCTCATCTAATATTCCCCTTATTTGCTCATTTTGTCTTATCAATTCCGCGAGTGGGTCTATGCTTACCACCAGGGTTGGGTAGGGTTACTTTAACTGGATTACTTTCAATTACTTTTGGATTACTTCAATACCAAATATGCTAATAAAAGACAAAATAGACTAAATATGAATAAAATTATGACTCACAACACGTGGTAAGCTTTCTCTACTGGCTTTGATCTCTTTGATCTTCGGCAAAACTAACATAAAATGCGACAGAAACAAAATGAAAATGAATCCAAACAGCTTGCCAACATCATTTTTGCCGTTCCATGTGTTCCGTTACTCCCCAAGCCTGCACAAAATTTAGTAACTTTATTCATATTTAGTTTATTTTTTCTTTTATTAGCATATTTGGTATTGGAGTAATCTAAAAGTAATTGAAAGTAATCCAGTTGAAGTAACTTTACCCAACCCTGCTTACCGCAAACAAGAGTGGACTAAAGCAGTCCCCTTGCCGGACTCCTCTTTTAAGATCAAAGAAGTCTGAACAGTGACCATTGACTCTAAGCCTAGATTTAGGTTTTTTATAGATTATTTTCACCCACTCTACAAATTGTTGAGGGAAGCCAAAAGCTCAGCAACATCGAGGGTTGGGCTTTGTATTTTGTGCTCGAAATTATGTTTAAAAACCTCCGAATGTTGTTTGCACCCTTTCTTCCCGGAATAAACCCTGTTTGTTTTGTTTTAATTAAAATCACTATGAAGTTTGCATTCTTGTTATGATTGCTTCTGACCACGATTTGGGGGGTTCTCCTTTTGTTAGCGCATAGTTAAATACTTTATGTAGTACTGGTGTTAATTCTTCCTTAAAGCTTTTGTAAAACACCCCTGGGAATCCATCCGTTCCTGGTGATTTATTTATTTTTAAGTTTTTTATTGTATCCTGTATTTCCTGTTTTGTAATGGGGCGAATCATTTCTAAAAGAGTTGGTAAATGTAGTTTTTCCCAAAAGTTTCGTGCCGTGCAGTTACCCAAATCCTTTTCTGAGTCATTGTATAAATCTTTATAATAATCTGCAAATGCTTCTGCAGTACCTTTGTTTGGAAATAGGATGTTTTATTCTTGAAATAATTCTATCTGTTTGGGCTTTTCTAAGTTGGAAGGCTAGTAACCGGCTGGCTCTATTGCCCATTTCATCATATCTCTGATTCATAAAACGCAAAGCCCCTTTTGCCTTATTTGTTAAAAGTTCATCTAATTTGCCTCTTGGTTGTTTTTAATACCTGCAATCTGGATTCATTTGACGCTCTTTTATGTTCTGCTTCTAGTTCCTTGATCTTATCATCCAATTCTTTTTGATTATTTAATCGGGCTCGTTTCAGTCGAGAAGATATTTCAATTATTTTCCCCCTTATTACAGCTTTCCCTCCCTCCCATAATATTGATGGAGAAACCTCCCTGTTGTCATTGTTTTGGAAATATTCCTTTATACACCTCTTTATATCCTGTTCTACATTTTTATCTGAGAGGAGAGACACATTCATCCTACAATGCCTAAAATGTGATTCATTGTCCAAAATTAATATTAAATTGGAGCATGGTCACTTATAGTAATAGTTTCTATACCACACTCCACTACTGTATGCATATGTTGTCTTGAAATGTAAAATAAATCAATCCTTGAATAGTTGCCATGAGGGTTTGAATAGAAAGTATAGTCTTTAGTTTGACGGGTCTCATCTCTCCAAGGATCCATCAGTCCCAATTCCTAAGTTATGTTATTCAAAACTATAGACCTCTTTGTTCTTTGTCCATGGTCCTTGGTTGTTTGAATTTAGAATAGAATAGAATAGAATAGAATATGCCTTTATTGTCATTGTACAACATGGGATATGCTGTGACAACGAAATTGGACGGCTCCAAACAAAGTACAAAGGAACAAAGTACTAGATGCCTTTGTTGTCCTTGGCGCGCGCTTCAGAGGAGGGGGGGGCATGTTGTGAGGGTCAAACAGAGTTCCCGGACCAAATGTTTGATCTTACATGACACAGTCCAGCGTTTTTCCGAATTGCTCAGTCCACAATTAGTAGATTTGCGAGTCCACAATTGAAGGATTTGGGAGTACAGTCATTAAACATTCCCGATTAAAGTCGCCGTCGACGATAAAGCTCCGTTGGGGTAGTGCAAGCTGATATTTAGCAGCGAAAGGAGATATAGCGCTATGCTAACGTTAGCATCTGGTGAAACTGTTAGCGGTGGAACTTATACAGCAAACACATTTAGTTTTTCTTTTTAGTTAGTTTTTCTGATGGGTACCCGTCCTCTTTGCCATTTTGTACAGTATTAAAATCACCCCCTATAAGTAACATTCCCTTCGCACAATTGGTTATTACTTTAGCTAATAATTGAAAAAATGTCCCCTTTTCTTCAACTGGTGCAAAAACATTCATTATTGATATTTCCATACTGGCCATTGACCCTATAATCATTATATATCGACCCAGATTGTCCTTCACTTATTTTTCAACTTTAAATGCTACACCTTTTCCAAATAAAATTGCTACTCCCCTTTTCTTACCAGAAGAGGTGTAAAACACCTGGTTAACCCATTCTCTTTTTAACTTATGTTCAATCTCTGTCAATGTGTCTCTTGTCGTAAAGCAACTGAGCTTTGCAATTTTTTGAGTTGATTCAATATCTTCTTTCTCTTAATGGGGTGATGCAGCCCATGTACATTATATGAAACAAGATTTAGATTGCTCATGTTTTATATTCAGACCCGCTGATTTTCGATGCACACAAAAAAATACAGTAAGAACTAACACCTCCATTGAAAACAAACAAACAGACTAACTAACAAGCACACATAAGACCCCACCAAAAAGAAATAAAACACACTAGCGCCCCGTAGAGTTTAAAAAGAAAAACTAAATTCAACAAGTAAAATACATGAACTGTCAGTAATACGTATTTTTCAAATATTAGAAATTACTATTCATTGCGCATAACACTGATTGTCCGACATAAACAAAATGGGCAGAAAAAAAAGGTGCGATTTAGTCACTTTGAGTCTCGGCCGTTTGTATTCTTCCTTGTGCTCGCTTTTGGTTGCACTACACCATAGAGAGAATTCTAGTGGTCAAATATTACACAGTGTCCCTCTAAGGAACAAATTTCTTCTGATCCCAATAGAGCTCCACCCACATCCCATAATCCTTAATTCACTGTCCTGACTTGACTTGGCAAGTACAACGTATATCTTGGCAGCACGGCAGCGCAGTGGTCAGCGCATGTGCGGCACAGTTCTGAGGTCGTGAGATCAAACCTTCCTCTGTGGAGTTTGCATGTTCTTCCCATGCTTGCGTGGGTTTCCTCCGGGCACTCCGGTTTCCTCCCACATTCAAAAACATGCATGTCAGGTTAATTGGCCGGTCCCAATTGTCCCTAGGTGTGAATGAGCGAGTGAGTTGTCTGTCTCTGTGTGCCCCGCGGCTGGCTGGCAACCAATTAAGGGTGTCCTCTGCCCACTGCTCGAAGAAAACTAGGATGGGCTCCAGCACCCCCCGCAACCCTACTGAGCATAGGCACTTCAGATAATGGATGGATGGACATACATCTTTCATTTACTATTAATGAACTGTGCCCGTATCTTTGTCTGTCTGTCTTCTTCCTACCTACCTACCTACCTACCTACCTACCTACCTACCTACCTACCTACCTACCTACCTACCTACCTACCTACCGACCGACTGATCTACCTACCGACCAATATACCTACCTACCTACCTACCTGCCTGCCTGCCTGCCTGCTTGCCTGCCTACCTACCTACCTACCTACCTACCTACCTACCTACCTACCTACCTACCTACCTACCTACCTACCTACCTAACCACCCCCTACGTCTCCCTTTACTAGTATACAATATATGACCTACCTAGCTACCTACCTAACTACCAACCTAGCTATATTTTCGATTGTTCTCAGCTCAGGGATGCTGCTGGAAATGTGAATTTCCCTTCGGGGATGAACAAAGTATCTATCTATCTATCTATCTATCTATCTATCTATCTATCTATCTATCTATCTATCTATCTATCTATCTATCTATCTATCTATCTATCTATCTATCTATCTATCTATCTATCTATCTATCTATCTATCTATCTATCTATCTATCTATCTATCTAGCTAGCTAGCTACCTACCTACCTACCTACCTACCTACCTACCTACCTACCTACCTACCTACCTACCTACCTACCTACCTACCTACCTACCTACCTACCTACCTAACCACCCCCTACGTCTCCCTATACTACTATACAACTGACGTCCCTAGCTACCTACCTAACTACCAACCTACCGACCTACCTACCTACTTACCTACCTACCTAGCTACATATCTACCTAGCTGCCTACCTACCTACCTACCTACCGACTTACCGACTTACCGACCTACCGACTTACCAAGCTACCTACCTACCTACCGACGAATCTACCTACCTGCCTGTCTGCCTACCTACCTACCTACCTACCTACCTACCTACCTACCTACCTACCTACCTACCGACCAATCTACCTTCCTACCTACCTACCTACCTACCTACCTACCTACCTACCTACCTACCTACCTACCTACCTACCTACCTACCTACCTACCTACCTACCTACCTACCTACCTACGTGCATGCCTGCCTGCCTTCCTGCCCTGCCTGCCTGCCAACCTACCGCCGACGGCTCATAGTGTTGTCGCTCTTGTTCGTTCAAAGGTGCACTTGGTGGAGCAGCACTACAGGAACGAGTTCTATCCTGCCCTAGGAAGGGAGTACACGGTGAAAGCAGTGAGCAGTGATAATGATGAAAAGGAGTACCTTGGAAGGTTGTTGTGCGACACCCACGTACTCGTGTGCACAGCGCAGATCCTCCTCAACGCCATCAACAGTGATGACGAGGACAAACACGTGGAGCTCTCCGGTGCGTTGACGAGATTAATGACATGTTGCTGCGGTGACAGTCACTAATATCACAGTGACGTGACTTGCAGACATCACCCTGCTGGTGGTGGATGAGTGCCATCATGCGCACAAGAGGACAGTGTACAACCGGATCATGAGGCTCTACTTGGAGAAGAAAAGGAGGGGTGAGGTTCTTCTACCTCAGGTACTGGGCCTCACTGCCTCGCCTGGAACGGGAGGAGCCAAAAGTCTTGACAGAGCTGTCCAGCATGTATTACAGGTAGGAAATTGACACTTACGAGCCTCAAATGGTAAATGGTAATTGGTATGCATTTATATGGCACTTTTCAAGTCAATGAAGACCTCCCAAAAAGCTTTACAATGTGCTTCACACTTACCCAATCACACACACTGTTTCAATTTAATCTATATCCCATTAAAACGTTTGTACAGTCATTGATCTGTGCAGCAGTTTGTAATAGTCTTTGATCTGTGCAGCCCTTTGAGACTCTTTGTGATAGAGGCTATACAAATAAACATGACTTGACTTGACCCACAAATAACATGTACATCACTCACTTTTTGGCCCAAATTGACATATTTGCCTAAATCAGGTTCCCATAAAAAACTGCTCTAACTGCACAAGTGCTTTATATTACTTGTTTGGAATGTTCTTCTCACGGCACATTTTTGTCATCCACATGATGCATTAAAGGCTACCATATCTTTACAGTAGATTATTTTCAAAATCATAATTTGACAGCTCTGAAGTTAATGTATTTGTCAAAAAGTTTTAAAAAGTAAAGTACAATACTTTTATTTGTTTAATTAATGCTCCAATCTGTAAATATGGGTTGGTTTCAACGTATTTTAGAATTTTCGTTTTTATAATAATTGTCAAAAACTAAAGATTTCTACTCAATGGATTTTGTCAATGAAAAAAATCAGACTTGAACTGAACCATCGCATTATACTTATTTCAATTTCAACTTTGTGTTGGTTCTTTTTCCATCTTACTTATCCCCAAGAGTGCCGTGGGCCTGTCAGAGCCTATGCCAGCTGATTTTGAAGAGTGCACAGGGGACATCCTGGACTCCTTGCTAGTTAATTGCAGGACTAGAATTAGAAATGTCTTTTTTTGTCATTGAAACTGGCCTGAGTTTGTAGTGCATCACAGTGCAATGGAATTTATCAGCAACATGAAATAAGTTGAGAAATACGATATGAATCGAAGCTTAACCAGGGGGGGGCAGTGCCCACCCTCAGACACGCAGTCCCCCCACCCAAATTAACGTGGATGTAGTAGTGATAGCAGTCTGAGCAGCGCACATGCTATCCCATTGATATAATATCGTGTATTTCAGCAGACACTAGTGCGGTCTTTCCTGCCTCCTACATCACACAGTGTGTGCTTCAGTCACCACAGACCAGCCACTTCCACCATATCCATATCATAGTGATGAGAATTTTGTCCGTCTTTTGAGAGAAGCGGCTCTTTTGGCTCAACTGACGAAAAACATCCTGCGTCTTTTCAGATGTTTTTTATTGTTTTTTTCTATATATTACCAATTATTATATAACACTACGGGCAGCACCGCGGCGCAGTGGTTACCTCGTGTGCGGCACAGTTCTGTGGTCATGAGATTGAACCTTCTGTGTGGAGTTTGCATGTTCTCCCCGTGCTTGTGTGGGTTTCCTCCGGGCACTCTGGTTTCCTCCCTCATTCCAAAATCATGCATGTTAGGTTAATTGGACGGTCTAAATTGTCCCTAGGTGTGAATGAGCAAGCAAATTGTCTGTCCCTGCGTGCCCTGCGACTGGCTGGCAACCAGTTCAGGGTGTGCCCTGCCCATTGCCCGAAGATAGCTGGGATGGGCTCCAGCACCCCCGCGACCCTACCGAGGATAAGCGGTGCAGATAATGAATGGATGGATGGATTACCAGCTCAGTAGCCTAGATGGTAGGGCGCCCGCTTTGAGACTGGGAGGTCGCTGGTTCGCGCCTCGGCCGAGTCATACCTAAGACTTATAACATTGGTAAAATGGCGGCGCCCTCTGTTGGCTGCGGCTGCATCGGCTCGCTACAACGGGTCAGGTGTATCGACATTTCGTTCTGTGTACATTGTTACAAAGAATGACAATACAAAGGAAATTACTATTACTATGTAACACTACGCACAAAATTCTTATGAATGAGAGAAATGCAGCAGAAGAGAAAAAGGAAAACTATGAAAAGTGATACAAAAGAACAAAATTAAATAAAAAAGGAAAAAAATAGAAAAAAGAAGAAAAACATATTGAGCAAAAAGAATAGAAGTAAAAAGCTTGGGAAAAAGAATCTAACAAAGCAGGAAATAAATCAGAAAAAGGAAAAGGCAATAGTCAAGTCAAGTCATTTTTATTTGTATAGCCCTAAATCAGGAAGAGGCAATAAAAACAGTAAAAAAAAAGACTAGGGAAAAACAAACAAAAGAAGAAAAAAGTTAAGAATGGGGGAAATAGAGAACAAAATAAGAGAAAAGCAAAAAAATAAATAAAAAGCTAGGAAACACAATACATTGAAACCAGAGGGAAAAAAAATGTTACTTTCTCAAGTGTTGTGTATTGTCCTCAACAACTCCCTTTCTTTACGAATAACCTGCCAATTATAACAATGGACTACTGTACATTAAATACTTCAATTACTGTATGTTTTTTTACTATTACTCATATTTATCAAATTGTTTTTTACCTTCTTCCAGTATTTGTTTATGTATTGTAGTTTTGTGTAACTATTTCACATTATTGATGGAAATTTACTTGTGAAATAGCAACACAACAGTTTACTATGTTTTGTGTACTGTTACTCAATGCTAAATCTATTGCACCCTAGTCATCCTGGAAGGGGGACTACCACAAGGTTTCTTATACGCCTCAGGTTTTTGAGTTTTTCCTCGCCTGCATGTTAAAGAACAGGGGATGGTGTAATTGTAACCTGTGCAGTCCTTCTAAACATTTTGTAAATAAGGGCCATACAAATAAATGTGACTTGACTTGACTTGACAACAAGCTGTGTTTCAATTGGCTAGCAAGCAGTCCATGACTGCCGTGAAAGGGCCTTGATATGCTCCAGTACTCCCTCCTGCAACAACACTGGCGATGATTATAGGGTTGGAAAATGGAAAATTGAATGATAAAGCTCATCCACGTCATAGTACAGTTTAGTCAAATCTAAAGTACATATGCATTTATTTTGAATGTGTTTCGATTACATGTATATCTCAGATCTGTGCCAACTTGGACTCCGCCATCGTTTCCACCAAATACTTCAGCGAGGAGCAAGAAATGAAAGTACCCAAGCCTGTCAAGTTATTTGACATTGTGGAAAAAAAACAAGAAGTAAGCCAACCCCCGCCCCGTTACAATGATGTTCCGCTTTATATTCTTGGACTCTGTGTGTCGTTAGGATCCATTTGGGGAGCATCTGCAGAAAATTATGCGACACATCCACAACTTCATGAATCCTCCTGGGGATATCCCTATTGGAGAGTTTGGCACACAGGTGTACGAGAGTGACATGGTCGACTTGCAGAAGAGAGGTCTTCTTTCACATTTTGAATACAGATCTTAATTACTGCATGCATTTGAGTATAACACGCGATCTTTTTGATTTTATTTTACCTAAAAAAAGAACTAAAATTTGGGTGTATATTATGTATGAAGACTGGGGTAACACATGCTAGAGGGAGTGGGAAAACAATGCTAGAGGGAGTGGGGTGCAATTGTACGCCCCAGCGGCAGTGTTGTGGTGTTTGTTGCCATGTCACACTTGCTTATACTTCGACATGTCACCTATTTACTCACAGCAAAACAGAGTATGTACAAAAAAGATAATATATATACAAACAAGTTTATTTTATTTACCAAATAAATAATTGATCGAGGATAACATTTGCTAGTTGTACCGCGACAATCCTGACAATCTACAATGACGTTGTCTGCTACCGAGACTATCCCGGCTGAAGCTGAAATGGGCAAGGTGAGATCAATTATAATCCTTTTTTTTTTTAAACTAAAAAAAAAAAACAAATCCAGTGCAAAAATTGCACGGCATACACAAGTTCAAATGATCAAAATCCTAGAAAAATGTATACATTTTCAGGTAAGCTCGCTGGAGTTTAGTACAGCTCACTTAAGCGTACTCCACAGTTCGCTGTTTCATTGTTATTATTATTATTATTATTATTATTACAGCTTGTAGACAAACAAAAACACACACTTAGTTGTATTGGTATATTACTTCCGAAATTATTTATCAGACAAAGATATCGCTGACTACATTCACAAAACATTGAATGAAACCACTTCACTAGAACCACAAGACCGTAAATCACTTGGATGATCTATAATAAATACGATTATTTTTGATGGCTTATGGCCTTGACACAAAACTGAGCTAAATACAGTAGAGAAGGCCTAAAATACACCTGTGTAAATTTTCCCAAAAATCAATTCAGCCGATTCCGAGCCTATAAGTCACGTACAAACTCAAACACCCAAATCGAGATTTACAAAGTAGTTTATATTACCAACTACTTTAAAGCGCCGCGCCAAAGGTCCGGACCCCGCCTCAGCCGCTACCGGCCAAGCCTTTGCCTCTGATGCACCCCGGACGCCTGACCTCAACTTTTATCACTTGCAATCCTTAGTTTGAGCTGAGAAAAACTGAAACAAAATTTTAAACCGGAATATATGGATGCACGTTATACATGTTGTACATTATGCATGCTACACTGTAATAAATATGGTACTTTGCGCATTTAACTGATGTGAACGCTGGTCATGCCGGTGCAGGTGTGCAGTTGTACGACAGGCAACTGCAGCAGTGCGCCATCCATCTACGCAAGTACAACGATGCGCTGCTGATCAATGACACTTTACTGATGAAAGATGCATTGAAATATCTAGAAGGCTTCTACAGGGATAGAGAGGCTTCCGTCATCGACGACACTGACAGTATTTTGCTCAATCTTTTCAAAGGTGGGTGTTAATTTGTCTGAAAATGTACATTTGGTCTTCTATGGCAGTGTTAATTTTGTACCACAGACCTGTTTAATGGCTGGCCACATGTTCTCAACATTGCCAATGTGTGATCAAATGGTCTAAACTGGTTCAGACTGGATAATGTGTGCCAAGTTCTTATTGATAGAAATCAAAGTAACAGCAATCTAGCAGATCAGCTCAAGTCTCCTATCTAACATCCCAGAGGCCCAAATATACAGTGTAAATCCACACTGAATTTAATTCAAATGCGTCGCCTCTAACCACCAGTTACAGTTTGTGGTGACTTTAACAGTTTCCGTTTTCCCTCCCAGTACCAGGATCTGGGTCTTTTGGTGCCACTTCACGGCCATGTGGTTTAAGAACACTGCTCAATGGTACATCTTTGACAGGCAATATCAGATATAATTATCAATTTGCAAATGTAAAGGGACATTGTGGATTATTTAGTGCCTCTTAGTGGTAAAACAATTCATTCATTGGAAACAAAAATACTGATTTGAATCTACTACTATCTACTATGCACCCTGGTCATATCCATCGAAAGGGGTGACCGACAGCAAGACAAACACATACACAAACACAAAGAAATAAGCATGAATACATGATTGATCTATCATATAAACTTTCATTTTTTATATTTATTAGAACGAAATGGAGCTGACTCAGTTGTTCTCAATCGCTTGAGCACGTTTCTCAGACCAGACTTGAAATTCTCAAAACAATTTGTCATTTCTCAAAACACATCGAACAAGTAGCAAAACACCTCTGCCTCGGAGCTAAAATTCGTTTGTCACACCTGCATCACATGGTCCGATTGCCATATGTGGCACTCACACAGAATTTGGATTTGAGTGCCTATTGGTGAACTTCTCCAAGGTGGTAGTCAACGGCAACCCAATAATGGGTAACTGCTTAATCATCGACAGAAAACCAGGCCGAGCTGAACATGTTGGCGTGCGATAAGCGTTTAAAAAACCCAAAGATTGAGCAGCTGGAAACCACCTTGCTCAGGCAATTCGGGCCCAACCCAGAGTCCAAAGCCATCGTTTTCAGCAAGACCCGCAAAAGCACCGACTTCCTGCTCCGATGGGCCCTTACCAACCCTCGGCTAAGGGCGGCCGGCATCAAGCCTGCCATTGTCACCGGCAGTGAAGGCATGACACAGGTACACTTGGTAACCGGCTCGGTAGTGTTTTTCTTAAAACCTCATGCATTTGTATTTTCCTGCAGAGTGTCCGCAACGACACCATCCACCACTTCCGCCTAGGTCACGCCAACCTACTTATAGCCACCAGCGTGGCCGAAGAGGGCCTGGACATCCCCGAGTGCAACTTGGTCGTGCGCTACTGCTTGCTCACCAACGAGATCGCCCAGCAACAGGCCAGCGGTCGCGCCCGTGCCCAGGACAGCTGCTACTCCCTGGTGGCCCAGCGTGGCAGCCGAGAGGAACGTCGCGACCACCTCAATACGTACCTCCAGGGCCTCACTGCCAGGGCGGTTGATATCATCCAACAGATGAGCCCTCAAGAGTTTAGAGCCCAGGTGAGTTAGCCCGGTGTACTTTCATGCGATGTCAATCCATTGTAATACAGAACGTAGTACCAGACAGCTATCCACAGTTTCTTCCTTAGTGGTGCCCCGATGAACCATGTGGTCAAGGGATCCAGGATCCATGAAGTGTGTGTTCAAGCGAGTTTAAAAAAGGATGACTTAGAATGGAAAAACAACATGTCATAGTATTTGTTGAATTCGGAAGCTTACGGCATTCATTTGAGACATATATCTGCAGATTGATGAGCTCCAGGCGTTAATGTGGGACCAGTTGGAAGAAACCCACGTGGCGAGGGCCGATGGTCTCTACTCCGCCGCCTGCATCCGCCTACTGTGTGGTAACTGCTTCTCAGCGGTGGCATTGGGAAGCGATATTCGGTTACTGGATAACATGCATTACATCAACGTCAACCCGGATTTCAGGTCAGGGCACAGTCACGTTTCGGCCAACACAACTCACTTGACTGATAAAGAGGAGCCGAAACCCCAAAATCACATTTTAGCCATTTTTATGTTTTTACAAACTTGCTGATTGAGCTTCATTTGTGTGTTTTGACCGAAATACAGATGCACGCCTTTTCTTAATCTACAATTCTTACATTTTAATGCATTCATTATTCTTCCATTCATTTATCTCATGTATTATTTGTTTTTCAGGTCGAAGATAATGCAAAATGTTTTGTTGAACTCTGACCACAGAGTTTAAGTTTGAGAGCCACTTTCAATTTTGACAGCTTTTAAAATTGACACAATTTGAGACAGTCTTTTTTTATACATATTTGAACTCATTTTTCTAATTACCTGGGTTATTGAGTAAAAAAAAAACGAATATGTATTTTTAATATGGCTTGTATTACAATGAAAAGTGCCTAATAATAGATGATCAATTATTTAAAGAAAATTCAACAATGCATCATAACAAATTCAACTACATTAGCATGTAAAGGTATATTTTGAAATTATTTTAATGTATACTTGTTTGGGTCATTGCAGTTTTTGAATTAAATAGTTATAATGAATTATAAACAAATCAATTCTGGCAAAATGATATTTTTGAAAATTGTAATCCACACACTCAAAATACTGCTATATGTCTCTTTTCGCTACAACGGGTCAGGTGTATCGACATTTCGTTCTGTGTACATTGTTACAAAGAATGACAATACAAAGGAAATTATTATTATTATTATTATTATTATTGTGTGTTAATTGTTTCATTGTTCATAGTTGAAATGTATATTTAATTCATTTTAGTAATTGAAAAATGTATAATTTACTAAACACTCAAAATAAGAAGTGACATTTTGAACTTGAAATGTGAACACGAGAGGACTCAACAAAAATCCTCAAGATAAAAACATTACAATCTTTTCTCTTGGTCCTTCCCTAAACCCTTTCTTTTTGATAAAAAACTTTTACCCGACATCAACACCCTTTGAAATTACTCGATAATAGACGCTATGGATGTTAGCACAAATTAGAACAACTAAGGGACAATTTTTTCAACATGTACTCATATTCTTACTGTATTTTGGATGATTAATTCATTCAGGTTGACAATTGATAAGCTTAGAGCAGTGGTTCCCAGAGTTGGCGCTACCGCCCCCTTTGTTGGAAAGATCTGGGGGCGGCAGTCTGAAGTCAAAGTCAGAAGTTTGAAAGTTTGTTTGACAATTTGTACACAACACGTTAGGGATGCACGATTAACCGTAGTCGCGTAGTCGCTAGGTCCAGAGGAAACACAAGTCATTTGTACCAGCACTTTAAAATGATCACATATTAAAATACACGGCATGTCAAAAAGGATTACGTGTAAAACACGAAAAAGGTGCATCTACAAGTGGACTGAGAGGTAAACAAACCTCCATTAAAGCAGAATTTGCGCCCCTCACTGGGGAGCCAAGGGGGCGCCAGCCTGCAAAAGTTTGGGAGCCATTGGCTTAGAGTTTAGCAGACACTCAAAATGAGGAGAGAAGACATCAAATGGTGTTGAAGTTGGAAGGAGAAACAGATCAACTACAGATAAGAAATTCCAACTTGTTCTAAAGGCCCCCAATGAAACCTTCCTTTGTATTAATTATCCTAGGTAACAGAAAGCAAATCCGTCCTAAAGGGTGTGTGAAGCAACATACAGCAACACGATTGGCCGAAAATGACAATAATGTAAACAATGCATAATAGTGAAAATAACGAACGACAATGTGTAATAATTGCCCAAATGCAACCTATGCAATATAGTTTGCAGGTGCTCAATATTAAACACAGAAGGAAACAGATTCATCTTTTGTATTATTGTTATTATTATTATTATTAACGGTTACAGAGAATATTATCCTTAAAATGAATAACTTAACATTTGTGTGCATTTTGTATTATTAATCATTTTGTTCTTTAAAACAAATATTTTCCAAAATATTTCACGTGTCTTCGCACAAAACAGATTACAATTCATTAAATCACACCAAATCCAACTTTATGAAAGCACTTTTATCAATAAAACATTCAAAATTCCACTGGAGTCTTATAAGACAAATGGTTATGTATCCACTCTTAAAATAATGCATCTCATTTTAATCTGTTTGTGTGCATGCTCAGGAGTCATTACAAAAGGGGGCATCGGGTACTGGGCAAGTCGTTCCCAGACTGGGAGCCGGACTGCGTCATCAAGTGCGATCATGGCAAGTGCAATAAGGTAACAGTACGCATTTTCTATGCTTATGTGTTATTTGACTCAGGGTATAATACTATGGAGAACCGATCCTGCCTTGTGTAGAATTAAACGGCTACATACTGATACAGGGGTGTCAAACTAATTTTTGCACATGGGGGGCCGCATGGTAGAAAAACAAACCCTCTCGCGGGGGCTGGACAATTGGATAAAAGGGGAACAGAGAGTGAGATGGGGGAAGGGACAGAGGAAGAGGGAGAAAGTTAGAAAGAAGAGAAAGAGAAATATATATAAAGAGAGAGAGATTGAGAAGTGGAGAATGAGATAAAGGAAGAAAGACTTAGAAAAAGAGCAAAGAAGAGCGAAAGAGAAAGAGATGAGAAGGTCAGACAGGCAGAGGAATAAGGAGAAAGACAGAAAGAAAAAGTATGAAGAAAATGTATAAAGAGAGACAGGGACAAGTAGAGAGCGAGGGAAAAGGAAGCAAGGAAGTGAGAAAAAGCAAAGAAAAGTGAAAGTGAGAGGAAGAGAGAGAGGGACGGGTAAAGGTAAAGGAAGAGGGAGACAAAATATATATATATATATATATATATATATATATATATATATATATATATAAGGAGCGAGAGAGTGAGAAGTGGAGAGTGAGAGAAAGGAAGAAAGACTGAGAAAAAGAGCAAAGTTGACCAAAAGAAAGAGTGGAAGAGAGAGGGGGTAAGATAGACAGAGGTATATGGAGAAAGATAGAACAATAAAGGAAGAGATGGATAGAAATATATGAAGAGAGAGAGAGAGAGAGATGAGTGGAGAGCAAGAGAAAGGAAGCAAGAGGGTGAAAAAGAGCAAAGAAGAGTGAAAGAGAAAGATAGAGAGAGAGAGTGAAAGAAAAAGAGGGAGAGAAAGAGAAAGAAAGATAGAGAAAGAGAAAGAAAGAGTGACAGAGAAATAAAAAGATGGAGAGAAAGGAAAACAGAGAGAAAGAGAAAGAAAGAGAGACAAAGGGAGGGAATGACAGAGAACGAGAGAAAAAAGAGAGAGAAAGAAAGAGTGACAGAGAAGAGAGAAAAGGAAAAAAAGAGAGAACTAAATGAAATGCAATGCCTTTCCTAATCGCTGATCAACCAATAAGTGATCAGCTAAGGCAATTAGGCCGCCTTGTCGTTTAAAGAACATTTTGTTGTGATAAAATACTCGACAAAATACATCACAAAATAAACTACAGCATACACAACATAATACATGAAAAAAATGAGTGACAAAATACATCAAATACATTTTAAAAATGAATGTCTAAATGCACGACAACATAGATGACAAAATGAACAACAAAATACACGAGTAAACAAAAAACAAAATACATGAGGAAATACACAACAAAATGAACGAAAAAATACATACAAGAAAACGCACAACAAAAAAGAATGACAAAATACTTGATCAAAATATATTGAGGCGTAAGCGAACTAACCACCAGGGGGCCTCAAAGAACGGTTAACTTTTTTTTGGTGCCAACTTTTTCCCCATCTTCACTTTCCTGTGTCTACAACAAATAATATTTACAGAAATACTACAAAGGCACTACAAGACTAAATAGCAAATATAGTGCTTAAAAACAGGAAACTCATACATTATTTTGCTTTCATTCAGAAAAAAACAGTATAGAAATACTAAAAATACCTTGATACAAAATACTACAAAAATATGACCCAAGAATTGCTACAAAAACACAACTAAAGTAATATTACGAAAATACTAAAGAAATATGACAAAAACAATACCATGGGAATTCTAAAAAATACAAAAATATTACTAAAATACTGCTTTGAAAATGAATCAGAATTACGTTCACAGAAATACTACAACAACAGCATTTTATAATACTATAATACACTATACTACCAGAAGAGTATTATGACATAAATACTATGACAAAAGTATTAGAACAGTAATACTGCAAAAATACAACTAGAGCGATACTACAAAAATTCTACTATGGAAAAATACAACAAAATTACTACAAAAATAAAACTACAGTTATACTTTACTACAGATATACATCAACAATTCAGCAATGGAAATACTACAAAATACAACAGAAATAGTACAAAATACGAAAAAAACAATAGTATTTCTATAAAAACACCAAAATCATTTAAGTACTGTAATACGCCAAATCTACTAACGTTATATGAAAAAAATACTACTGAAATCAAAGAATTTACTACTATAGGAAAAACTACCCAAAAAACTCTTGCAGATATAGTACAAAAACTAGACTAATACTACAAAAAATATTGAACTTCAGCGGAAATCCAACAACAGAAATGCCGTCACAAGCCAGAAACGGAGACAGGACCCAGTACCGTTCGTTTACTCAGTTTTATTGATGAAAAGAGTGAGAGCAAAGCTTGCTTTCACGATCCAATGATCGACGGACACGGGTAGCAAAAGGCTGGAACGCGGAAGTGGCACTTCCGTGTCGAGCGAGGATAATCGTAGACAGCCGGGATACTGGTCACGAGCCGGGACAGGAGAGCAAGGGCGGTATCGAGTTCAGAAAAGAGGTCGGCGACAGGTATCAGGCAGGAAACAGGGCAAAACAGATCAGTGGTCTGGATAGCAGATCAGGGCAGAAACGGGTCCAGAAACAGGTATCAGGTAGGAGAAAACAGGGCAGGAAAATGTCTGAAGGTATGAGCTTGCCTAGCTGGGAGCACAGGTTGGCAAAGATCAGACAGCTTCCTCTTGGAAGGAAGCTGCGCCAATCGGGCAGGTGCCCCAAATCAGTAATCATGACAAATACTAAACAAAATACTTTAAAAAAATGTACAACTACTTTAAGGCTTGAAATCTAAATATACACTGAATTGCTTGGAACGTTTTCTTATTTTGCTTCAAACTTTGGAACCTGATGCGGCCCGACTCCAAATAATTGCCCACCTCTGGATTAGAACATGGAAATGGGTTCTTGTAGGTATGCAAATGATCAAGTAATAAAGGGCCCCAAATGTAATTTTGCTTAAGGCCCCCGTGAATGCCCAGGATGGCCCTGGTAGAAGTATTACGTGCTTCATCCATTTTTACGGCATATATTGGTTGGCATGGATTTATGAATACATGTATGCAGACACGCACTGTGCCATGTTTTGGACTCCCAAATGAAATATGTATTTTTCCACAATGCCCTTGCAGCAGTGGGGCTTTGAAGTAAAGTACCGCCAGGTGGCGCTGCTCCCCCATGTGGCCATCAAGCACTTAGCCCTGGAGACGCCTGAAGGGAGGACAACGGTGAAAAAGTGGAAGGATGTCCCGTTCAGTGTGGAGCCGTTCGACTTTGAGGAATATTGCCGCCACTCGCAACTCCTGGGCGAATAACAAAAACAGAACACGTTTACATGATTTCAACTCGTAATACTAATAGCAATGTAATATTACTGATTCCAAGAAGAAGCAATACACAACTATGATATAAATGTGCATTTTTTAACACTTGTAGGTAAAGACATCTCTATTGATTTTATCGTGACTTTTGGTTCACCTACTGGGAGCAGACATCTATATGTTTCCGTTCATCTCTTAAAGAAAAAAAAACCCAGCATTTTTTCTTATTGTAATTCTTGAATTTCTGTCATTTTTCTTCTTCTTTATTATCATCCTTTTCTCTCCCACCTTTTTCAATTTCTTATATTTGTTACTCTTTTTGCCCTCACTTCTCTCTTCTTTTTTTATTCATTGATTTTTTTGAAATTGTTTTTCTTTTTTTCGTTTCTTTTTTTCTTTCTGTGTACTGTTTCCCCCCTCATCCTTTCTTAATCATTTTTCTCCTTTCACTTTTTCTCTTGTCTGTTTTTCCTGTTTCTTTCATTTTCTATTTCCTTTCTTATTCTTTTCTTTTTTTTTCTTTGTTTCCCTTTTTCTTTCATTCTCGAAAAACAGTGCGATTTCGTCACTTTGAGTCTCAGTTGTTCGTATTGTCCCCGCTTTTTTTTGTTTCACTACGCATGACAGCGACATCAAGTGGTCAAATATTGAACGGTGTCCACTTAAAGGTTCCAAATAATTGATGAAATTTACTAAACGAAAGTAACATTGGCTACAGTTTTATCATGTATTTTTAAATGATTATTTAACAAAATGTGCTGGATTAAAATTCATATTAAATTGTTTTCATATGCATTCTATCTGAATCTTTGTTACTCATTAAACAAACAAAAAAAATAAAATTTTGGTTTCTTGTTTTTCACGCACACGATGTGATACTGACATCTTTCTCAACCGCTAGAGGTCAATGTTGTATTGCTAATTAACCGTATTACGACGACGGTCAATAAAAGAGAAAATAACCAATGTTAAATGTTCATGGTTACAATGCATGCCGAAATTAATTGGTATAAGTAAACTAAGCTACTAAAATAATAGGTATGAAAACAGAATATACCATACCAGTGGAAATAAATGCAAATAAACAACCATAAAATGTGTTTGGCAACATTAAACGGTTATAGACACCATAATTAAGCAATACAAAACATTTACAAAAAGGAAAAATAAGAACATATTAAAAATAACTCTTACAATATCTTTAAAAAAAATCAACTACTGTAATTATATTATATGTCTGTCTGTCTGTGTGTCTGTCTGTTGTCTGTCTATCTAGTTCTTTCTTTCTCATAGCCCCTATATTTCTGTTTTTGATTAATTTCTCTCTCTCTCTATCTCTCTGTTGTCCCCTTTATTTTCCCACTCTCCCTCTCTTTTTATGATATATCATTCTCTCTTTATTTCCTCTTGATTTCTACTCTCTTTCCTTCGTTCTCTCTTTCTCGATTTCTTTATCTCTTCCTTCCTCTCTATTGTTTAGGTTTCTTTTTGTCTTCCTCTTTTTGATCTATTTCTCTGTTGTCTCTCTATCTTTTCCCTCTTTCTCTCCTTATGTTTATTTCTCACTCCCTCTTTTCTCATTTCATTCTTTTTCTCTCTTTATTTCTCTTTTTATCTCTATTTTTCTTTCAATCCTGTCTCTTCCTTTTTCTTTTTCATTTTCTCTCTCTCTGTTTCGCTTTCTCCATGTCTCGTGCCTTCTCTCTATTTCTCTCACTTCCTCACTCACTGTCTCTCTTTTCTCTCTTCTTTCGTTTCCTTCTCTCTTTCTCTCTTTCTCACACTTTTTCTCCCTCCATCTCTTTCTTTCACTCCAATCTACTAGTCTGGCCCCGCTACAGTTGTTTTCGAGGTGCACACGAAACCGGTACGAATCGATTCTGTTGGCATCATCAATCAAACATTGCAAATGACAGAAGGCAACATTTTTCTCTACCCGCGATCTGGATTTTGTATTTAACATAAACACAAAGCCACAAGGCAAGTAAGCCTGACATGTTGGCGAAGAGGGAGAAACAACTGATTGACTCTGATCCGAGTCAGCGTCTCTAAGCAACACTGCTTTTTTCCTTTTGCACACGCAAAGAACTTGATTAGCCTTCTGATTGCTTAAGTGTGTGTGTTTTTGTGAGTGTTTGTGTAGATAATTCCATTTATGTACTCAGTCGTGTTCATTTGTCTTCGGAAACCTTGTAACATTTTATCTTGAGTTGTTTTATAGTCCTAGTCTCACATTCCGAATCATTGTCTAGGCTGTATCACTGTAGGCACTGTAAGAGGTAAGATCTTGGGCCCGACCTGTACCCGGCCCGAAATTATTTGTTGTTTTTACCCCCCTTCGTGGAGGATCGGCAAAGCATGTACTTACTTTTACTCAACTATTTAGATAAAGAAAATGCTTACCAAACTATCAGTTTAACTCTAAATCACTAAATACAAAGAAATGTTCCTCTTCCATGTTGGGGTAAAATATACTTCCACCTCTCTCACATCAAACCTCATTTCTGTTTCTCGCCAATAGCTTATAAGCTGTACAACCATTTTTTCTGCTTTACAGTCAAATATTTCACTTTTTGCAGCTTGTATTTTGCGGAATAGGATTTTGTTTTCTGTGCTGTTACGTTCAGTTTTACTTTCGTTCACTGCATGTTGCTGAAATGCGCAATTCTGTGCCAAACCCTTCATTTTGGGGCTGCAATTGCACTGCACACTTATCGCCAAGTTAAATACAAGTTGCGTCGTCCAACTGGAATGCGCAGTCCGAGGTACGCCAGTGTTCTCGTTTGCCCGGGTCCCTGCGTCCTAGACGCATCATTTTTGCTGGGGACGCATAGTCTCAAATCAACGTGCGTCCCCGGGACACAACTTTTTTGACACAAAATTGTCATTTTTACCCGATTACATTTTTTTTCTAAACAAAGGTTTACCGCACTCCAAACTTTTCGTCAGGCAGATCCGCCATTGTTGCTTTGGTCTTGCGGTTCGAGTTTTCGTCTGCACGCCGATCTCGGCCAACGAGATCTCGTTGCTTCGAGATTACGTCATTGTTGTGGTGCTTTTCGTCGAGTGAAAGAGAAGTATCCCCCTGGAAAAACAGTATTCGGTGAAAATCAACACAAAATTGGTAATTTCAGTGTCAGTAATAAGTCGAAACATAATGCAGAAAGTGAAAACAACTGCAATAATTCCGGCACGAAAAAACGGAGAAATTCTTCGGAAATCATGGAGGCAAGGAAAACACGTGTGTTGAAGCGAACGATTCGACGAAAGAAAATAAACAAAAGAATACTCCTAGGTAGAATACCTGCAACTCGGGTCATAGACAGATACAAAAATAGATATTGTTATGCTCTTAGTGGCCTGTGACCCATAGGTTTACACTAGAGTGACAACAATTTGGATGTGGTGACCAAGTCAGCTTGCTTACACCGTCTCTCAAGACTGGCACATTGACTGTATCTATAACACAATTTAGAGTCAGGACAGCAGAATATTTTTAAAAGCATTACTTTCAGCATCTAATTCATCTCGACGAAAGCTTTCAAATGTAATTTATGAAATTATATTTATTTATGTGCGTGTCATGTCACACACTCATGTTGGTTTTGTTAGAAGTGTCAAAGGTCATTCCCACTACGTGCTGTTGTCTGCAAAGGCAGGAAATTGAAAGGAAAGCAAAGAATGGAGCAGCCTAAGAAACATGGAGGCGGGCGGAAATGAACAAGCCTTGCGTGACCTTACTTCATATTGACTGAGAACTATTACGTCACACAAGTTCACGGCAGAGTAAAACAATGTATCGAATCAAAAATGAAGTCAAAGATGAAGAGATCAATGGAAACAAAAAACAATTCAAAGTGCTCCCATAGCATGTTCTACAGTACACATTATTACGCTATCCAGGATCGTATTTAATGATGCTATAATGATGATTCATTTAAAAAACGGAGCTAATGTGTTTTTTTAAATTTACAATAAAGAAAATATATGTCATGGCAATGAACAGAAACAGGACCCAATTGCGTTACGTTTCTCTCACGTTTTGTCAAAGAAAAGAGGAAGGGCTGCGCCTACGATGTGGTGTTCGCTAGGCGCAAGCTGCTCCTGACGCGGAATTGGACCTTCCATGGCGAGCGATGGCGGTGTGGAGAACGAAAAAAAAAACGGGTCAGGAGCCAGGACAGGTGAGCAAAAATGTGTTCAGGGACAAAAGAGGTCAAAAGCCAGGACGGGAGAGTAGACGTGGTCAGGATAAAAAACTGGTCATAGGCAGGGGACAGACGGGAGCAAAAAACAGGTGGGAGTCAGGGTCGAAAAAGACTTGCCCAGTATACACTGAGGTTCGCAGACGGACTGACAAAAGGAGACAGAGAGGAGTGGGTTTAAATAGTGACAGGGAGCCGATTAGAGTCTGAGCCATTTGGCGCCTAAGGAGCGGGCACAGGCTCTTTAGTAATCATGACAATATAATATAAATACTTTTATTTGAGCACTAGGTAAGCAAAAAAAAGATCGGAGATGATGAATTTATGTACAATAAATTACCTTAAACAAAGTAAATAAAGTCCTGAATTGTATTTTTCGACAAAAATATAAAAGCCATAAATGATGCACAGCGTATTATACAATAGGATTCTCGAAATTCCATAACAAAGTAGTTTTTCTCCAGCGTCTATTATCAGTATTGTCACACAAACTTTGTCCGTCATTGCCGAGGCTCATCTCTGAAGAGTGTCATGACGCTTGCAACCGAAAAACAATGGCGACCTGATGATGGAGGTGCTGTAACTGAGTCAGATCAGGAGGCTCCTCCTGGTACAGTTAACAATGGAAACCAGTACTAAATGCTCCTTGGTTTTATACGTTTTATACACCTACCCCAAAAACCTGCCTTGAAAAGCGCTATATAAATGCAGACCATTTACCATTTACCATTAAACACAAAAGACAAAATGGATATGGAGTGTTTCGGTTGTGTAGGTTTACACTCTCTCAAGATTGCACAAGCAAAGAAATATGAAGGGTTAACTGCTTTTGCAGCAATGTGTGCGTGTTTTCTTCTTTTTCTTTTATCATGGGGCTATTTTTAAGTAGCTTTAGCTTCTAATGAGTGAGTACAAATGGTAATTTGTAACTACATAGTTATTTTCAGAGTAACAAGCTGCTTTTGAGTGTCGTTAATATGGTGATAACACCATTAATTTTCAAATGAAGTAACTAGCAACTGTAACTAATATCTTTTTTTTTCAATAACATGCCCAGCAGACATTAACAACTAGTGAGGCAGCAGCAAGACTTCCATTCTGTGAGGCTGGGTCAACACGCTGTAGGACAGGTATGTCAAACATACGACCTGTGGGCCATTAGATGATTTATCCTGCCTGTTGTAGATTTCCGAGTGTGTCAAAAAAACACGTCCCTAACTCATTTCTATCATAAGTTATGATTTTTTAAAATAAATACAAATGAAAAGCTCCTTTCGGTCGCTAGAGACAGTGTAAAAGAGAAGAGCCAGCCTGGTTTTATTTTAAAGACAATATTTTTGAGTGTTTTCTAAACTTCAGTAGGTTCAGCCTTGTAGTTTGTTCTGATCATCCGGCCCGTCTACTGCTAAAATGAATGGATGTAAATGGTCTGCATTTATATTGCGCTTTTCAAGTCGATGAAGACCTCCCAAAGCGCTTTACACTGTGCTTCACACCAACCCGTTGACACACACTCATATACCGATAGCTGCACCAGCCATGGAAGGCAACTACCTGCTGTCAGAGGCATTGGGGATTCAGTGTCTTGCCCAAGGACACTTCGACAATTAACATGGAGGAGCCGGGAATCGAACTTGCGACCTCCTGATCCCAAGAGGAGCGCTTTCCCTCCTGAGTTACTCTGTATTTGTATTTCTCTTTTTATTTATTTAATCACTCTATGACAATTGAAGCCATTATATTTTTGTTCATAAGTTTGTGATGTTTGTGGTGAGTTGGTTCAGATGTAAAGCTGAATTTGCTTAACCATTGAAATAAACAAATTGTTAACACCTTCAATGCCAAAAATGAGAATCATTTTTCCATTGTTTGTGAATAAATGTATTGTGCTTGGAAATCTCCCATTTTATCTGTGTTTATAATTAGTAGGGTAGGCTACAAATGTTGGCTGAATGATAAAGCACAGTACTGAAAAAGAAAGCTAAATATTTGGCGATGACATTTTTTACCGATGCGGACCATCTGAGAACACAAAGTCTGCATCAGCCCGCCCGGCCAAACTGAGTTTGACTTGCTTGCAGTTGGATGTACGAGTCGATACGACGGTCAGGTCACAGTCAGAAAAGTAGGTTTGCTCTGGCGGGATAAGTCTATTTATGTTGTAGAAAATCAAGTGCGGACTTTTTGACATTTTTCACAGGCCTCCAGGCACGAGTAACCTTCAATCCTCGAAGGGAACATCGAATCATATAAATATTGCATGCTATTGTAAAAACCATGTGCACTTTTGGAAGGGTTATTTTAAAAATATAATCATATACAGTTACTAATTACCTGCTGAAAAATTTAATCAGTAATGTAATCTGACTACATAACCTATATTAAAGTAATGTAACTTGATTACTTTTGGATTACTCCAATACCAAATATGGTAATGAAAGACAAAATAAATAAAACTACTACATTTTGTTTAAGATACATGAAAGTGTAACATTAAAAAAATAAACCGAGGAAACCAAGATCAGGTATGGGATATGGGAGAGTGCTAGCAATCCGGCAATCGTTGGGCAGGAGGAGCAGGGAGCTCACGGGATCGGAGCATGGTCGGAAGGCAGGAACGAGTTGAGTAGCCTGAACAGGCGATCAGAGCGTGGTTGATGGGCAGAAACGAGTCGAGTAGCCAGGACGGGAGATCAGAGGGAGGTCGGTGGGCAAACACGGGTCGAGTAGCCGGAGCGGGAGATCGAAGCGTGGTCTAAGGAAGGAACAAGTCAGGGAGCCGGAGACAATCGGGAAGCCAGGGGCAGACGAGCAGGATACAGGCAAGGATGGGACAGACGGGAGCCAGAGTCAAATAGCGCTTGCATTGCATGTGCGGAGGTTCACTGACGGACTGACAAGGAGTGAATGGAAGCATTGAGTTTAAATAGGAGGGGAACCAATCAGACAACGAGCAGCAGCTGACGCCAAGCAAGCGGGCACAGGAGAGAGCAATGGCTAATTGTGACATATGCCTTCTTTTAAATTAACACTAGAGGTAAGATTGGGCCTAAAAAAATCCAGCCCAACCCGACCCGAGTCGTGGGTATATAAACCCAAACCACCCAATCCTGACAGATTAACTTAATTTGATAACCCACCCCGAAGTAAACCCAAAGCTTTAATTTGTCGCCAAAGTGAACACGACGCTTTACTTCGGCCATGCGTACTTCAGCGCCGAACTGCGCGCTTGGGGAACAAAACCCTCAGATCAAGTGTGCACTGCAAGTGCAGCGCCAAAATGAACAGTTTGGCGCAGAATTGCGCATTTCGGCAGTGTGCAGTGAACGAAAGTGAAACTGAACGAAACAGCACAAAAAACAAAATCCTATTCTACAAAATTCAAGCTGCAAATAGTGAAATATTCATACCTGGCAACCTGTACGTTTTTGCCGTACAAAGTACGTTTATTATGCATTTTAAGACGTGTTCGACGTACAAGAAAATCTGTAGGGAAAAACGCAAAGTTGTCAATGATGGGTACCATCCGGTATACACTGCCTATCACGAAACGGCAAATCAATCAAGTCTAACGAGCTCGCCGCTATCTCCGTATCATTTTTTTTTGTTGCAAATGAAGCGAGCGGTTTGATGCTACTGTGCGCATGCATCTGCCGCCTCCTGCTGTCCTTTCATGTGGTAGTTATGTAGTGAAAGGAAGTCCATCTCTTTTTAGAGAACTGGCTTTTTCGGCTCAACTCATTAAAGAGAGCCGGCTCTCAAACGGCTCACTTGCTTTGATGCATTATATTACGAATTATTATGTTGTATAAAGAAGTTAAAGAAAAACGGAAGTATAAAAGGAGAAAATGAAAAAAGACCGGATTGTGGTTATCCCTTTAATCATTATATTACCAACAATAATTTAATGCAGAAAATGAATTAATAATTTGAATAAGATAATAATAAGAAAATGTATTATTCTACTCAATTATATTTGCATGTATTTTTTCCTTCTACAGTGAACGTCCAAGCTACTTAATTTTTGAACTTTTTTAAAATTAAACCTCATTCATGTCGAGCAACTCATTATCTCACAACAATATATATGATATAACGAAACACATGTACAATAAAACATGTTAAACTACATAAGATTATTTTGTATTTTGTAAGGGAAAATACATCATTTTGTAAGGGCAAGGAGCTGTGGAGGTTGACAGGTATGAATATTTGGCATTAAAGCAAAAAAAAATGGTTGTACACCTTATGAGCTATTGGTGAGAAGCGGAAATGACGTCTAAGGTGAGAGAGGTGGAAGGAGGGAGCCGCGTCTTTTACCCAAACATGGAAGAGGAACATTACTTTGTATTTAGTGATTTGGAGTTAAACTGATAGTTTGGTCGGCATTTCCTTTATCTAAACAGTTACGGTACTTGAGTTAAAGTAAGCGCATGCTGTGCAGATCCTCCACAAAGTGGGAAAAAGGAAAAGAAAAAAAACGAGAGAGAAACCTTGCCGGCTCTAATAAAGGTTGACACTTTAAGCCCGAACCTGGCCCGAATTTCGGGTCGGGTTCGGGCCCGGGTCCAAGTCTTTTACCTCTAGTTCACATTAAGAGCACATAAAGAACCCAATATTCATTTAAACAGTGTTCACTTTCTAAATTTTCAACACACTTTGGGACTCTCTCTCGGTCTCTTTAGTGTAAGTGATTGAAATTATGATGGACACAATTTATATGAGTGTGAAATGCAAGACATGTAAATGAGTGCACAAAGTAATGGATTCAATGCTTAAAAGGATGCTGTGGAAGGTGGTTGATGCTCCCAGCCATTAAATTGCATTCATCATTTAATTTCATGTTGTTTAATTTCCTCATACTTGTTTGTTGATTTTGTCTCTTTAGAACACTTAAAGGTACGGTCCTATGCCCAGGCATAAAATGGCAATAATTAAGTCGGGCTGGGCTGGGCTTCCCTCTCTCTCTCTCGCCATCTATTTTCTCCCTTCTTTGTGGCGGATCTGCACAGCATGCACTTAGTTATACTAAAGTTATCACTTTGATGACCGACTTTTACTTTTACCTGAGTCATTAATTCTGAGGTAACAGTACTTTTACTTGAGTAACACACTTGGGCCCTGCAGTTCAGCGCCGGGATACACACAAAATGTATTTTATTTAGACAACTCTTTCATAAACAACGAGCTTACTAAACTATCAGATAGGACACACTCAGAGGAATCCAAAGACATTTTCCTTCATGGTGGGAGATGCCCTGCTTACTTTTTCCACCTCTTACGGCGCTTATGTCATTTCCGCTTCTTGCCAATGGCGTACAAGCTTGACTAACTGTCTTTCTGCTTTTTGGCCAAATACTATATTATTGCAGCTTGCAATCTGTAGAAAAGGATTTTCTTTTCAGTGACATTTTGTTCAGTTTCATTTTGCTGCACTTACTCAGAATGCGCACTTTGATGCCGAAGTGTTCTTTTTGGCGCTACATTTCGAAGTGCACACTTGTTTTAAAGGAATTTGGCCCAAAGTAAACCAAGCTGCGTACTTCAGTGATTCGGGGTCGGGCTGCATTTCTTTAGACCTGATTTTACCTCTAGTTATATTTGAATTACATAGCACTTTTCTGTTAGTTTTGCGACGTTTTTGGTCATAAAATCATGTTTTGTAGTCAGGTACCTAGGGAAGCTCACCGGGTGGGGGTGTGTGTCTTTCCTGAGAGTAAGCGCACTGCTGCGTGTGTTGGTATGAGACTGCAGAGAGAGGGGGGATGGAAAGGACATGGCGAGTGTAGAACAAGCTATTGCAAAAAAGGACGAGAATACAATTTCAGTTTTTTAATGGTCTCCACATTCTTATTATGAGATTCTAATGAACCCAACTGATGTGTTGGGAGTCATTAGTTGACCAAACCCTCCAATTCCTAATGCCGAGCGCCAAGTAGGGAGGCAATGGGTACCAATGCTATAAGTCTTAGGTATGACCCCGGCTGAGACTCGAACCAGCAACCTCTCAGACTCTGAGCGGGCGCCCTACACGCAAGTCCACCGAGCTGTAAGCAGCACACATCGGACTTCAATCATGTCCCATGGAGTGTGCAACATAAAAATGCTTTTGAATAAACCCCCGCAAAGTCATGAATATTCTTACAAATATACCTGTAGTTAAATTAAGTCATTTTTCCTGTAACTGTAATGGAATACAATTACATTTTTTTGCATTCTGATTGCGTAACGCCGTTACATGTATTCCCTTACTCCTCAAGCCTTATCATATGCAGGAGGCCCAATTTCCACATGGTTGCATCGCGTAACATGGAGCCAAGACTGGTAGCTGCGAACAAAGATGAAAGGGGAGGTAATTTTGTCTCAGTAGATGCAATAGATGTCTCATCGATAATTGTGAAAAGACTCATTTCCCCACCAATGACCTTTGCCAACCCACCAGTATTGTGAGCATTATTATATCCTTATCTCGTTTGATTAATAATGTCTTTTGTGAAGCCCGTTTAAATGCTTTATTTCTTTATTACATGCAAACGCGTTTAAATACAGCCAACTTGTGTTCTTTTTTTATTATATTCCTCAGCATCGATATGAATCGTTGACAAACGTAATAGTTGAAGTCCTAAGCATCATTTTACTGCACAAATCCTAAAAGGGACTCAGAGTGCAGAGTTGGGTAGAGTAGCCAAACATTTTACTCAAGTAAAAGTACTCTAACTTGAAAGTAATATTAGTCAAGTAGAATAGAATAGAATAGAATAGAATATACCTTTATTGTCATTGTTACAAATGGGCTAACATATTGTGACAACGAAATTGGGCATGACACTCCAGTTTTACACATAGTGAGGGTATGAGCAAGAAGATAAAGGAACAGAGAAGATAATGTTATAAAACAAGGGGAATAAGGCTATAGTTATAATTTACATGGTATTTACACAGCAATGTCAGCATGTGGGATGTTACATACAGGGTTGTCGTGATAACGTTGTATCGTAACGGTTGTGCAATATTGCATTTGGTGCAAAGTCATCATGGTGCAAAAATAGTCCGCATATACATTGGTGCAAGCATAGACATCATAGTGCAAAAAAAGGAAATGGTCAGACATTGTGCAATTTGAGCATTAAACGTAGTGCAGTCGACATGTGCAAGAACAAGACTTGAGTAACATTATATTCGTATGAGGTAGTGTTGGCACGAGTTTTCAGTTTTTGTGCGGTGTCTGTTGAGCAGTGAACAAACATAGTGCAGACAGCATGTACGTGAGTACCATTTTACATACGTGTGAGGTATTTTTTTTTTTTTTTTTTGCAACAGTTTTCAGTTGTTTGTGCGGTGTCTGTTTAGGGTGGTAATGGCTGTGGGGAAGAAACTGTCTCTGAGTCTGTTCGTTTTTGCTTTGTGTGACCTGTAGCGCTTGCCGGAAGGCAGCAGGTCGAAGAGATGGTGGCCGGGGTGAGAAAAGTCCTTGACGATGTTTTCTGCTCTGCTGAGGTAGCGAGAGCAGGCAATGTCCTCCAGACTGGGCAGAGAGCAGCCGACGATTCTCTGGGCTGTTTTTATGATCCTCTGGAGCTTTTTCCTGTCTGCTGCTGTGCACCCCGCATACCACACCGTGATGCAGTATGTTAGGATGCTCTCCACTGTGGCTTTGTAGAAAGACACCTGCAGCTGCTGTTTTAGGTTATTTTTCCTGAGCAATCTCAGGAAGTGCAGTCGCTGCTGGGCCTTCCCTACCACCGCTCTGGTGTTTGCAGACCAGGAGAGGTCGTCGGAGATGTGCACGCCCAGAAATTTGAACGAGTGGACTCTCTCTACGCAGTCTCCTTTTATGATGAGTGGTGCTGGATTCCTGCCATTCCTTCTGAAATCCAGAATCAGTTCTTTTGTTTTTGTTGTGTTCAATATGAGGTGGTTTTCCGAGCACCACGTTGAAAGTGACTCAACCTCATCCCTGTATGCCGCCTCGTCCCCTTCAGAGATGAGGCCGATCAAGGTGGTATCGTCAGCAAACTTAATAATAGTGTTTGTGGGGTGGGTCGGTGAGCAGTCGGAGCTGTAGAGGGTGAAAAGCAGGGGGCTCAGTGCACAACCTTGGGGGGAGCCAGTGTTCAGTGTTAGGGTGGGAGAGACGTGGGTACCGAGTTTCACCGACTGTGGGCGGTTGGAGAGGAAGTCCATTATCCAGTGGCAGATGGAGGGAGAGAGTCCTAGGTGTGCAAGTTTCTCCACCAGGATCTCCGGGATAATGGTGTTGAAGGCTGAGCTGAAGTCCAGGAAGAGCATTCTGACGTAGCTCCCCCGGTGGTCCAGGTGTTTCAGCACGGTGTGAAGTGCTGTGTTTATGGCGTCGTGGAGCGGTTTGCCCTGTAGGCAACTGGTGGGGGTCCAGTGTGAGTGGCAGGGAGTTTTTGATGTGCCGGGACACTAACCTCTCGAAGCACTTCATGACCACGGGCGTGAGAGCTACAGGCCTGTAGTCGTTGAGGCTTTCCACTGCTGACTTTTTGGGGACGGGAATGATGGTGGAGGGGACGGTGATGATTTTTTTTTAAATCAACCAATCAGATCATCAAATTATCAAAGTCAAGCCAAATTTATTTGTATAGCCCTTAATCACAAAGAGTCACAAAGGGCTGCACACACCACGGATTATTGCAAACCACAGACTATTAAGACATCATCCCCTGATCTAAAACCTACATGAGGGCAAGATAAAACTCAAAAACCTCAATATGAGGAAAATGAAGAAACCTTGAGAAGGGACCGCACATGAGGTAATCCCACTTCCAGGATGACTAGGCTGCAATGGATGTTGCAATGTCAAATAATACGCAGATATTTTCAACATAAAACATAGGTTATTCATATTCTATATAATAGAAGTGTGTTTTAAGCCTAGATTTAAACAGTTCCACTGAGTTTGCAGATCGGATCTCAGGAGGATGAGTATTCCACAGCACTGTGGCCCGAATGGAGAACCCTCTTGAACCTGCGGATCTCTTCTTGACCTTTGGGATCACAAGTAGGCCGGCATTTCAGAGCGAAGGCTCCGGACCGGAACATTGGGAGAAATTAAATCTAAAAGATATGAGGGAGCATGTAAATACTGAAAAGAAGAGGGCCAAGTACTGAACCCTGCAGAACAGCAGAGGTAACACTAAAGGGGTCAGATGTCATTTCACTATATTTAACACAGTGTGTCATATCTGAGAGGTAGGATCTGAACCATAAGATGACGGTTCCTGAGAGACCAATCCATTTTTCCAACCATTCTAGTATGATATTATGGTCCACAGTATCAAAGGCAGCACTAAGGTCCAGCAGCAGCAAGAGTGATGAAGCGCCGGAGTCCATTGCCAGTAGATCATTGGTTACCTTAATCAGGGCTGTCTCAGTAGAATGGTTAGCCCTAAATCCTAATTGCATGGATTCAAAATTGTTCTCGGATATAACATTATTCAGCTGCTACATTTAATCTTAAAGTAGAGTAAAATAATCAAAGTTAATTCAAGTGCTTTAATAAAGAATACAATAAAAATAGTATAAATCCAGTAAATCCATTCTGAACAACAATATATATATATATATATATATATATATATATATATATATACATATATATATATATATATATATATCTCATCTCATCTCATTAGCTGCACCGCTTATCCTCAGTAGGGTCGCGGGGGTGCTGGAGTCCATCCCAGCAATCATCGGGCAGTGGGCAGGGGACACCCTCAACTGGTTGCCAGCCAGTCGCAGGGCACAATGGGACAGACAACTCACTCGCTCAGTCACACCTAGGGACAATTTGGACCGGCCGATTCACCCGAAATGCATGTCTTTGGAATGTGGGAGGAAACCGGAGTGCCCGGAGGAAACCCACGCAAGCATGGGGAGAAGATACAAACCCTGCACAGTAAGGCCGGGAGCTGGATTTGAATATATATATATATATATATATATATATATATATATATATATATATATATATATATATATATATATATATATATATATATATATATATATATATATATATATATATATATATATATATATATATATATATATATATATATATATATATATATATATATATATATATATTTATATGCACTGCACATACAGCACAGTTGAAAAGCTGTATTACTTTGCATTACTTTTGTTTATCTGGAAAAAAATGAAACATCCGAGTAAGCGTTCCTCATTTGTCTATCCATAGCTGGAAGATAAGGTCCTGTAAAATTTTACAGATGAAAGAAATGTTTTCCACGAAGCAACATAACAATTGGCTAAACTTTGGTCGGACATTTTGTTTTTTCTTTCTATGCGCCTGCTGCCCGCGTGCCCGCACATTATTAAAGTTAATAAAACTACTGGACAAGCAAATATCCTGGCATGTGTATTTTTAGTTTAAGAAACAGTAAGTGTGGGTTAGTTGCCATAGCAACCAGGTTGATGCACTACACAACAGGTTGTTAGGAGCAGCGCTGTGGGAAGAGAAGGCCTTGAGAGGCCTTAGGAGGCCTTAGGAGGCTTTGTGTGCCCACTAATATGGATAACAACACAAACATGTACAAAGGTACAGTACCTTGCAGTCATTTGACAAAAATAGAAGCATTCACCAGCTCTCAGTTGCAGTAATTAAAATGTTTTACCACAGATCATCAGATAAATAATCAGAATACAGTGAACCTTTCTTTATTATACATTAAAACCAAAGAACAAACCATTTTTACTGGCCGAAACATGAATCTAACAAATAAAAGTGCTGTATACTCTACCTGTAAACATTTAGTTATTTATTTATGTTTTACCAACACCTAATGTCTTCGGTTCTAATTAGCAAATCAGGGTGCAGAACACAAAGCATGGTTAAATTTACGTTGAGAAGCTAGACCGTGAAAGGTAAACTGCGTTTTAGCGAGGAAATGCTATATCAAGAAACTAAATATAATTAATGAATACTGATGAAATATATCAAAGAAAAGTTTATGATAAAATGACTTTGCACGAAATGAAAAAAAAAAGGTTGGCCTGACCGCAAATGTCATAGCGGGGGTGCAAAAACTATGGCCCATCAAGCTTTTTAACCAAAATATAATAGTAATATGTACAAGGGTAGGTGAAGTACTACTAATGAAAAATGTTGTTTTCGTGCCACTCTTTTCCCTCGTGTTCTATTTACTAAGAAGTAAACATTTCTCGGCTTATCCCATTTTACCATAGGGCCAGCTCCCATACACAGTCATGTGGTGTGAAATGGTAGGTGCCACCTAGTATTTTCAGGGCATTATCGCCATCTACTGTTAAGGAGTATAATTGACCCTCAGTAATTTACTGTTTCTCAGCCTTAATTTACCGATTTAATGTCCAGCGACCCACTAAAAACGTGACCTAACAGTTGAAAAACACTGACATAGAGGAAAGTGACATGATTGTTTGTCATCTTGTTGCCAAAGGTACCCCAAAACCCCCAAACCTTGTGAGAGGCTGGGCAAAAAATTGAATAGAAAGAGTGCTGTTTGGTCCGTTTGAGTCTCTGTAGTTTGTATTCCAACTTATGCTTTGTAGCACTACTTTTTCGGTTGTGCTACACCAGGGGTCGGGAACCTTTTTGACTCAAAGAGCCATAAAGGCAAAATATATCAATTTTATTTTGGGAAAGAGCCACACCATATATTATGAGACAAATTTACTAAATTGCTAAACCCGCGCCCCAGACAAAAGCTTAAAAATTATGAAAAGAGAATAATGCCAGAGCCCGTGTCCCAAAATCAACAATCATACCACTTTAAACTTGTCTCTTTCTTGCAATTACTCAAGATCGGTTAAACTCATTTTGACCCTTTTTTCATACATATTGGTTTTAAAACCAGATGTAAGCAGTTATTTTGTAAAAACGTCACAACATTCTGCAAACAGGGAGCCTGATGTGCTTATCTATGGCGCAGACGGAGTAGGGCGAGAGATGGGAGGGAGTGCTTGCACTTTTTGCATAGCTCCACCCATCCCTCCCACTCACCCAATCAAAAAACTTTAAGTTCTCTTCCGGTGTTTTGGCGTATTTACAGTTTGTTCTGTGGATTCATCATAAGGTATCTGAACACTGAAGACAGATAATATAGTGATGTTTTATATAACGGATTATTTAGCGTTGTACAGCCAGAACGAGTTTTTTTTTTTTGTGACACCTTGACTGTAAATTGTAGTGAAAGACGTGCCCTATATATACTGCGAAGTACTGCTCAGTCGTTGGTTTTGGTTTGGCTCTGCGTGTATCTGAACAGGAATGGTAGCTTATGTTTTGGACGAGTTGGAGAAAATTTGCATGCAATCAAATTTGTCTCTGAGCCACAGGTTCTCATAGAAAGAGCCATATATGGCTCGCGAGCCATAGGTTCCCGACCCCTGTGCTACACAATGCAGCGACATCTAGTGGTCAAATGTTACACACTATTGTCACCTGAAATGAAATGAAAGGTTTTTTGACAAGCGTGTGCCCTGCCCAAATCACCTGTACCGTGTTGATGTTGAGTATCCTTCCAAATAAATGATGAGCTTGTGTTGCCCATTCATTCTCTGGGGAATGGTCATATCAGGGATCTCAAACGCGCGGCCCCTGGTTGGCGGGGGCAATCGTGGTTTTAAACCCCAGGAGGATAGTCCCCCGATTTTATATGAGAGTTAAAGGGACAGTGTGTATTATTTTCCCACTAGATGTCACTGTATTCTTTCAAGCCACCGAAAAAGCACAACAGAAGAAGACAAAAATACTCAAAGTGACAGTAACGCACCTCATTACTTTTGAAGGGAAAGGAAATAAGAACAAAAAATTAAAATAAAAAAGAAATAAGAACGTATAAAAACAAATAAAAATGGCATGAAAAAGAAAAAAAGTACCAAAAATACAAAATAAAAGAGAAAAAAAGACAAAGACGGATAACAAAAATAAAAAAGAGAAAAATAAAAAGGGAGCAAATTCCATTTTTTGTTTTTTTTCTCTTCAATTCCTTTCTTTTTTTCTTTCTTTTTCTCCATTTTCCTTTTTTGCTTTATTTCCCCTACTTTTCTTTTTACTCCCGTTTTACTTTTTTGCCTCTTTTTTATTACTTCTTCTTCCCTATTTTCATTCCTTTAAAAAATATATTTTCCCATTCTTCTTGCCTTCCTTTGAGAAAGGCTGGGTAAAACAATGACCAAAAAAGGGTGCTTTTCCCTAACTTTAAGTCTTTGTAGTCTTCCTTGGATTCATTTTTGGTGGCTTAACACATCCCAGTGACATGTAGTGGATGATTATAAAACAACTGTCCTTTTTAGAAACACTATTATCAGCATTGTTTTTGTGGAAAACCTCATTCGGCCTTACTTCACCCAGATCCTAGCTTCAACGGCCCCCGACCCAATTGCGTTTGAGAGCCCTGGCTTAGATTAATGACGACGGGTGATGCACTTTGCTCTACTGGCATCGGTAAGAAGAGCTGTCAGCAGCCAAAGGGCACGGAAAGGACCCGACGGAGGGCAGGTACACCCGGTCTCAGATTCCCCCTACCAGGCTTTAATGTCCTGACCTTTAGTTGCTCCACATGAACCCCAGCATCTTTGTACAAATATAAAGAAGTAAACATAACTCATTAGCATGTTGAATTAACAACAACAATGATTCTCTGAGAATGTTCGAGGTCATGAGAAGGGCACTATGTGGGGGCTTTTATGTTTTGGGACTCCAAATTCTATTTTTACGCCCCCTTCTTGTCGGAAGGCCAGCAGATTAGCTGCCAAGGAGGATGAGTGGGAGGTCAAATCGTCATCGCCTTTACTGCGTGATAATGTCGTCCATGTATGTTTCCCCACTCCCCAGGGTGCTAGCCACTCTCTACTCAGGACCGGTACTTTTATTTTTTTTATTGCAACCCATGCTGCCAAGTGTTTATTTATTTGCTACAAGCAAAATGGCCAGATGTTGCTTGGCAGAAAGAAGATTGGATTGTGCTGCTTGGAATGGTCATTGGAGCTGCAGTAGCCCATTTGGCTGCCAGATGGCAGTAAAGACCCCGCAAAAGCAACAATTTATCGATTTTGTTGGTATGTATTGAGGGTGCCTTGACACGAAATGTAGCTAAAGACACTCGCAGAGGCCAAAAGTACAACTGTCTTGATTTTTACGAAAATACGTTCAGCTGTTTTGGAGCGCTTGTGTCACATACAAACACACACACACGTACAGCCATCCTCACCCCGACACACACACACAAACGCACCATAAAGTAGTTTAGATTATTCAAAAGGACTTCACGATAAAATAGACAATTAAGGTCCTTTAAGAGGACCCTTAGGAGCACCTTCAGAGTTTGGGACAATGGCAATTTTTAAATACAGTAGACAGTGTGTATAGCGCCTCCTTGTCTTAAAAAAATCAATGAATTAAAACCCAAAACAAATATTGTTTTTTTAATGATAAGCAAAACTATTTAATACCAAACAAACTATTAAATAAACGTGCGTCTAAAAAAACACTCATATGTTGAGAAATTTGCTTTTATCTTACACAACATGAGGCTCACGTTACCTTGCGTCAAATAATCGATACTGTCCCTTTAAACCCTTTGGAACAACTACCCTAGGCTATACTTACTTGAAATAACCAACATTTGCTTATTGCTCAGGCTAAAATATAACTATTATTATTATTATTATTATTATTGTTATTATTATTATTATCATCATTATCATTATCATTACTTTAAGGCCTTTACATGTATTAAAAAATATAAAATATCTAAAAACTTTACTAAATTAAAAATATAAAGCTTTAAAAAAAATGTCAAGAAGTTTAAATCAGTTGTAAAATATTTATGATGAATATGTTAGTATGATAATGGTTGATTTATATAATTAACTACATAAAATAATATGGACACTGTTTGAGGTAAATAAGACTAAATTCAATGAATTGATACCAAATATTATATTATTTTTTTAAATGATGGAACTACATCTATTAACACATTTTCTTTTACATAAATAAAATATTGTAGGAACTACGGCTTTCTTCAAAGTATATGATTGATGGCTGGCGACCAGTCCAGAGTCAGCTGGGATAGAATGAAACCATTTGACATCAAAATCAGTTGCGTCCCAAGCCATAGTGTTCCTGCATAGTCACTTGACAAAAGTAGTGCTTTGCTGCCATTTACTGGCGCCTGTTGTTTCATAAATGTACAGGGCACAACCTGTTTATTTATGTCGTTTAACATTGCCCCCCCCACCCTTATTATTGATTGCAATTGCCCTTATAAAACGATAATAAACCTTCCAGCTTGGCTGGCTACAAGTGGACACAATTTGACAAGTCAAAAAATGTTGCGTCCTGCCACCTGATACAACACTTTCAGCATCTGGTCGCCGTTGTTTTTGGTGTACAGCGACACCCGGTATTCCTGTGATATGCCGGACCTCTGCAGTGATTTTACAAGGTTTTACTTCTGAACTTATTTGCCCATTTAACCGAGCATTCCTAGTTAAGCATTTTTAAAAACTCACCGCATATTACATACCTGTCAACCTGTACGGTTTTGCCGTACAAATTATGTTTATTATGTATTTTAAGACGTGTACGAAGTACGAGAAAATCTGTACGGAAAAACGCAAATTTGTCAATTATGGGTACCATGCGGTATACACTGACTATCACGAAACAGCAAATCAATCAAGTCAAACGAGTTCACCGCGGTAGCCTCTATCTTGGTATTGTTTTTTTCGTTGCAAACGAAGCGAGCGGTTTGATGTAGTGAAAGGAAGTCCATCTCTTTTTAGAGAACCGGCTTTTTCGGCTCAACTCATTAAGGAGAGACGGCTCTCGAACGGCTCACTTGCTTTGATGCATTATATTACGAATTATTATGTTGTATAAAGAAGTTAAGGAAAAAAGTAAGTATAAAAGGAGAAAATGAAAAAAGACAAGTTTGTGGTTATCCCTTTAATCAGTATATTACCAACAATAATTTAATGCAGAAAATGAATTCCTAATTTGAATAAGAAAATGTTATATTCGACTTAATTATATTTGCTTGTATTTTTTCCTTCTACAGTGAACGTCCAAGCTACTTAATTTTTGAACTTTTTTTATAATAAACCTCATTCATGTCGAGCAACTCAGGATCTCACAACAAAATGTTAATTAACAATATATTTGATATAACGAAACACATGTACAATGTAACATGTTAAACTACATAAATAAACAAAAAAATATGATGTAAGATTATTTTGTATTTTTCACAGGGAAAATACGACAATTTGTAAGGGCATGGAGCCGTAGAGTTTGACAGGTATGATATTTGTGTAAAGAACCTTTTCCTCTGTTTATATGATGAATACAGCTGAGCAAATACGCATTCTATCTTTGTAGGAAACCTTTTCCCATCCGGTCTGGCCGTAAACATATTTTAATTTGACAGGGTATTTCCGGCCATGCACCTGGCTCGCAATCTTTTTGAGAACTTGCCCAAACAGCGTGTGCCCTTGCATTTGATGGTTCCATTCACTTCTATCTGGGTTTCATTCGTCGTCTCCGGTCCGCTTCGACTTCCTACAGTTTGGCATCACTTTCGACTCGAGAACCGGACCCGATTCGGATAAGTCGGAAGCGATTCCCCGGCTTGGCAAGACGTCCCGCGCCCGTTTTGTGTGGGTGCCGGTTTGACTGTTGCTGGACTAGAACTTCAGGTGCAGATATCGGGAGCGTATTGGTAAGTTTTATTAGAGTTTGTTTGTATGTATTGTTAGGTACAGAAATGCCACCGGAATGTTATTCTTTCTACTAGATTTTCAATAAAAAGTCTGGAAAAAGACGCCGCAAAGTATTTGTGGATGAACGCATACCTGTCAAGCTCCAGGGCTCCATGCCCTTACAAAATGTTGTATTGCCCCTTACAAAATACAAAATAATCTTACACCATTTTTTTTCCCAACCTGTTTATTTATGTCGTTTAACATGTTAAATTGTACATGCGTTTTGTTATATCATATATATTGTTAATTAACATTTGGTATTGAGATACTGAGTTGCTCGACATGAATGAGGTTTATCATAAAAAAAGTTAAAAAATTAAGTAGCTTGGACGTTCACTGTAGGAGGAAAAAATACATGCAAATATAATTAAGTAGAATAATACATTTTCTTATTCAAATTATTCATTTTCTGCATCAAATTATTGTTGGTAATATACTGATTTAAGGTATAACCACAAACCTGTCTTTTTTCATTTTCTCATTTTATACTTACTTTTTTTCTCAACTTCTTTATACAACTTAATAATTCGTAATATAATGCATCAAAGCGAGTGAGCCGTTTGAGAGCCGTCTCTCTTTAATGAGTTGAGCCGAAAAAGACGGTTCTCTAGAAAGAGACGGACTTTCTTTCACTACACAACTCGAACTCGTTTGACTTGATTGATTTGCCGTTTTGTGATAGTCAGTGTATACCGGTACCCATAATTGACAAATTTGCGTTTTTACGTACAGATTTTCTTGTACGTCGAACTCCTCTTAAAATGCATAATAAACGTACTTTGTACGGCAAAAACGTACAGGTTGACAGGTATGTTAATGTTTCGAGGAGATTGAGATGCCTTGTCAATCGGTCTAATAATTATGTGATTTGGGCTCATGTCAAAATAAATTGAAATCCTACTTCATTTAGTATCAAAGCAGTGACTTTTCTTCCAGTTTACAATAACGACATAACATTCAAATGACAGACCCTATGCATACACAGGTATGCATAGGGTCCGTCATTAGAATTTTAGCCAATTGCCCCCCCCCTTATTAATGATTGCAATTGCCCTTATAGAACGATAATAAACCTTACAAACACAACCTATCTACTCACAGCAAAAAAAGACTATGTAGAAAAATCATGTCAAATATACAGCCTGCGGGCCAAATTCGGCCTGCTGAATGATTTAACCCGGTCCGCCATACATTTGAGTATGTACAAAAGATGCGAGTTTCTAGGTCATTTGTATCAAAAATTATGATTTTTTTTTAACAATACATGTTAACCAAATGCATTAGCTCAGTAGGTAGAGCGTTCATCTTGGGATCAAGAGGTCCCAGGTTCGAGTCCCGGCTCCTCCGTGTTATATGTTCAAGTGTCCTTGGGCAAGGACCTGAATCCCTAATGCCCCCGATAGCAGGTATTTGCCTTGCATGGCCGACCCTACTACGGTTAGTAAGTGTGTAAAATAGAAAAGTTGAAGCACATTGTAAAGGACTTTGGGAGGTCTTAATTGACTTGAAAAGCGCTATATAAAGGACACAGAAAATTGCCCAACTTTATCTTTGCAAAAAAAGCATGCCATTTTCCAGTATCTTTCCTTTCTCTCATTGCTCAGCCGACTAACTGTAACATTCATCCATATCAGTAGGAGGCAGCACATTACTATTTTTCCTTTTTTGTAATAACTATTTTCTCATGAGGTAGTACAGGGAAATATATTAAATATTAAACATACACTGTTTCGTGAAGCTGTTTGAGATTGCACTGCAAACAAATAAATACTAATTCAAATAAAGTCCCAATATGCACATCATTTTGCTGATTTCAATTGTTATTTCAATAAATAAATGAAACCGAACAAGTTAAAATGTTGTTAAAACATTTTCGCTCCACTTAGAGATAATCTTTAAGATTGCATCACAAAAAATAATAAAATCCAACAAATAAAAACAACATTTTGCGCATAATTTTGCTGATTGTAATCATCATTTCCTTTTTTTACCTAAAAAAACAAAGTTGGAACGTAGTCGAAAAACATTCTTCTGGTAGATAATTTGAACTATTCTTTTAGTTATGAGTAAATAAGACTATAGTAAAATTTGAAAAAAAAGTTAAAAATGTAGATAAATTGGAAATAAGGGGTTAAAACATAGTAAAGTCAGAAATCAACACTAAAATGTTCCTGAGAAACGGTGACAACAAAACAAAAACAAAAAATCAGGCGAGGTGATAATTTAGGCCTAAAAACAAACAAAAAACTGGCGCAGGAATTAGTTTTCAAATCTTTTTGACAGACCCTGCGACTCAAAATTGATAATTTAAACAAGTTTGCCTTGGCTCAAAAGAAGTTAAGAAACATTGCTATAGGTAGCAGGGGTCTCCAAACTTTTTGAATGGCAGAGAGTCTTAAATCCGAGACTTTGGCAATGCATGAGGAAAATAGATATGGGAACATAAGCAAAACAATTTTTTCACGTTTGCATTTACCTCAACAAGTTGTGTTTTAGTGCATGAAATTTAATATCTCAATAGATAAAGTTGATATTAAAAAATCATTTACAGAAAAATGTAGCAGTCTTTTTGAACGTTGGCCATGAGAAAATTGAAAACATAGTTTTTATGAGGATACTCAGGGACACAGGTCTGGCATCTTCCTGCTATGCTGTGTTCATTTTGCACTGGTTTTCGTTCACATTAGAAAATAAATGAACCATCATTTAATGGTGCTTTTTTGGATACTTATAGACTAAGAAATTTGTATTTTCCTCTACATAACATGAGGCTCACATAGAGGCAGCTGACATGATTGTCCGCCATCGTGCTGCGACGGGAACCACCAAAACAAAAAAGATTATGAAAGGCCAGTCAAAAGAATTAGAAGAAAAATGGTGTGAGTTGGTCACTTTTTGTCACCCTAGTCTTCATTCTTCCTTGTACTTGGTAGCACTTGTTTTCGGTTGCACTACACCATACAGTGACATCTAGTGGTGCATTATCACACAGTGCCCCTTTAAAGTCTCAGCATTGTTAAACTACAATTGTGAACAACATTGTTGGGTATGAATAAAAAACAAAAAAGAAAGTCACTAAGTATATTAAATTATGTTTAAAAATGTTGATGAACTAATTCCTTCTCTCTAGCTTTTTCTGTGTGTCCTATACATATATATATATATATATATATATATATATATATATACAGGGAGTGCAGAATTATTAGGCAAATGAGTATTTTGACCACATCATCCTCTTTATGCATGTTGTCTTACTCCAAGCTGTATAGGCTCGAAAGCCTACTACCAATTAAGCATATCAGGTGATGTGCATCTCTGTAATGAGAAGGGGTGTGGTCTAATGACATCAACACCCTATATCAGGTGTGCATAATTATTAGGCAACTTCCTTTCCTTTGGCATAATGGGTCAGAAGAGGGACTTGACAGGCTCTGAAAAGTCAAAAATAATGAGTTATCTTGCAGAGGGATGCAGCACTCTTAAAATTGCCAAGCTTCTGAAGCGGGATCATCAAACAATCAAGCGTTACATTCAAAATAGTCAACAGGGTCGCAAGAAGCGTGTAGAAAAACCAAGGCGCAAAATAACTGCCCGTGAACTGAGAAAAGTCAAGCGTACAACTGCCAAGATGCCACTTGCCACCAGTTTTGCCATATTTCAGAGCTGCAACATCACTGGAGTGCCCAAAAGCACAAGGTGTGCAATACTCAGAGACATGGCCAAGGTAAGAAAGGCTGAAAAACGACCACCACTGAACAAGACACACAAGCTGAAACGTCAAGACTGGGCCAAGAAAAATCTCAAGACGGATTTTTCTAAGGTTTTATGGACTGATGAAATGAGAGTGAGTCTTGATGGGCCAGATGGATGGGCCCGTGGCTGGATCGGTAAAGGGCAGAGAGCTCCAGTCCGCCTCAGACGCCAGCAAGGTGGAGGTGGGGTACTGGTATGGGCTGGTATCATCAAAGATGAGCTTGTGGGGCCTTTTCGGGTTGAGGATGGACTCAAGCTCAACTCCCAGTCCTACTGCCAGTTTCTGGAAGACACCTTCTTCAAGCAGTGGTACAGGAAGAAGTCCGCATCCTTCAAGAAAAACATGATTTTCATGCAGGACAACGCTCCATCACACGCATCCAAGTACTCCACAGCGTGGCTGGCAAGAAAGGGTCTTAAAGAAGATAAACTAATGACATGGCCTCCTTGTTCACCTGATCTGAACCCCATAGAGAACCTGTGGTCCCTCATCAAATGTGAGATTTACAAGGAGGGAAAACAGTACACCTCTCTGAACAGTGTCTGGGAGGCTGTGGTTGCTGCTGCACGCAATGTTGATCGTGAACAGATCAAAGCACTGACAGAATCCATGGATGGCAGGCTTTTGAGTGTCCTTGCAAAGAAAGGTGGCTATATTGGTCACTGATTTGTTTTTGTTTTGTTTTTGAATGTCAGAAATGTATATTTGTGAATGTTGAGCTGTTATATTGGTTTCCCTGATGAAAATAAATAATTGAAATGGGTATAGATTTGTTTTTTGTTAAGTTGCCTAATAATTATGCACAGTAATAGTCACCTGCACACACAGATATCCTCCTAAAATAGCTAAAACTAAAAAAGCCCCACTCCAACTTCCAAAATATTCAGCTTTGATATTAATGAGACTTTTGGGTTCATTAAGAACATGGTTGTTGTTCAATAATAAAATTAATCCTCAAAAATACAACTTGCCTAATAATTCTGCACTCCCTGTATATATACAGGTATATATATATATATATATATATATATATATATATATATATAGATATACAGATATAGATAGATAGATACTATATTCATCCCCATAGGGAAATTCACACTTCCAGGAGTATCCTTTTGTTGTTTATTAACAGGATGGCCTTGGGGTGCTGTGTTGTAGTTTAGCAACAGCGGAGTGGATAACGTCACACTCTAGGCCAAAAGTTCCACGTCCCTGCAGCAGATGGAAATCTTTGTGCCCAGAGTTACACCCCCTCGTGTTCACGTAGATAGCGAGTCCACCTCCACTCCGCTTCCCGCAGGCTTTTGTGTCTCTGTCTGTCCTAACAGCACTGAAGCTGGGTAGCTCCACGTTAGCGTACGGGATGCTAGACGTGAGCCACGTTTCCATAAACCACAGCAAACTGCACTACCTGTACGCTTTGATGTTTTTCACCAGCACAGTCAGTTCGCCGGTCTTATTTGGTAGAGAGTTCACATTTCCCATGATTACAGACGTTTACCAAAGGCTTAGAACGCCGCTAGCCACTTAGCCTTCACCTTAGCTCCGGCTCTGTATCCACAATAGGGCCCCCTCATCACGCCGGCACCAGAATTTTTCAGGGCAAGGAGTTGATTCCTCGAACAAACGCATTTTTGTGCGTTAAAACCCGTAACGATAGGATAGAAAGTAATCCAAAGTGTAGTTGTCAAACGGGACGAAAAACACCGAAGATAGAAGCAGACACTTAAAACAATAAATCACAAAAAAAGCAAAATAACACAGAGCTGCTGGAAAGGCTGACGCTCGCGGCGGCGCCTATGATGTCTAACTATATATATGATGAAATCAACTCAACCATGAAACAACATAAAAAAAATTTGACCTGTAAAAATGAATGCTACCTTGATTACATTTCTGTCAAGACATGACTGAACTAATAAACCAACTTTTTGGCAATGGCTTTTTTTATCCTGTGGGGGTTTCATGCCTAAGCAATGAGGCTAGGAGAAAAAAAGTATTTCCAAACTCTTGTTTTTCTGTGCATGATGTTTGCACAGGGTGGCACAGCAGCTGGGTGGTAAGCGCACAGAGGTTCAGGGTTCTCAAGTCCAGCTACCACCTCCCCATGTGGAGTTCACGTGTTCTACCCGTGCTTGTGTGAGTTTTCTCCTTCCCAACATGTCAGGTTAATGGGCCGGTCCGAATTGTCACTAGGTGTGAATGTGAATGTGAATGTGAAAGTGCGTTGTCTGTCTCTGTGTGCCATGCGACTGGCTGGCAACCAGCTCAGGGTGACCCTGCCCACTGCCTAATGATAGCTGGGCTCCAGCACCCCTGCGACCCCACTGAGGACAAGCGGTGCTGATAATGGATGGATGGATATTTGCACACTTAGGGCCAACACCAAGACACTCTACTTAAGAACAGATTCTGAGTTTCATTGTGATAATAGTAATTTATCTCTATTACCTGTAACAGGTGATTTTGTCTTTGTTATCATACATTTCATTGTATTGTGCATTGTATTACGGGGTACAGATTAAGGAGGGGGCCTTGTGTTGGGCTAATGTGACTGTCTGTGTGCGCGGCCCTGATAGGCTCGTGTATGCTGTCAGTCAAATAGCCAGGGTCGGCATGAGCTGTCTACATCTCAGAATCAAAGCCAATTCGGCTCACGGTTACAGCTACAGCTAGCTTTTAATGGCTCCTTATATTGAAAAGCAATTCAACAATTACATCGAACTCTGAGAAAAGTCAGAAGAACGCAAATAAATGCTGATCACCCCCGGAAGCTTTGTGGATTATCATTGGCTTCCAGAAGCGATTCGGACAGTGTCTGGATGAAAGCAAGAGTGGTGCTTCTGGTCCGGCCTACTGCTAACAGCTAGGCTAGCGCTCCCAAGCCACTGCTGTGGACCTTGTATCTTGTCAACGCCAGGTCCATTAGTCATGAAATTGGTGACATAGAGCCACAACTCGTGGAAAACCACGACATTCGGGGCGGCCTTATTTTAATCATCGTGGAGATCTGTCTCCATTCAAGACTGTATTGCTATTGAACACTGAATATTCCCCATTAAGAATAAGTTTCAAATAGTAAATGCAATAAATTGCCGTCGATTTATTGCTGCCGTACTGCTTTTTGTAAGTCCCAAGCAAGGATAAAAAATGAAGTTGTACCAACGTTGTTGCAAATAATGCCAAAGCAAATAATGAAAGAAAAATCTGCCTTGTTGATGATAGATTTTAAAGAGACAACCAATCACTCAATAATGTTAGACCCATTTAAATTGCATGTAATGTTAAATCAATACAAATAAAAAATGACTTGACTTGACAGTAAAACTGGTGTAATAACGGTCTTAAAGCGGCAACAAATGTGACAATTTGATTCTTTCATCCATGCCCTTTTTGTTCTCCAACACTGCTAAATCGCCTGCTCTTTCCTGTTGTGCCCATCCTCTATTTTGTTCTAACTTGCCGACAGTTTCGTACAGCTGCTATCTTGGCTCACGTCACACATTGAGCCATTGTGACTGCCGAACCACCAAGCTTTAAGCCGCGCGAACCGAGAAGATGGACGTCCAAATGTCAGCTTTGGAAAACCATCAAAGACCCTTGCTCGTATTCCACGAAAGTTTAGGGCAGCGGCTTGAATGTCGCTGACGGCTTTCTGACCTCCCAGTGCAAACACACATTTAATTCCCAATTAGCAAGGGGATGACATGCCATCATTCTTGCAAAGAACCTTCTTGTATCCTTGTGTTACAGCGTGGGTGGCCACTACGGTCCTGATTTTAGTGGTTTCTCTGCTCTAATACAGCTCATTCCAATCATGAGATCTGTTAACAATCTCCTGCCAGCTTGGTCAGGAACTGATAACTTGCGTCACCCGAGTTGAAGAAGAGAAATCTCCAATATTAGGCAGGTGCCCACCTCTCGTTTAGAGATTTCATGAAGAAATAATATGAGAAAATTAAAACGTATGACCAAGGAAAATGGACAAAAACAATGCAATTTCCAGACAGTGACATGTTATTTAGCACTATACTGTAACTAGCTACACATAGGTAACTAGAAACAGAAACTAGCTGCATCAATGATACATTTTACCCTGGGAGAGGCCGAGCTCAAATTTGACTCACTCTTGTCATTTTGAAGAACAGAGCATTTTTTGGGGGTTACTCATTTTATGGTACCCTCAACTGACAAGCAATTCAAGCTACACTTGATCGACACGCTGAAGTCATCAATCATCAAATTAATTTATGTTGAGGAGGGAATAAAAAAATAAACTAGACACTTATGCTTAGAGAGGCGTCTTAAGAATAAGTAAAATGTTTCAACAAACCAAGCCCAAATCAAAATGGGGAGTCCACCATTTTGGATATGATTTTCCGTTTTTTAAAAAGATAATTGTGTTGTTCTCCTTGTGTGAGAGTGGTACAAAATAAAGCAGTACATTAACTCCTCTTAGAACAAAGCGCTGAGTTAAGATTAACGTCCAAGCTATTCTTTATTCCAAAACAAAGTCAACTGAAACATACGATAAAAAATACAGTGTGACCTACACCGCACCAAACAGGATTGACAAAATACACGAAGCACTTAGCAATTTAAAAAAAATACGTTAAAAACATCAACAAAAGAATATATTTCCAGTCTTACAGATAATGGTCTTGAAGGCAAAACATCGGAAGCAGATGCCTCTTGATGGTGATTATGCAATGTGTCAATGAGAAAGTCAAACTCAGTCAATATCAATATGCCCCCCAATGTGACATCACTTCCTGTTAGAGAGTCTTCTTCAAAACAAATATGGAAAACTCTGAAAACTTTTAAATCAACTTTTCCAGGGGGCTAGAACAGTAATGGATAACAAGAGAGACTAGTTTGGTAACTTGCTAAACATTGGCTTAAAAGTACAACTGGGGCATAGTTTATAGCCATGCAACACATTATTTTCACTTTCTTTCTTGCCTTATTCTTGCCTCCTAAATGCCTTCGAAAGCACGCAAAAAATATCACATTTTTTAGTTGCCGTCAATGCTCCATCACTTGCTTGGCCTCAATGAGGTTATTCTTAAGGACTTGCTTCGCTACCTGCACATGCACAGTAGCCTCAGTGTGTTCGCTTCAGCAAACACTCACACAGTAAAGCATTTATGCTGCCAAGTGTTAAACACAGCTTCTGTGTGTTAAGGATGCTAGCAACCACAACATACACTCAAATAGAAAACTGCAAAAAAAAAAAAAAAAAAAAAATCCAAAAATGAATTCCTATGAAAACAGAGCCAAAAGTAGATGTTAATGCATGATGCACTGCTTTTGAGATTCATCATATCTTTTTGGATTATAGCTGCTGTGACCAATTCCAATGACAAACATCTCTTCTCGGTACCACGGCAACGAGTAGTAGCCATCAAAATCACGATATGACGTTAAAAGGATCCAGCTGGTCGCCGTCTACCACCTTCATGGCCACATTGATTTGCCCAGAATGACGTCCAAGCTGAGGCGAGGGTTCATTATCGGATGTGGCGCGTGGTGAGAAGGTTGGATATTGATGGGAGCGACGGCATCACTGCTTTAGATAAGTCTCTGGATTAATGCGTTGGCGGAATGATTTGCTGAAAACAAGCATGCCCCATTTGCGGCTTTGAAAAGCTTTTATCACCTTCTTCTTTTTTTTGTTGTTTTTGTATTTTTCCTGGTTTTCCGTCATTAGGTGACCAAGAACCCAAAACCAACGCATAATGCCAAGCGGCAAACAGGGAGGCAATGGGTACCAATGTTATAAGTCATGACTCATGGGAGACTTAAACCTGTGACATCCCAGTTCCGGGGCAGGGGCGCAACCCTGAGGCCACTGACCCGGTTTTAGCACCTTCCTCTTGTTGGGAGATATGATAAATATTGATATTATTAATACTAAGCAACGACTTGGATCATATTGATAGTATTGTTCTGAGATTGATTATTCACCCCTCCACCGATTTCCTTTAAGCACTACTTCTATATGTAGAAAGCATAGTCCTTCCCTCTCTCATCCAGTCCCCTTGAACACACTCTGTTTATGACTGTTTGTGTGACTGGCAGGCACACTTTTAGCACCTCTTTCTCCCTGACCAGCTGTTGCATCTTTCCTTCCAGGCAGAAAAGAGGGTCAGATATACATGCGCACCCTTATCAGGAGCTAAATATGACGGAGGCAAACGGGAAGCGTTTTTTTCCACAACAGAAAAGGACAATGACTGTTGTTGAAGTGGTCCGCTACTTTGGCAAATTTACATGAACGCAATAAAGTGAATAAAGTTCACGCTACAGAGAGAAACAATCTGCGACCAAAAATGTTACTGTTCCTGAACAAAAAACTGTAAATCCCTGGTAACTATGGCAACAAAGCCAGAAGGGCTTGTGCACTACATTGTGAATTTTTTCGGCTTGACTCTGTTAAATTTTGCTCTATAACAGATGTTGTAGAAAAAGTATTTCATTTTTTATACTGCAAACAGGTTTTTAGATTGGATTTTAAGAAATATTGTGCCATGCAAAGTATAGTTGACATTGCTGTGTTTGTATTTTCGTTACATTGCTTTATTTTTACTTAACCCTTTTGGATTTTTTTCTGAAACAGTTGAAATGTAAATATTTCTAAAGTTAAACTTTGAATTGTAATGATTCGGTAAAAAAAAAAAAAAATGTTTAGTGCCTAAAACATTTTAGCATAAATATAAACCAACTCAAGAGAGGTGTTCATTTAATCAATGATCATGGCATTTCCAAACAAAGAGTATGGTATCGCATTGGTATCGACCGATAATACCATTTTTTTACTTGAATCGGATTGATACAGAAAACCCCAGTGCGAAACACTGAGACATTTATGAGGCATTACCTTAGGTGTACAGCGCTTTATCAATACGCAGTGATGAAGACAAACACTACATAGACAGATAATTTAACAATATTCGGGTGGATATTATTTGTTTTATTTTATAACACCGTCCCAAGGCTTATTCCAAAGAACCAAAGATCAGCGCTAATCAAAGCCGTTAATCACTAATGAATGGCGAAGCACAGTTCTTGTTTTACCTATTATCTCTACAAAGGAAATAATATGGTTAGAAGTCGCACAATCATTTTAAAACAAATGTTGCTAACCGCATGTTTTTAATGTATTGTAGTTGAGTAGAAAAAGTAGTTTGGTTTTATAACCGTTTTAGAATTGAATGAAGCGATCGCCCTTGGCGCTACATTAGTTAGCGTGTTGACTCCATTGCCCCCCGAGCTGGGCCACACTCCTCACGAGCTCATGGCGGCCTGACACGCGGCGTAATTGAACCATAAATTGTTGCCCCCCTAGCAAAAAAGACCATCCTTCACATTTTTTTTGCCCCCTGAGGCTTTCTGTGCTGAGTTTAACCGCGGGAGCAGCACTACTGCCTCACAAAAATCAAACCGATACCATTTCTGTCTTGAGGAGAGAACATTTTTCATACAAAAATTAAAGGTTGAAAAAGTCAAGTGGCTTTACCAATATACTTATTGAAGGAACTCTAAATGTCATCTAAGCCGTATTCGAATCATGCTTTTCATTTGATTTCAGATTTATTTTATCAGCAGTTAAGTTCTTCAGATATGGTATTAGCGCAGCTTTTAAATAGAAGATAACAACCAAGCACTAAATCCCAGCTTGTCCAACACTGTTGATTGAAAGTGTGAGATATGCCAACAGTAGCCATGTGGTGAGGCAATGTATTTATTGCGGAACTCTCAAATGTATTGACAGTAATTATCTTTATAATCACATTTCAAATATCTGGGAATTTCATCTCATAGTTTGAAGTACCTCAAAAGAAAACAATGTATCTGCAAAACTGCTGTCTGGCATCTAGTTTCACGTAAAATAAAAAAGTTTTTTCTTTTTTAAAAAAATGATGTAGATTATATTAACCACTATTTTTTTCTTTTTGATAAGTAACTGGAACAAGGTAGACCATGGGTGTCAAACTCATTTTCACCAAGGACCGCATAAGCATAATGCCTGACCTCAATGGGCCAGGTGTAACCTGTAACTATATTTATTTGAATGCTATGTTAAATAAATGCAAATAAAGGTATTCCTTTATTCAAAATAATATTACTTGACTCTATTCAATATTAATTCTCAAACATTAGTTACATTGAAAAAAAAATATAATCTGTTGTAAACAAAATATAACCGACTCTTGTTGGATATTTGTAGGAAAATTTATTTTGCAATTCCACTAACTGGCATTGATTTGGAAACACTTACTTGTGGTGACACTGAGAAATCAATTTGTGGGTATCATATTCAACGGGCATTTTGGGAAATGTAGTTTTTGTTGAAAGAACTTTTTAAACTGTTTATTTTTCGATGCTTAGACATTTTTAGCCTGAGGTCACTAACCTTTTTGAAGCTGAGAGCTACTTTTTTACTGATTAGCATGAAGGACTACCGGTTTAATATAAATATCTAGAATAACAACTTATATTAATACTAAGTTAGTATGTATTACCAGGTAGTAATTTTTATTACAACTTAAGTCAACCACTAAATCATCATGTTTGTTAAAAATCGAATTTATTGGAAAATCGCAATCACCCTTCATGGGTGACCTATTCTTAGAACCTGTTAGTGGGCTTCTCAAGGGATCTCAGGGGGCTACCTGATTCTTGCGGGCACCCCTGTTTTAAGCATGTCAGATAGACCAACTAAGAGTCAGTTGAAGTAACCAAGTTATAAGTCAAGTCAAGTCATGTTTATTTGTATAGCCCTTAATCACTATTGCAACTTTTATTTTCTTCATTTTCACTAACACTATTGCAAACTACAGACTATTATGACACCATACCGTTATGTTGTCAACATAAAACATAGGTTATTCATATGCTATAGAGTAGAAGTGTGTTTTAAGCTTAGATTTAAACATTTCCACTGAGGTTGCAGATCGGATCTCAGGGGGAAGAGCATTCCACAGATCCGGGGCCCGAATGGAGAACGCTGTCGAACCTGCGGATCTCTTCTTGGCTCTTGGGATCACTAGTAGACCGGCATTTATTGACCGAAGGCTCTGGACCGGAACATAGGGGGAAATTAAATCTGAAAGATATGAGGGAGCAAGTCCATGCATGATTTTGTATACTACCAACAGAACCTTAAAATCACATCTTAAGCTAACAGGGAGCCAATGTGGGTTAGCTAAAATCGTCGTAATGTGGTCAAACTTTCTAGTCTTAGTTAAAAGCCTCGCTGCTGCATTTTGTACTAGCTGAATGCTCTTGATTGTGGACTTTGGGAGACCAGAGAGTAGTGCATTACAATAATTGAAACGGGAAGTAACAAACGCATGAATTATAATCTCAGCATCTGACTGAGACAGCATAGGGCAAATTTTAGCAATGTTGCGAAGATGGAAAAAAGCTGTTCTCGTAATATTCTTAACGTGTGTTTGAAAGGACAGATCGGGGTCAAATATGACACCTAAATTTTTGACTGAGTCACTCTGAGTGATATTACATTTGTCAATGTTCAGAGCAGTTTTTGAGAACAAGTCATGGCATTTAGATGGACCAATAACTAGTATTTCGGTCTTTTTAGAGTTAAGCCGCAAGAAGTTGAGTGACATCCATTCTTTCAACTTTTATTTTCTTCATTTTCGTTAATATACTCGTCGGAAAATGTATGTATGCTGTTCTTTAAAGTAAGTCCCATCATTGAAGAAAAAAATGTATTTGGGAGGGTATGTATCTTAATTTATCCACATATAGAATACTCTTTACACTGCTGTGTTTTGCTTGCACTGTGCAGACAAAACATTTTGTTTTTGTTTTTTCACCAATGGTCCAATGTTTAGCTACTTTTGCATGCTGTCCTTCAAACAGTGGGCTCAGTCAAAGCTCGACAAGTTGCCCTCTTTACAGTCTGCTCGTCCTCCAACCGGGGGTCTCTGTGGTCCCTAACGCACCTCCCACCTTCCAATGCACACAGAGGGGTGCGCTGTGGTCCCATGAAGTACAGAGCAGCCTTGAAGTGCGTACATTGGAGTTCTGTGTGTTGCTGTTAAACGTCCTCGCCCAGCCTTCCCGTATGTTCCACTCTTATGTACACACTAACCTTTGATAGCCAAAGTCCCTGTGTGGAGTCTGATTTAGACTGCCTCCTGTTTTTTTGCCTGTGGACTGTGATCACAGAGTTAGAGTTTGCCTGAGGGGTCTTTTTTACTCAACCAATTTTTACTCACCGTTACTCAAAATGTCGCGCTAATGTGTTTTTAAAATATGGGTACAGAATGCAACAACAAAAAGATGATTTTATGCAACTTCATGTTGACTTTGGAGCAGCGGTGGGCCGTGGGGGACTGGAAGTCCTGACTGCTGGTCTTAAAATTATCAGAATCATTTATTGTATATTTTGTCTGTCAATACTTATTAAATAATTCTGTTGGTCAGCTTCTTTTTATTGCTTTTCCCCTGGTTGTGCTGCTTCAAGATGTGTGATTTAATATACAAACATTTAACCAATCACATTTCAACCATTAATTGTTGCTAGGTTCAGAAATCTGCCCCATGACCTAACAGGTGACAATGAAACTATTGGTTTAGCCAATCAGATTTTGAGTTGGCATTCTTGCAGGTGTAAGGAAACATTAACTAGGGAGCGTAAAGGCACCAAAACAATCACACCAACGTTCATTAAGCGACATCATGCATTGTATTTCTTTCTTATGTGAGAGTCATGTAAATGAGTGCATGAGGTGAATGAATGGATGCTTGAAAGAGAGAACACTCCCAGGCATGTAATTTCTCTGATAATTTATTTTCATGTGATTTCATTTATATGTTTGTATTTGTTTGTTAATACTGTCTCATGTGTTGCACTTTAATTATTTAGCACTTTTCTGTTAGTTTTGCAAAGTTTTGGGACATTTAGTGATGTTTTTGTTATCAGACGCCAGGGGCTGATGTGGGATACTTCTTTTTTTTTGTCTTTTGGGTCTAATATGGCTCTTTCAACATTTTGGGTTGCCGACCTCTGGTCTAGAGGTAAAATCTTAAGCCCAAGCCTGACCTGGTCCGAATTTTAGGCCGGTCGGTCCTTAACTTTTCTTTCATCAGATTTAGATTTGGTTGAGCGTCTCTCTCGCATACTTTTTTTTTGTATCATCTTCGTCTTGTTCAACTTGGATTTCGTTGCAAAAAGAAAAGGCTTTCGCGTTGGACCAAGGAAACCAGGCTTACGTCAGCCCAAATCACTTCTACTCCAAAGTCCTCACAAATAAAATAGGAGATTTTACTTCAGTGAGCCTGCTGATAGAGCCTGTTCGTTCACAAATGGCAAATGACTAATTAAGGCAGTAATGAAAGCCCAAGAGTAAATTCTACGGCGCGCTACAGATTTGGAGTCATTCTGTACAAAAGTTTGTGGACTAACAGATTTACTAAAGCTCACTCAGTTGTTTGTATGAATTGTTAAAGAGACACATAAAACAGTAGTTTTGTCTATTTACCTCCACAATAATGTCTTGTTTTATTATTATTTTATTTCTATATACTATCGTACATAAGAGCACTGAGGCCTTTTAGCAGTCTGGGTAATAAGCGCTGAGGGTACTTGAGCAGCCCGCCTCTCTTCCCGGCCGGGGAGACTCGTTACATAAACGACTACACATCCTTGACGGCCACTTTTTTGCCTCGCTAAAAGCTTCCTCCCAGGTCGACGTTTATGCTAATGCCAGTGGAGTGTCGATGCCTGGAAGCAATGCAGTGCCTGTGACCTTGGCCCACTTCTTCGCAGCGTTCTGGTTTCCTTCTAATAGACGCGGGTCCTCCCGCCCCACGAGCTCGGAATAGCAGCGACGTGGGCCGATTAAGCCCCCCTTTTTAATTGTTGGCCACTTAACTGCGTGTCCTTGGCACAAATCATTTACATGTTGAACTCAATTAAAACAAAGTGTGGAAAAGTTTTTAGGGGCACTCACAAAACGAATCCATTCCTGATTTTTTCCAAGTTCAGTGCTACCTCTTTATACGAGCTCCTTTAAACACGAGAATTTCGTTACTCGAGTTTTTTGGGAAAAAAATCTAGCTCGCTATACCAACGCGAATCTAGTTCACGAGCAGTCACAGAGGCTACCGCTAGAGACTTCTCGAGATTACTCGCCATTGTTAACTGCTTACCGCCAGCATCAGCTCGTACATTTTGTAAACTACTGCAGGAAAAAAAAAGTGCTCTAAAATTGTTTTTGTATGTACAGTGTTATATCAGTTATCGCGGTTAATGAGGAGCAGGACCCCCGCAAAACGTGAACATCTGCGAACTAGCCGCGCCCCTTCACAAAAGCCCCAAAGAGTCAAACCTACCTCGAGATGACGTCTTTACAGACTGAGAGTGTATGACTGTAACAAACTAACAACAAAAGATATGCTGTTAATCAAAACACAGAACACAAAATTACAGTTCAAGGCTTGTTTTTTATTGTTATTATACAAAGTAAAACAAAATCTGAGTGCTTTTCTCGTGCTCAAGAGAGGAGTTGAACTGCTTTTAGCTTTCTTTCAAATATTTATGGTTTAATTTTGACAAATTATTGACCAATCGCGGTGTGGTGTCTTTCTGGAGAGAACACATTTTTCCCTTTTGGGGGTATCCTAAAAAGGTTAATTTTGGGTAACCGTGCAAGTTCTCTTGCCTGCAAATGTCCTAGTCCTTAACAACTGTCAGTGAAGTGAAGTTACAGCACCTACTAGTGGCTCTATATGTGTATGACAGTATTTTCATTTTTTTTACAGAGTCATGCCCAAGAATGCCATGCACAATCCTCATACTTTTTTGTTGTTGTCAGATTCGGAGTACACCCACCGAAAGGCAAAGTCGTTCTGTGTTGTCATGGTGATGACGTATTGGCCTCTGATTGCTTCCCACCAGGATAGGCACATATACGCCATTATGAAAGAGTCATAATGTGGATGAGTCAATGGAGGAGGAGGCTGATGGAGCCACTTTGAATTACATCAGTGTTGCTTCACTTTTACAAAATACACTTCAGGCACACAAATGAATCACACTTACTAACATGTGATTTAATATTTTAATGCTTGAGTCTTCATTGCCCATAAACATGCAAGCAAGCATTCTGGCACACACAAGCACACTTTGTGTTGTCTATGCACCTTGTCTTCCTTTAAAAGAGGGATTAGGTGTACAATGGAGTGATTGATGGCAAGGTGCAAGTCCATTGATTTGATTGAAAACTTGCACGGTTCATCACTAACCACAAAAAGCAATTGGAACATATCTTCGGGCAGTGGGCAGGGGACACCCTTAACTGGTTGCCAGCCAGTCGCAGGGCACACAGAGACAGACAACTCACTCGATCATTCACACCAATTAACCTGACATGTTTTTGGAATGTGGGAGGAAACTGAATTGCCTGAAGGAAACCCATGCAAGCATGGGGAGAACATGCAAAGTCCGCACGGGAGGCTGCGGTAGCTGATAGTGAACCCTGGACCCCGGTACCCTTGGGCTGCACACCAACCACCCTGCCGCTGCGCCGCCCCTTATACAAACATGCATTTTTTTGGGGGAGGTCAAAAAAGTTGTATTGATTTTACAAAAAGCGAAGCTCAACTAGAAAGAACTGACATGATTGTCTGCCATTTGACTGCTACAGGGACCCCCCCAAAATCAAAAACCTTGTGCAAGGAAGGGCAAAAATGAGAAGATTTGTCACTTTGTGTCACGAACCAGAACGGAATCTCGGACCCAATTGTGTTCGTTTTAAAAGAATCTTTATTGGATTGAGCTGACAGAGCTTGCTTTGGAAGCTGATGGTTGTCGGTCGCTAGCAGCGTTGGGTGGAATGGCAACTCCGTGACAGGTAGGCAGAATCGATACAGCTTAGCGGGCAGGTCGGTGGCCAGGGCAGTAAAGTAGATCGTAAACATGGGACAGAAACATGTCGAAACAGGAGGCAGGCAGGAATCAAGCAGGAGAAGTCTTTGGTACTGGTAATCTGGCAAAACACACAGGGAGACACAAGTACGGTCTGCAAACTCCACACTGGGAAGGCGTGGTAGCTGGACTTGAACCCTGAACCTCTGCACCGTGGGGCTGTGCGCTAACCACCCATCCGCTGTGCCGCCCATATAATATATATCCATTATGTGCACCGCTTATCCTCAGTAGATCCGCGGGGGTGCTGGAGCCCATCCCAGCTATCTTCGGGCAGTGGGCAGAGGACACCCTGAACTGGTTGCCAGCCAATCGCAGGGCACACAGGGACAGACAACACGCTCGCTTATTCACACCTAGACCGGCCAATTAACCTGATAATGCATATTTTTGGAATGTGGGAGGAAACCCAAGTGCCCGGAGGAAACCCACGCAAGCACGGGGAGAACATGCAAACGCCACACAGGAAGATTTGATCTCATGACCTGTGTAACCACTGCGCTGCCGTGCTGCCCTACCCTGTAAATATTTATGCCTATTTATCATAACATTTGATTCATCTTATTTTTTTCCCTTGTCTTTATTACACGTTTAACCTGTAGTGCCACGTTTGACCACTGCGCCGCCATGCTGCCCATATATATATATATATATAAAAATTCTCGTAAAATAAGAACATTTATTTGTGAAAGTAAATAGATTTATTTCACCTCATCTATCAGATGGCAAATCATATTCTTATAATTTTAGTAGAAAAACTGTATTTTTTCAATTAGTGAAATGATCTAATATCTGCTAGAATAGATACTTTTTCTTAATTGGGTGGCGATCTTTATTGTTATCATAGAGAAACAAGGTAACATATCTAAAAAATAATAATTCTTAAAAGGAGCAAAGTTTTCTGTCTGTTGTGCAATCATTTATTAGAGGTATTGGTAGGTTATAAACTTGTCGGTATTTTTTTGTCCGTACATGTTAAAATATGTTTATGAAAAGTTGCAAAGCTGGCAACACGTAACTATTGGGAATATATATACTGGGAATGTTGGTATCGATCACATCTAAGTCAATACAGGGTAGTATCGATCAATATCGATACCTTTTGCCCGGAAACGTCATTAACAATGAATTATTGAACCCCCTCCCCACTAAGCTGCTTATAATTAAAAGAAACACAGCAAAAACATTTTAGGCAATAAAAATGTGTTGTTTTTCATTAAATAACTAAAATGCAGACTCTAGAGACACTGTATTATTTAGCGCCTCCTAGTGTTAAAGAAAAACTTCAGCGTCAATGAAAAACAATATTGGTTTAAATTATAAGCAAAAATACTCAAGCTGTCATGTCAAAGTACATTTTTTTTAAATATCCGTACAAGGAGAAATTTTCATTTAGTTAACATTTAATTAGTCTCACCTAGAGGGATTTGACATGATTGTTGGCCTTCTTGCTGCCAGACAAAAAATGAGAAGAAACATGGTGATTTTCAGTCACTTTAATTCTGCCTACTTGTCATTATTCCGTGTCTTTTTTAGCAATCGGTTTCTGTTGCACCACCCAGTAGAGCGATATCTAGTGGTCAATTAATACATGCTGTCCCTTTACCAGTAGAAAATTATTTCTACTGTCAAACCATGAAAACAAAACCACGAAAATACATCCCATTGCACAGTGTTTTGAAAATTTCAGCTGTGAAAATAAAGTGTAAACACAGTTGATCCAATGTAAAAGTTATAATGTATGTGTACTCTTACAATTCACTAAACGGCATTATTATTGTGTTAGTTCAAAAAGAAAAACAGTATCGATCACAAGACAATGATATCAATCTGATCCAAGTACTCGCTTAGTATTTATGATACTGACGTTTGGATGGATCCGCCCACCCTTACTGTTAACTAGCTTTTCCCAATCAGGGTGAAAGTGTTAATAATACACTTGACACAGATTTGTTTTTAGCTCCAAAAGACCACCAACAAACAAACAAATCAAGAAGTAAATAAACAAACGCATCAAGAAATGCTGAGCATAAAACTTTATTTAATTTATTGACATGCAGTCTAATTATTCACAGACCTTTACCAGTTAATTTTTGTTGTGGTCAATGTAAAGGAGAAAATGCTCCGGGGATGATTAAACTCACAACCTCAGCATCACTCCACAGTGTTCTGTCATGTACGTATCGCCCACTAACCGATTGCCCCACCGAAGCTGCCGTAAACAGCTTCATCTTTATTTGTGAATGCCTTTTGTGTGCGTGCCCATGTCAAAGCGTATGCAAACGCAGTGGCAACTTATTAAACAAGTCAAGCTTCAAATGAAAGCAGAGCGGCTAGGCACGCATGGACGCAGCTCAAAAAACAGGAGCAAACAGAAGGGTCAGTCACTCTCTCTCTGTTGTCCACTCTTGCAGAATGAACTTATTCGATGCCAATGTTTCTTCTTATTATTTTAAACTTAATGATAATTATTACTATATGAGCATGTGTGTGAATGTAATGAAGCTGAATGACTTTTTGTTTCTTCCCTCTCTGATTGCACTTGTTTTTGTGCAAATGTTTTTGAGACAGTGTGCGAGAGAGGAAGGTTGTCCTAAAAATTATTTATCTTGTTTTTCCATTTTTTTATTTGTGTGTGACTGAATCTAAATAACCACATAGCCTCTGCTACCTTAATGCGAACAATAATAAAAATATCCGTATGTGTTAAGATGTCTTGTTTTGTTGTTTAAGCTTGTGATGTGATTTTTTTTCAAGAAACAAATTAATATCCAAAAATTGTAAATGTAGATGTAAATAGAAAATATAAACATTTTTACAGGCAGAGTATTTATGTATCCTCTACAACGAGGGCCTGATAAATTAGATAGTGTACTCCGTAAGGGTGGGCGGATCAATCCAAATATCGATAACGTCGTTACGTAACGAGTACTTGGATCGGATCAACGCCACAACTTTACGCATTAGACTATTATTTTTGCCCCCTAAAAACGCCTACCGCTTTTTCAAAAATAATTTTAAAGTTGTTTTGTTGACATTATAAGACAGCATTCATATTTTTGTAACATTGCAGCTCTTTTGGTTTATTCTCTTGACTTTTGTTTCAAAACAGTTGTAATAAAAAGACATGTTTATTGCTATACTTTTAAAGTTATCATAGTAGTTATTTAACAAAAAACGCAAAATGTTTAATGCCTAAACTCGTTGTGCTGTGTTTAATATAATTATCTTGAAAGAAACATCTCCTGGATGCAACTGGGATGCATCCTCAGCGAAATATCCTCTATTCATTGAGTGTTTCGGGTCTAGGAACATCAGACACTCTTGCCCAGGTTACCCAGCCGAGGTTGATCATGCCTCAACTTGCGCCCCAGTAGCAGCCCACGGAGCTGCCCTTTTGAGACATTTTTTGCCGCTTCGCTAGCGGATTTAATGGCTTTCTTCTTGGCTGCCCCTGTCACACCCAAACATCCTAGGATTTTGCTGTAAGATCGTCCAGAAAAACCTCTGCAGCCAACCTCCATTGGCTCAAATAAAAATTTTCAGCCCCTGCCCCTGCACTCCTCCACCAGCTTCATTGGCTTATTGGCTTCCTCAATGCACTTTTCCCATGGGACTGTGAGTTCCAGCATAATCAGGTGTTTTGAAGCCTGTGAAGTGATTTTCATGTCTGGTCGAAGCAATGTTGCTGATATTTCCCAGGGAAACCTTAGTCGTTTCCCATGGTAGACGTGAAACGGCCAATCAGAGGAAACATGGGAGAGTCCTGTTGTTGTCTTTGCACAAGTCCTGGGCTTCTCTCCAGCCTTGATGAAATTGACTGCCTTGCATGGGGCTTGATGGTATTTACCTGTTGATTGCTAGGGCAATGCTCTCAGCAACTGCTTTCAGAACCTGTTCATGGCGCTAGCGATAGGGACTTTGGGAAGCTGCTGAGGTGTTCCAAGGAGCCTCTCCCAGAGCAAAGGGGACAGGTGGGTGTCTCGCTCTTCCCCCACACACGAAGGTTCGCTGGGCTTGGTAGGACATTGTAAACTGCCTGCACGGGGAACCGGACACGGCGGGAGTCTGCTGAAACACATTCTCAGTTGTTTACCAGACTTTTGAATGGCAGTAGTCTTTCAGAGTTGAGTCAAAAGGTTTCCCCAGGCTTTTAACTGGTTGATGCGAAATGGTTGGGATCTCAGTTCCAGAGATTGAAAACCTGAACTTATCCACCACCTTCCCCCTGATCAGAACCATGGATCTTGACTTAGATGGCTTGAAGCTCATCCTCCCCGATGTGATGAGTCTCTCCTAACCCTGCAGGATCCATCTGCTCCCAGGGACAGATGTTGTGGTGATGGTAAGGTCATCCAAGTATGCTCTTATGGAAGGCTGACGAACCCCTGATCTGGATAGTGGCCCTCTGTATTCCACATCTGCAGCTTTGACTATAATGTTCATTGCCGAAGCAGAAAGGGTAATGGAGTCTGATGTTACTGACCCAGAAGTGAACCTAAGCCTGAAGTTTGCATAATAATCCGGGAACAGGTGCTTGATCTTGTTGGGAACGCGGTTAAGTTGTAGTGCAAGCTCAATTAGTTTGTGTGGAATGGACCCATAGGTGTTAGTCAGGTCCAACTACAACACAGAAAAGTCTCCTCTGCTCTCGTGAGCTTCTCTGATAAGCTATGGGACTACACCAATGTTCTCCAGGCAGCCAGGCGCTCCAGGAATCCCATCCTTCTGGACGAAAGTGTCGATGTAGTTGTTCATGAGGATAAATTTCAGTCTTCGGGAGACTATGCTAAACAACACATTCCCTTCTTCACTCGATAGTGAGTTTGTCATAAACTGGTTGATATTTTTCCAGTCCTCCTTCTTGGGAATCCAAACTCCCTCAGCACACCTCCACTGGATGGCCACTCACCCTCGACGTCAGATCACTTTCAAAGTCTTCCAGTGGTGCCGGAGAAACTCTGGACAACGCTCCTGGACAAGGTAGGGTACACCTCTCGTGCCCGGTGCCGATGCTGACCTGGCTGCCTTGATGACTTCTTCAACCTCCGTCAGGCTCGGCTCCAACACTTTAAAGTCAACTGTATGTGTGGCAGTGGTGATGAGAGCTTTGTTAGTACCTAGTTCTTCTTCCCGTATTGGGTCGGTCAATGTGTTCTTTAGGAAGCGATTGAAATCCTTTCTTGAGCACTCGAGCCCGCCACTTCGGTTGTCCCCAAGAAACTGATAAACTTACCCATGGGCTGATGAGTTCAATTATTCAAGGAAAATTATTTACAAGCAAGAGTATTGTTATTGGGTTTTTATCGATTAATACTACCCTGAATTTACTTAGATCAGATCAACACCAAAGTTCCCAGTATTGCCAATCTTTAGTACTCCGAAAACAATTGAATTACCTTTTTTGTCATTGATAACAATGTAGTTAATATATTTTCCAATGAGATTAGACATGGCACTCCAAGATAAACATGTAATAAAGACCTTAAAGAGAAAAGTGGGATAAGGAATGTCAGAATAAATGGGCAAAATTGTTTAAAGAGTCGTGCTTGAAAACCGGCTTAAGTTGTGTTAACAGTGCTGTAAAAAGTAATACAATAACATTTGGCAGCAAAAGAAAATCCTAAAAGAGATGTAGGAATGTATGTATAGATGCATGTATATTTAATTTGTATTGCCTTTCAAGAAGGTAATGTTCACACAGAATGAATAAATTATTGTACATGACTTACTTTATTTTGTGTGCTGATACACCACTTTCAAATTTCTGAGTAAACAAAAAAAAAACGTGCTTAATTTCTATCCTTTTTTTTTTCACCATGCGCTTACCCATCTCGCCATTGCGCATGCCAGCCGTAATGTGTCTTATTTGTCTTTTGACCTTTATTATTGTCCCAATCTAAACTCTTGTGAAGGCCCTTTAGCTGCCCAAGGTATTTTATCCCCATTTAAAGGGTGGGCCTAAGCCTCCACCGTGAAGATGAAACGTTAGCTTAGCTCACAAGCCTGTCCTATGCGCGTTAGTCCTTTCGGATAATTGCGTCCTAAAAATACAGCGCAGCTCATCAAGGAATGTCTGCCGTTTGTTGATTTAGTCTGATTCTGTCACATTGTCAGACGACAATGACAAAAAACGTCAAGGTGACACTGGTCTTATTTAATCTTCTGAGTCTGTGAATGTGAGTAGATGTTCAATGGAGTGTGAAGTAACACAAGACAGCAAATTGCTAAGACCAAGGTTAGCATAGCTGGCAGACTTTCTGCTTATTGATCTGTCATGCAAAAGTTATGACATGCCGCTGGGTCCCGTATCCTCTCCGTTGACTGGCATTTTAATCACTCATGGAAAATGCTTTGAATTACACACTAAGCCCCTATTTCTCACTAATCCATACGCTTCGTTTGGAGAAAGTCACTGACTGGATGAATGTGTTTCTGTGAGTGTGCGGGTGTGACCCTTGCACTCTCTTGATAGGCTGCTCATCTCTTTTCTCTTGATTGACAGCTTACAGATTCCTCCCAAGGTCAGTTTTCTGACGTTTTATTTATTTGTTTATTTATTGTTATAGTGTCTGTCCTCAGGCGTTTATTTGCCTCCAGTGGTCATAGTCAGTATTTTTAAATGATTTCTGTTGTTTTTTTTTCAATCCTTTACTCCTCCGATACAATTTGCCTAAAATCCTAATTGAAGACATAACCAAAATAAATTGAAAGTTATTTTTGAACTGTTTGGAGAATATGGACAGTTTTGGTCTCTTTTGAAGGGTAAAACTCTGAAGTTTTGTCCCAAATCGAAGTAATCAGTGTGCTGCAAACATTGAGTCACCTGAGTTGGAACACACATGATTTTTGCAACCAAATGCCTGCAGATGAGTGTAGTATGGATATCTTAACTGGGAAACAGGTGAGACAATAGCTTGAAACCCCACCTAGTACCTTGTCAAATTTTTAATCCGTCACTATTGGCTAAAGATTTCCGAACCCAAATTGGCCATGACGTTTTCTTTTTTAAATCAGGCCCCCATAGGTTGTCACAGACTAAGGAAAGGCTTGCAATTGGCCAAGAGTGGTGTCAATAAAAATATCAGAGGCTAACAGAAGTATTGGAAATCATTAGTTCATAACATGTATGTGAAGCGACATCTTTTTAAATTCAACCATAATGTTTGTGTCTTAAATGAATAAAGAGGTATTTTACATGAAGAGTAGTTGTATTCATTTTATATACGATTCAATTACATATAGTTACATTTATAACTTACCAACGACCCTTTGAGGACAGCTTTTACGCTTATGTGGCCCTTGGTGAAAATTAGTTTGACACCTCTGTTCTTGCACCACTCACATTGTCACATACAACCCTCATCCACCAGCACTACTCAATGAATGGCGGGCTTTTATATCCCCCTACAAAGTACAGCTCAATACAGTTACAGGAGCGCCATTTCAAGCACACAGTACGAGGATGCTGAATTTTTCCTCATGAGATATTCTTCCACCGTCTTTACTCTCATACAAGCATTATTTATAACTATAAAATAAATTTCTGAAATCAGGGGGTCAATTTAAGTGCGCGTATTTGGTTTTGTGTCACCAGTTGCGCATGGTAAGCAGTGCGTGGGGAGGGGGCATGGTTATTACACATGAGCACACTGTTGTGCTGAATTTTGGTATTTTCATTTGTAAAAAATTTTTTGCAATACAACATTGCATCTTAAGCTCACTTGCTTGGTTTGGCTGTCTGCTGATGTTTTCAACAGTAATGGATGTTTTATAAATATTGTCCAATTAGTAGAACTCCATTCATCCATTATCTGCACCGCTTATCCCCACTAGGGAGGTGAGGGTGCTTGAGCCCATCCCAGGTATCTTTGGGCAGTGGGCAGGGGACACCCTGAGCTAGTTGCCAGTCAGTCACAGGGAACATGAAGACTTACAATGCACCGGCCAAAGAAACCTGACGTGCATTTTTTCGGAATGTGTGGAAACCCACCAATGCAAACTCTGCATAGGGGAGGATGTAGTAGCTGGAATTCAGCCCTAGACTTCCGCACTGTGGGGCTGTGTGCTTACCACTCAGTTGCTGTGCAGCCCTAGTCGTACTCCTTTAGTCAAAATGATCTTTTTGGCTGACTCCTCTGACACGCATCACAGTCCATCTAAGAATAGTCGCGGTATGACACTCAAACTTGTCACCACTATGTCCACATAATGTATTTGCAACTCTATTCTAAGTGTGGGCCACAACAATGACAACACCAGTCTCCCGTTTGTAACACACTGACCCACTGATTTGTTTGTCACCTGCTAGTTTAAGATCCCAAGTTTCAATATATATATATATATATATATATATATCCATCCATCCATTGTCTTCAGCTTATGATACGCAAGGACTGACTCTGCCATATGTATAAATAAATGTACCAATAATTACATACTGACAAATACATGCCAAAAACATAAATGAACACATTAATAAATCCCTTAATGCCGTAATGTATGACATAAATACAATTTGTTTAAGCGTTTTGTCATTTCTTTATTTTGCTATATTATTTTGTTGTGTATTTTTCATGTATTTTGTTGTGTATTAGTCAAAATGTTATTCACATGAGATTGCAGGTCAGACTCTTTTCTGACTGACTTCTGGCTGAGTGAAGAAAGGCATTGCAGTTGATGATGTACTTGTGATAAAGGGAAGCAAACAGATTCTATATCTATCTATACTCATTGGAAAACCTTAAGAATATATATTTTTTTTCCCATCTTCAGAAACCATCAAACATTTTTGAACAAGAGCCAGGGAGCCAGAAGAGTGTCCCGTGTGGCTCCAAAGCAAGTTTAGCGGGTTAAAAGTCCGAATTTGTTGGCAAGAGAAAGCATCTTCCTCTGCTTTTGTGTCCCAGCTGTCGGTGCTTTTGTCGGTCCAGAGCGTTTTGTTGACATGATGGCTTTTAAAGAAAGTTGAACTTAAAAAAAAGATTACTGTATACATAATATGGGGTTGTCAGGCTGTTTTATGTACGTACGTGTACAACTCACACTACACCATCTTTGATGCAAAGGCTGACACACAAAAAAATTCCAGCCAATCATAGTGCATAACACTGAAAATCTGCAAGATGGCAAAACTGATAAGTAATCCACAATACAGCAAGGGGTTATATGACATATATTGTAAAAAAGTAAACCATTAGAAGAAAGGATGGGTAATTTGAATATCATTGTTTTTAATTTCTATAAAATGCTTTCCTGATCTTTATTAAAAACAATTGGTTCAATATAATTTGGTTCAATCTCAAACCATAATGCAATATTGGATAACTGATACAATTCAGATTCATGTCGGTGGTTGTAATGGGAGCAAATTACATTTAGGACTGCACTTGTGTACACATCTTTGTGTGTGTTAATAGCGTGTCACATAATTATCCTAGTTCAACTCTGCTAATAGGTTTATTCTCCAGCTCGATGAGTGCTGACAGAAAATGGGAAACTCAGCTGGGCCAGCGTTTGTGCCGAGGATGAGAGTGGGGCAATGCGCACACACAGACACACGCCCAAGAGCAGGGGTCTCAAGCACGCGACCTGCTGTTTGTGGCCCAAATCTACTGCTACTATTAAAAGAAATAAAAATGTATGTGGTTTATTTCTGGGGTTTGATTGGCGGTGTTTTTGGCATTGTTTTTTTAGGGTCATTTTGGTAGTTTATTTCTCGGTTTTTCTGATTTTCAGTCTTTTTAGTTTATAGATTAGTTTTTGGGTCATTTTATGAGTAATATACTTTTCAGTTCTACATACTTTTTAGCACTTTTTTTATACTGTTGTGTTTTTTTTTGTATTTGTTTAATTATTTGTTCACATTTTTCTCTGGCTTTTTCACTTTTTTCCATACCTATCGGTTCTTTTTTAGTTAATTCTTCAAATTTGTCCATGTTAGGGATTTTTGCGGTTAATTATTATTTTTCATTTGGTTGAATTTAATTTTAAAGTTTATTTTTTGATTATTTTACAGTCGTTTGGTGGTCATTTTTGGGGTTGTTTGGTGGTTTTTGTAATTCTTTGGTTGGCTTTATTTTGAAACTTCATTTATTAAAAAAAAAAAAAGTCCTTTTTTTAGTAGTTTGTAATTTATTGGGTTTGAATTTGTTCGTCTTTTTGGTCACTTCTTGTCTGATTTCCATTTCAAGGTTCTTTTTTTATTATTTTTCAGTGGTTTTGTTGTCGTTTTCGGGGTTCTTTTTATGGTCGTTTATCTCGTAGCAAGAAGTGAAAAAGAGAAGCCAAGTTCACAACAGTTCATCAAAAGTTAACTGGTATACAGGCAATTGAAATAATTTGTATCTACTTTTCCTCTTACCAGCAACCGTAGGTGATTTATTCAATTGCTTTTTTCTCCTGTATTATTATTATTATTATTGTTTTTATTCATGATTGATTGATTTCCTTCATAACATTTTTTTCTGTTTATTTTGTGTTAAAAAATACAAATATATGAGAATATTAGAATGTTTTTATTAGAGCTCCTTTGTGAAAAACCTGATGCAGCCCAGCTTCACCCAGACTCCGTTTCCTGCGGCCCCCGGGCAAATAGACTTTGAGACCCCTTCACTAAGGGAAATGCTGTGCACATGAACGCAAGTCTATTGAAATGTTATCGTAACTGGTTTCAACCAGGGTGGGAGTATCTCTGACCTGTCAGATGTGTGCATGTGTCCGTGTGTGTGTGTGTGTGTGTGCATGCAGACGTATTCCATCCATCACTAAACGAGCCATGATGACTAGTAGTGCGGTGCAGCTTCTGACCCAGATTGCGTATATCTGCAAGCAGAGTTATGACATTAAGCATGTTTGATCTATGACTGTTCATCACATTTTATCATAGGGAAAAAAGGAGTAAATTCAATGTAGATTTTTTCATTTCCCTCTTCATCCTTCATGGTGACAGAGAATAAATAAAGCCTCACATAAGAGCCTAAACCTGATTTGAATATTTTCTTACGGTTTTATGTAGAAAGTATCAGCAAAATATTGGCAGGTTCTTATATTCTTTTGTTCCGCTAGAGTTTTTTCACTTGGGACTTCAACTAAAAGTTCTATTCATCCATCTTTCATCAAAACGATCTGGTTTCTTGTCTGAACTGAGCGGATTGTAAAAGTAGTCATATTTATTTGTATAGCACACAACAAGTCTCAAAGGGCTGTACAGACTACGGTCTATTTTTACGTAGACTATTACAGACTATTATTATAGTGGCTAGAGAGTAGATAAAATAAATAAAGAGTTAGATAAAAAAACAAATTGCAAGTGTAATAATCTTAACAATAATACGTAAGAGAAAAATGGAGAAAAAAATGAAGCTAAATTGCTTCGTCATTATTACGATAAATAGATCTGTGTTAACAGTATGAAGTCCAAATAGACCGTAAAGTTGTAGAAAAGGAGGTTAGTTTATGCACCTTGTATCAGCTGTAGGCCCTATGGGGGGATTGATGAGCAGCGGATGTAAAATCAAAAATAAGTAAGTCAACTTAGAAGACAATTTAGCCAGTTTGATGATTCCAACACATTTTTTCACCAATAACTCAAAAATCCCATTGTGTAATAAATAGCACTTCAGATTTGTTAGAAAAAAAACGTAATTCTTAAAACACTTATTAATGAAAAACTGTTTTCAGCCTTGTACCATATTTTGAATACATGAAATTATTTATTAAAGAAAAATAATTTCTTTATGGGAAACTTATTCCCCGCCTTGCCTCACAGGCCACTATAGATAACTAAATATTGCATTTGGGCAACACAAATACATTCTTTTTATGAATATCCAATTAAATAAAAAAGTAAACCCAACATTTTAAGACCAACTTGGAGTTCTTACGCTAACATGCATGGTTTTGTACCCATATGATTTTGTATCCACCACAGAAAAGATAGGCCAGACAAAAACGTACGTGTTTGTATTTATAAACATTGTGTACAACAGAAACTACTCTAGCTAATTATTTTGTGGATCTTGTTTGTGGAGTAGCTTGGCAACATGAATAACAAGTGTTGGCACAGCGAATGACGGATGCACGGATAGATTAGAGCAAAGGGCAGATCACATGCCAACATAGACACTATCGCTAATCCCGGGATAATAATACTTTGACTATTCCCCACCACACACACACACACACACACACAGTTGAATTACACCTGTACTGAATGCTGAAGCAGTGTTTAGGCATCTCTATATCTCGTTTTACTGGGACAGTTGTGCCATTGAAACCACTGGTTGCCAATAAAACCAAGTTTTACAGTGTCAGCAGGTCCCAGCGCAGCCATGGTCGAGTGGCTGCGAGTGCGGTCGCTAACCCAAGGGTCTTAAGTTAGATTTTTTAAGACTTCAGCAAGGCACCTGCCATTATAATGAAGTTTGTTAGGTACTTACCATCTGCTCATTGCTTCATTTGGTTGCTAAAGCCCGGTAATTGTGTTTAGTTCATGGCAGGCTATAAAGTTAGCGTAATGTCATCTAAAAACAAACTTAGCTTTGATAAATTTCTTCAAACAACACTACAAAATAGAGTAGATGACGTGACTCATCAGAAGGCCAAAATTCTTTATATCGATTTATTGACTTGCAATCATCTCCAAATGTCATGTTGTTGCTGCACTGCAGGAAAGCTTTGGTATGTTTACAGAAACAGGCTGTAAAATAAAAGTTAATAGTAGGCCTGCGCTTGTCACTCTGCATTACCGCGACTGCACTGCGGGCTTCTGCATGTTGACGCCAACGGTGGCAGATGTCCTTCGTGCTGCGCCTGGAAGGGAAATACTTCATGCGTACACCAAAATAACATTGAAAAAAACGGCCATGGCTTTGAAAACCACCGGCAACTTGAGTAGCTTGTCGCCAGGGATGAATGATCATTGACTGTAGCATCATTTAGTCACAAGAGTTTTTTGGGATGGTCATGTCAGGTGCGTGTGCTATCCCCCAAAGAATGGGGCCAAAGTATAGAAAACAAACAGTTTCATGCCCTGTCTAAGTATATCCAATGTTGGACGTAACCCCTCCCTGTACATCTCTGGCTACTATTCATGGGCAGCTCCCCACTAAGAGTTTGTGGTTGCATGTGAACATGTTTTCCTGCTAACTTTAGCAAAAGGCGCAAGAATGTCTGATTAGCGGGAAGTGGATGGGTTCAATTTTTTTCTTTTCTGGGCTGTTGGATTTACCCTGCAGAGAGGAAAAAGGGGCGCGGTAGTGGTGAGCCAATTATGAAAGCGAGGTCATTTTATGAGGGTATGATTGAGGGTTGGGTCATTTAAGACACTCTAAACTTACTTGTATGTAGTGATGCCATACTTCAAACCCAGGAGTGGGCAAACTTTTTGAGTCGCGGGCCACATTGGGGTAATTAATTGGGCAAAAGTGCCAGGGAAAAATGGTTATTGATTTTATATTTTGTATCCACCAATACCGTCTGAAAATCCAAGACCTCGGCAATACATGAGAGGAAAATCTGTAGACTTATTAGATTTTTTTCTCATACCAAAGAGAAGTGTATTGTGGGGCACTCCTTTTTAAATTTAGATGTATGAATTGAAAACTTGATTTGTGGGTTAAAAGTAGAAATGAAGTAGTAAATATTGAAAATAAGTACTATCAAACCTCATATTTTGTATTTACATGAATCCTGCTGGCAAAAACATGGACTAATGTTTCCTCTAGAAGGCCTTCATTAATGTTTCCAGACGTTACTGAAGTGTTCTGTATTGAAAACGCATGCCTTGTGGAAAAGAGCAGCTCGCTGTTTACCTCGGTGTTGCACAGCTGTTCTGGAATTTGGCGACCGAGTGCCCACATTTTCAAACATGTGCTTTACTAAACAATGTAACGCTAATGATAAACTTAAAAAAAATCCTGGGTATGATAGCTTTCAAATGCTTGATCTTATTGAAGCCCCGTTGCCCACTTTACCAAAAGGTGGGTGGGGTAGATGGGTGTGAGTACCCTTCAAGGTGGGCTCGTGGTTACAGCTGCTTGGAGCCTAGTAGAATGAAGCAAATTCTGATGTATTTTGGGATGCCGTTGCCACAGGCATTGTTTTGTAAATTCTTTTTTTTTTTTTTTTTTTGCACAGCAGGGTCAATGACAGCTGTCGTGCCAGCCGCCGTCCAGCAACGGCACATGCAAGAGACTCAAAGGATTTAGAGAAAGTCTCTCGAGGCCTTTTGACATGCTGTTAAAGTAGATTTATTAGAATGAGGCAAATAGTCGCACCAAACCAAAATACGATTGATAAGAACGAAAAAGTCATAATCATATGAGGATAACGCATTGAATTTCAAGCGTTGAAGTGTATTTTTAAAGTAAGACAAAAGCTGTTTTAAATTTTTTGTTCTGTGTCTTAAGGAGAGTATAAAAAGAGTAAAATGATACGTTTTTGTGCTATGAAAAGCTTTATTTCTAGCCTTTGCAGAATAAAAAGAGAAAAAAAGATTTGATACAAACGCGCCGTTCTTGTTGAAAATCTGTTTTGTTGTATTCCATTTCAAATTCACTTTTTATTTGAAACTAAAGGCACAGTGTGTATTTCTCAGTACCTTCAAAAGGTAAAAAAAACATATTTCGTTAGAAAAAAAACAATATTGATTTGAATAAGAAAGTCAAGTCAAGTCAAGCCATTTTTATTTGTATAGCCCTAAATCACGAAGAGTCTCAAAGGGCTTCACAGATTATTACACTATATTACACAGACTATTTTTCAGCCGACGAGAAGAGTAGGTTATTCATATGCTATGGAGTAGAAGTGAGTTTTAAGCTTAGATTTAAACATTTCCACTGAGGTTGCAGACCGGATCTCAGGGGGAAGAGCATTCCACAGCACCGGTGCCCGGATGGAGAATGCTCTCGAACCAACACTTCTTCGCTCTTGGGATCACCAGAAGACCGGCACTCTCAGATTGTAGGCTTCGGACCGGGACATAGGGGGAAATCAGATCTGAAAGATAAGAGGGAGCAAGTCCATGTATGATTTTGTATAATACTAAGAGAACCTTGAAATCACATCTAAGGCTAACTGGGAGCCAATGCAGGTTAGCCAAAATCGGTGTTATGTGATCTGACTTTTTTGTCCTAGTTAAAAGCCTCGATGGAAGAAAGCGGTTCTAGTAATTTTCTTTACATGCGTTTCAAAGGATAGATCAGGGTCAAATATGACACCTACATTTTCAACTGAGTCACTCTGTGTGATGTGACATTTGTCAATGTTCACAGCAGTTTTTGAGAATAAGTCACGGCATTTAGATGGACCAATGACTAGCATTTCGGTCTTTTCAGAGTTAAGACGCAAGAAATTGAGTGACATCCACTCTTTTATCTCAATGAGGCAGGCCTCCAAATATCCACAGTTTAGTGTGGGAGATTCCTCTAACGGAATATATAGTTGAGTGTTGTCTGCGTAGCAGTGGAAGCTGATATTGTACTTGCGAATAATATCACCTAATGGAAGCATGTAAATGCTGAAAAGAAGGGGGCCAAGCACTGAACCCTGTGGAACACCACAGGTAGCATTAAAGGGCTCAGATGTCATTTCGCCATATTTAACACAGTGCGTCCTATCTGAGAGGTAGGATCTGAACCACGAGAGGACGGTTCCTGAGAGACCAATCCATTTTTCCAACCGTTTTAGTAGGAAATTGTGGTGCACTGTGTCAAAAGCAGCACTAAGATCCAGCAGCAGCAAAAGTGATGAAGCGCCAGAATCCATTGCCAGTAGGAGATCATTTGTTACCTTGATCAGAGCTGTCTCAGTAGAGTGGTTAGCCCTGAATCCTGATTGCATAGATTCAAAAAGGTTATTCTCGGATATGAAATCATTCAGCTGCTGTGCCACTACTTTTTCAAGTACTTTAGAAAGGAAAGGTAGGTTTGACACAGGTCTATAATTACATAAGATTTCTGGATCAAGGTTGGGTCGTTTCAGTGTGGGTTTAATAACGGCGGACTTAAAAGCTGCTGGAACTACACCTGAGGAGAGTGATATGTTTATAATATTTAGAACTGAAGGTCCAAGGACGCCAAAAAGACTTTTAATAAGTGAACCTGGGAGCGGGTCGAACTGGCAAGTTGTCGGTTTGGCCGCATTCACCACCTGTTTGAGATCATCAAGTGACAGTTCATTAAAACTGGACAATTTCCCTGGACAGCCACCCTGTCGTGCATCTGTAGATTTCAGCCCTTTAATATGTGTGGTATTAATAATGTCTTTAGCAATTTCTTCCTGTTTGCATTGAATCTTCTTAGTAAAGAAGACCATTAAGTCATGAGCAGAGTGCGTCGAACTATCTGCGATAGTCTGTTGCCTCGTAAGCAATGCTACAGTGTCAAAAAGGACTTTGGGATTGTTCTTTTGAGATGCAATCACCTTCGAAAGGTAGGCCGATTTTGCAGAGGCAAGGGCCACTTTATACTTTAACAAGCTGTCACACCAGGTTTGATGGAAAACCTCAAGCTTGGTAGCGCGCCATTTTCTTTCCAATTTCCTGCATTCTTGTTTAAGGGTTCTAGTTTCATCAGTAAACCAAGGCGTGCGTCTTTTAGGACGTGATTTAAGCTTTATGGGCGCTATTGAATCCAGGACACTAGTCAGGGTAGTATTGAACTCATTCATGAGTGAGTCAATCGAGCCATTGTATGAAGGAAAGGACGCAACTGCTCCAGGAAGGAGTTCAAAGAGCTCAGAAACTGTGCCAGTGCTAAATATAAAAACTATTATATAAACACGCATTTTTAAAAATACCTGTAGATCGGGAAATTTGCATTTATTTTACATAACATAATCTGGCATGACTGTCCCCCATCTTGCTGCTATGGGTACCCCCGAAAACCTAAAACCTGGTTTAAGGCTGGGCCAGTAAATGAGAATAAAACCGTTGCGAGTTGGTCACATTGAGTTCCCGTAGTTCATCTTTGTATTTAGTAGCATTTGTGTTTGGTTGCAGAAACTTGAAGTGGTCAAATTTTACACTGTGTCCTTTAACATTTCTAACCGTTAAAAACACATGTCCTGTTTATATGTTTACAAAAACTGTATAATAACTTTTACAATTTTATATAAAAGTCATGTTTTCATGATGTTTTTTTTCTATAGAACCTCTTCAATGTTTCAGTCATCAAATGCATCATTGTTCAGCAAAAATGTTCTTACGTTTACAGCACTTTAATGACTTTCATGTATAACTTTACACTGTTAAACAATTCATGAAGGTTTCATGCAGATCCAATGCAAATCGTTTCAAAGAAATGATTACTGTCAAAGTTTGAATGAGGACAACTCTGAGGGGTTTTCTTCATTTGCACTCAGTTATGCTTTGGCAATGTTTTTAAGTGATGATCACATGAAATTATAGCCCACGGCAGACAAAATGCATGTAAAGTTGTAAGTCCTTAGCTATGAAAAAAAAAAACAACATTTTCAGCATGCAGGATTTCCTCCATATTTTACGTCTCTTACGTCATTTGAGGCTACCCCCAGACCGCTTTAATTGTAGAGCATGCCGCCCAGTTGCAAGCCAGTCTTTGGCTTTGCACAAAATTTGCCCGCTTCCATACCGGCGACGTGAATTGCGGCTTTTCATAGACGCCGGCTTCCCTGATGTCTTTTTCATTGCATGTGTGTGCTGGTCAGTGGTTTTGTTATTTGCATATTAAACTCCAGAAAAGGCTTGCTTCAAATGGAGCATTTTTACCTATTCTGTTTTGGTCCCTCTGTTCTCATTCATTTATTTGTAGCGACCGCAGTTTCATTATGATCCGGGACGCCACATTCCACCAGAGGGCGCCAACTGAGTTGGAAGTGGGCATTGGTGTATTTAATCCCCACGCAACTGTCTGTATTCATCCTGACCCTTTATAATGACATTTTGGACAACGCGCGTTTTCGGGTCATTTCGTACCTATCATTATCATTTCCATATATGATTGTTACCTTTATCTTACCTTTACATTTTTTTAATTATTTAGTTCCCACTTGTTTGTTTGTTTTCCATTTCGGTCTTTATATCTGGTTTGGAACGTGTCCATCAGTTTTGTTTTGCCATTTGTTTTTTTTTTTGCCCGTTTTTTGTTTATTACTTAGGTATTGGTTTTCTTTGAACACCTCCGTGTTTGGGTTCAGCCCCCCAAATCATAACAAGATCTTTCAAAAGTCACATATACTTTTTTCGAGTAAAAAAACATTTTTGTTTATTTTCAAATGGTAAATGTCAACATTTGTATTACACAAATCTTGAATGGTCAAGATGCCAGTACCGAATACCGACACCACTATTACATAAAGTTATTTCCACTCTGATAAAACTGATACCATATCTTTTACTGCTCTTTAGCTGCTAAGGGAGGATTTGGTTTGCATTTATTTTAAAAACCAAGCATTTTGATAAAAATGACTGAGAGACTTAGTTCATTTTTTAAATGCTCAGAAATTTAAATTAAATATAAATTAAATTATGCAACAGGCCAGGTGTGTTCTAGATTGTAAATGGAAAGTCGGATGCCGATATCGGCCACTGTCTAAAATTAGGCTAGTATTGATACATTTTAGCGGTTTTTGCCTAAAAACTTTGGGACAAAACATATCAACATTAGATTATATGGTAAATGGTAAATGGTCTGCATTTTGTATGTTTGTAATGGTTTTGTTTTTTTGGGGATGAAAAAAATTGGGGAATGGCTGACAATATTAAAATTATCCAATTATCTGTGAAATTGTTTACCATTTTTATTTGAAAAACGGGGACATTTTCCTAAATATTCACTTTTAATTCCCTGGTATAATGTTGCAGCAATGTTCTAAGACTAATTTCTAAACATTGCTTTGTACAGTAACAACCAAAATTGGTGCCCTTTGAAACAGATTTTTTCTCTTTTTACCTGAATGTTAGTTAATTAGAGGTTGAACTTGGGACTTTTATCCCAGCAATATACTTTATTTTGAGAGGATGGAGAGGTCACGTTCGACCTCACTGAGTCCCACTATAGCTCTTTGTCTCCTCCTTGTGGTGCATTGCAGGCGAATTCCCTTGTGTGGTCCAGCATGTTTGCTGCGGCCTTTTAACACAAAGGTCGGTTGCAGGTTGCATATGCTCAAACTGGAGGAATCCGAGGTATTTATTTTGGTTATCTGGTTTTCACCCACAAATTTAGGACAATGTTCTCAAAATAAAATTCACCCATCTCTTCAGTTTCGATATCAAATGAGTCAATTAGTCTGCAGTCTCAAATATAAGGTACAGTATGTGCTACAGTACTATTGTAACCTGGCCAAAATAGCATGAATGAATAAATAAATAAATGAATGAATGAATGAAGGAAGAATAAATAAGATCTTCATAAGCCATGCTTTTTCTGATCAAATCCCAGACCTAAAATTATTTATGTACTCCTCTTTTTTTATTTCTTCTTCTTTCATCTTGCCTTTGGACCGAAAAATTGGTATTCATATCTTATTTTTGAATTATGGAGCTCCCAATTGGACTACTGGTCTCTTGCACTTATAACTTAAGCCAGTCTCCAAGCACTACCTTGTAAATTCCATTCCATTCCATTATCTGCACCGCTTATCCTCAGTATGGTTACAGGAGTGCTGGAGCCCAGCCCGGCGATCTTCGGGCAGTGGTCAGGGGACTCCCTGAACTGGTTGCCAGCCAGTCGCAGAGCACAGAGACAGACAACTCACTCGCTCATTCACACCTAGGGACAATTTGGACCGGCCAATTAACCTGACATGCATGTCTTTTTTGGAATGTGGGAGGAAACCAGAGTACCCGGAGAAAACCCACGCAAGCACGAGAGAACATGCAAACTCGAATAAGGAAGATTCGATCTCATGACCTCAGAACTGTGTCGCACACGCGCTAACCACTGCGCTGCCGTGCTGCTTTACCTTGTAAATATTAATGGCTACTTATCATAACATTTGATTCATCTTATTTTTTCCCTTAAGTCTTTATAACACTTTTAACTAGTAGTGCCACGTTTGATCTCGTTAAAAACAATGTGCACTGTGTTGTTATCAACAACAATTAAGACAATTCTAATGTTACATGAAACAAAAATCAATCAAAATGGTAAAGTCTATACAAACTTTATATCAGGGGTGGGCAAACCCTCCGAATCTTGGGCTCCGTTGGTTTGAAAAAATTTGCACAGGGGCTGGATCGAAACAAAAAAAACTTCAGTGGTTGGTTTGGAGTCGGATTCAGTACATTATATATCTATATTTAAAACTGCAGTTGATTATTCGACCAGAAGAACTCCTTTTTTTGTCTTATGCTTTTCTCAGCATTGTTTTGTTGGCTGGATTAAACCCATACTTTGATGATACCTAATCGATATCCACATAACGTATGTAGCTCGACCCGGTGTTATAAAACTCTAATATTCTTTTTCTCCGCCTAGTGATGAAGCGGCCCACCAACAAACCAGCTCCGCCAAGCTCCAAACCTGACCGGTGCGATGAACCCTTGGACGGCAGGAACTGCGGCCAGGTGGCGACAGCGGACCGGCCGCAGACGCCGTCGGCATCCGGCCGCGTTCGCAAACCCAAAAGGGAACGCAAACAACGCAGCTACACCATTTGCGACGTTTGCGACATTCAACTAAATTCGCCGGCGCAGGCTCAGATCCACTACAATGGCAAGTCGCACAAGAGGAGGCTCAAGAAGAGCAGCCAGAGAGGCAAGGTGGAAAACAGCAGAGGTAGGCAGACCAGAGGTCGTACTTAGTGATGTGCAGGGAAGTCCGTGTCTGGTGAGGCACAGTCAGATATACAAACAAATGAATTCAACATCATCTGATTGGCAAATCAACAAAGCGATAGAAAAATACATTTTGTTGTCTCACCTTAACTTAAATGAAGTGTATACGCTGCTCCTTTTGAATAAAAACATCAATAGATAGATTATCCTGTACAGAAGAACTTTTGTACTAGCTGACGGCTTGTCTCATCTTTGCAACCTCAAGGTCCCGTTGCTATGTTGCGTGTGCAAGGACGTGCATTTCTTGTTGACAAAAGAATTAACTTTTTTTTTTGTTTGTTTTGGGGGTTTTTTGGATTTGAGTTGGTGTTTGGTCTGTACTTCATACAGGTCTTTTCTCACTTACCATATTCATGCTACACTAACATAAACCTCAGTTAAAAGCATAAAGTCACTCTCTACATACAGTACATCAATAAAGACCGCTCCAACCAGAAACTTAAAATTGGCTTGAAGTGATCAGCAGAAACGGTCTCACTAAATCATAAATTGGACTAATATTCCTAAATCAAATTGACTAAAAGTCAGCCATATTGATTTGAAATTAACATGTTGGGCCATTTTGATCAATTTCTAAAGGGACTCTGTTTAATATTTGACCAGGTCGTTGTATTGCGTAGTGCAATGGAAACCAAGTGTTACAAAGCACAAGGAAGAATACCAACCACAGAGATTGTTTCTTTTGTTTCGGTTTGTTTCAGACAAAACAAGCCTTGTTTTCTTTCTGTGACATTTTGAAAAACTAGCCATGCGTTCAGTGTAGCGCGTGAAATTCAGGGAACTGACATTTGTTCAAATGTGGATGGAAAATGTAAGCAGTGCACAATAGTACAATGTTTTGAGTTTTCAGGCCACCCAATACGTAGAATCTAAGAGAAGTCAACCGTGTGTTTTTTTTGTTTTGTTTTTTGCGGCAAACCGTAAAAGCGTGCTTTCTCCTGTGTTGAGTAATTAAGTGTACACAGTTCGTACGGGTGCATGAAATCCTTGAAAATGCTTGAATTTTAATGTTGTGTTTTGAAGGGTTGAAAAGGCCTTGGATTTTGGATTAAGTGCTTGTAAATGCTTGAATTTGTTTGACATGTTTCTCAACAAGTTTGCTTAGAAATGATGCTTACACTGTACTCTTGTGGCTTTGCTTTGTCATTGCATTTTTCTTCCCTCGTGATTCACGGCAGCTGGTATTTGTGTGCATGGCACAATCCTATAGACAGTCATTGCTCCTACACGTTGCGCCCAAGGTGCATGTTATATCTAAAAAAGGGTACTATGAAATACGTATTAGTGCAAGAGTTTTACATTGATTATGGACATTTATTATGAGCCATGCAAAAAATTAATGTAGCGTTTCCCAGTGTAAAATTGTAATGGGAAGAACTGAAAACTACTACTACTAAATTTACATATTACCTAGTCCTATATGGGGAAACATTTGACTCCAAAATATTTACACATATATGGTTCAGATCTGCAAATATATTTGCGATTTACTTAAAATCAGAGAATCATGTCTTGATAAATGCACACGCAAGGTTAAAATTCCCATTTGTAAATCGCAGATAAAGTTTCATCTCTGCAAATAATGGATTTCTCCCTTATAACGATACTGGAAAAATTAATTAGAAAATTGGCTTTGAAAGTCCTTGAAAAGTGCTCGGACTTGGCTATGAAGAAGGCGGACGAACCCGGACTATAAGATGAGGGTACGGACACGGCTTTGCCTGGTCGAAGCGTTGCATCATGGGGGCAGGTGATGTAAATGCGCGTGCGGCGTCGTGTAGCCGTGCTGAAGCGATGCAATGTGCAGATTCTCCCTGACACGCAGTCACAATCGTGCAGCCTTATCTCCACTCACCTTCTGCTGACTCCCCCAGGCTGGCCGCTCTGCTGCGTCCTTGCCTCCTCTGCCCCTCCGCTCTGGTTAATGTGTCCACGTGTGTGCCTGCTTTGAATATTTTTAGAGGTCCTATGTGGATAGAAAGTAAGCAAATACGTGTATTAGTCAGCTCACATACTCATAAAACTGTTTAGGGATTCATCAATTCCAAAAAAAAGCACGTTTTAAAAATGTGTGTTTCTTGGAGAACGTCAGCGTTTATTGGCCTCCTGCTCTTTTTCGCCGGCTGACAGGGGGTCTGAGCTACTTACAGTATATAATATGTATGTATAATATATATATATATATATATATATATATATATATATATATAAAAACACCATATTTTCCGAACTATAAGGCACACAGAAAATAAGCCCAATTGGTCAGAAATTTGAAAGTGCACCTTATAACTCGGTGTGCCTCATATAATGAGAATACAGTGAAAATGAATACAGCATTTATAGGTGTGCGTTACTACACTAGGTTTTACAGTGTACTTCTGTGTTTGAGCAATGACTGATCAATCGATAATCATCGCTTGCCCAAATTGCAATACATTGAATGCAACAAGATTCTAACTCAGGTCATGGCCGTAAGGGCGCCGACACTTTACTACTAGACCTTTTGCGGAACAGAAATATAAAAAGGCATTCGAGCGTATAACATTATGACTCATGATGCCATAAACACTGATTTGCATAGTACATTCTAATATGTTAAACAGTCTCTTCACTTAATCAATGATGGCAACAATGTTGCAAAAGACAGAAACAGAAAGTCTCTGAACAAAATAGTCTTTGAATAAAAAATACAATCGCTTTTACGTTTGTATACATATTAAACCGAGAGGTTATTGACTCACAGGTGAAGACGTAGAGAGACTGTTTAACCTATCAGATTGCACTGGGCAAATCAGTGTTTCTGGCACTGAGTAAAAATAGTGTGAGAATGAGATAAGCTTTAATGCCTTGCCATGTGTCATCTGTACCGCTTGTGGTATAGTGGTAAAGTGTTGTGCCCTCACTGCCGAGATGCGGGTTTAATTCCCGTTGCAAATAAAGTTTTGTGATTTTTACCAGAGATACTATTGACTTATTAATAATCTCATAAAGAGCACAACTGCTATATTTACTGTAGTGTATATTTCATTTGCTTTATAGTCCACCACATCTGTATGTATAAAAATGGCCGGATACACTTTTGTTTGAAATACCAAGTAAAATATGGTGTGTGCGTGGATGTATGCATGTAAGTATGTATGCAGGTATGCAGGTATGTGTAATAGAGAAGAAAGAGGTCGCCAGTTTGGTCCCCGTGGCCACCAAGTATCCCACAAAGGACAGCTGTGGAGCATGCAAACCGGTGCTGAAAATAGCTCGTCAGTGAGGGGTCATTGGGATTTTCTAGTAAAATTAGTTATTTTGTGTGTTGGATTTTTTCTTTTAAACCCTAGTAATGATAACTGACCTGGTAATAATATAGTAACAACATATTAATAACATGTTAAGTTGTTATTTTACAAATGTATTTCACACTGGTAGCCCTTTGCGCTAACTAGTAACAAAAAGTAGCTCTCGGCTTGTAAAAGGTGAGAGACCCCTGGTGTACGATATTAATTGAAGTTTCATTGAGGTGCTATTTTATGTTTGACCCTTAGAACTGCCTGGAGGTGATTAATCTTCTCTGCTATTACTTTCCCCTTTGTGGTTTCAAATAGTGTCGTTGCGAATAGGACATATTCGCCTAATTGCGAATATTTTTCAGATTTGAAAATATTTTTCAAATTCGTGATTACTTTTTTTTCCCCTCTCCACCACTTTTTGTGACCACCCTTGACTGAAATGAATAGATGTCAACATGCAGCGACGCAGAAGCAGAAAACACCAGCATGGTGGTAACCATGGCAGGTCAATTTTTTTTATTTCAAAACCCCGCACCACTTGAGTATATTGGACACATTTTGGGTTTACAGCGAGCGACAGCGGTAAGCCCCAGAATACAGAAGAAGCGCCCTGCAAAGTGCAAACTTTGTCTCGAAAAGGTGCCTGTCATAGGCTCAAAAACAACCAATCTCAAGCAGCATTTGAAGTCCAGGCACCGCGTACAATTCACCGAGCTCGTCGGCAAAGGAAGAATGACAAATAATCCAGGGGTTGCAGCTTGTCAATTGGATATACATGAAGTTTGGACACGAGTCACGACACATAAACTTGTGTAAAAAAGCGCATGCTAACATGGTACATTGCTACTGAAATGACGCCGTGCAATATTGTTGCCAAAACATCGTTCAGAGACGTGCTTTACAAGTTTTATAAGCTGTACAACCTGGAAAACACACATCTTGCAGACAGCAATCTCGAAATTGTATAAAAATGTAAGCATCGCATTCTCAAGTTGTTGAGCGAGGCAGATTTCTTCTCACTCACCACAGATGTGGTCAAGGTCAAATATGACCCCGTCCATGTCTACAGTCCACCACCTCACAGCTAAGTTAACCTGATTTATTGAACATTAAATGGCTCTTCTTTTTAAGTTGTGCTGTATATGTAAAATTCAGCTCATATTATCATAGTAGCATATAATGCAGAGGGGAAAAATGGACGATATATTCGTCAATCGTGATTATTTGTATGACAATAATCGTCTCCACACCTTCCTAGTCATGACAGCCCCACTTCCAAATAAAGTGGCCCAAAAGGAGAATTGTGTGTGAAAAAAATCCTTGCAGTGTAATAATGACGTGATTAAATTGTGCGCAGCGAAAGGTCAGTTGACCAAAATGCCTCGTTGTCTGAGTCCCATAGAATTTTTAATTTTTCATTTCGCACTGATCTTCACCTACTAGGCAATATGAACACTGTATTTTCCCCACTGTATGTTTTTGACTCCTAAAGCTCCTCACATGTTTGTAGGAGATTCATAAATCGCTCTTTCACTACACAACATGGCTAACAATAATTCTTCCTCTAAGAAGTAGTGCTACATATATATTGTCTCTATTTGGTGTTTGTAAACAATGGCCAAATGAGTTCAAAGAGCCCTTGTGCTTTTTCTTCCACTGCGCCTTTCAGATTTTATCTTACTCTTATCAGAGCTGTTTAGGGCAGAACACATTAGGTTCGAGGAACAAGGCCTGGTGGGATTGCTGGAGAGTGATGTCATGCTTGACTATGCAGTTTTTTTCTTCAAATTTGTATTTGTCAGTGAAGCGTGAAAATTGTGAATGTAAGAAATTGTTTGCTTCTAGAAAAAATTCCAAACACTAAGAAAGATGAAAAAAATAGTCTAATCGAGTGCGTCTAAGAAATCAACGTACTTGCGCGCGCATCATGACTTAGCTGACTGAGGCTGCAATGATGACACAAGCCTGAGATGGTGGCAGAGAATAACAAAGTTCATAATTCCATACCTCTCCTTCAACAAACTGCGTTGAGGGTGTTGTTGATTTTTTTCCCACTAGTGAGAATATTTAATACAAAGCTTTCAGTTGAAACATTTTAATAATCTGTAAAAAAAGGTCAGCAACCTATCAAATGTTTTAAAAATCAAGAAATATCTTTTGGATGAATTACGTGTGTGGATATTGATTTTGCATTATGAAACACAATCAAATCCTATCTACTGCAACAGTAGCATCATTGAAATTGATTATCTGTGCCCTAAAGACAAAAGCATAAACTGGAAAGTGTCAACAAATGAGTGTAACGTTTCTGGTTTTTGGTCAGACTTATTTAGTGTCTGAGATATTGTGCCAAAAGAAGTATCTTTTTTAGATATCATTTTTTATCTGTGTAGAACTTATTTTGTTATAATCAGGGTTGGGTAGGGTAACTTTAACTTGATTACTTTCAATTACTTTTGGATTACTCCAATACCAAATATGCTAATAAAAGACAAAAGAAACTAAATATGAATAAAATTACTAAATTTTGTGCAGGCTTGGGGAGTAACGGAATACATGGAACGGCAAAAATGATGTTGGCAAGCTGTTTGGATTGATTTTCATTTTGTTTCTGTCGCATTTTATGTTAGTTTTGCCGGAGATCAAAGAGATCAAAGCCAGGAGAGAAAGCTTACCACATGTTGTGAGTCATAATTTTCTTCATATTTAGTTTCTTTTGTCTTTTATTAGCATATTTGGTATTGGAGTAATCCAAAAGTAATTGAAAGTAATCCAGTTAAAGTAACCCTACCCAACCCTGGTTATAATTTAGTTCAACGTGCAATTTCCCATTTTTATTTTTAGATTAGAAGCTACACATGTGATTGCTTTATATCAGGGGTGGGCATTTCTTTAAAAAAATTGCGCAATAGCCGGCCTGGCGTAAAAAAACTGCTGATTGATGTATTTAATTTTTTTGTATATGCCGTTAGAGAGTCGTAAATCCAATCCCTCAGCGATACAATAGGAAAATAGATAAAAAAAGCCAATCCATTTTCCTCATTTTCATTGAAATGCACAAGTTGTGTTTCAGTGTTCGTTTGTTTGGTTTTGAAGAATACAAAATATACAAGCAAAAGGACTACTTTAGAAGTGTTTTATTGCATGGAAATTAATATGTTGATAAATAAAATAAATTAAAAAAACATACACAGGAAAATATAGCCAGCTATTTGAATGTTTGCCTTGAGCGCAATGAAAAATCTAGTTTTATGGGGGCACACAAATGGACACAGACTAAGAAATCCAGATGAGTGCAATTGGATTGCCTTCAAAAGACTTATTTCTTAAATGAAATAACATCGGCCTGGGCATTTCCCCAAATGTTCTCTGTTTGATAAATGGTAGTCAGCTTATACAGCTACATGGGTGGTTTGGAGTGGCGCGTGGCTTTGGCAACATCTAATGGACATATTTGGAACTGCAGATCATTTTTAGAGGAGAAGCGGCTTATTTTTTTCTTATGCTTCTCTCAGCACCGTGTTGAGGGCTGGATTATATTTGTTGGTGGGCTCGATACTAGCCGTGGGTTCGTAGTTTGACGACCGCTGGTTTACATAGTTGTTTCTTAAAAAGTTAATGTTTGTAACCAATTTGTTATAAAACAAATATGTCACAACTCAAGTTCCATCTTTGATTTTACTCTTCTAGGTTATTTTTATTTTTTATTTTTTTTGCGGGAGTCAGTGTCAAATCGTTTAGCGGAACACACCAAGGATTTATTTATTTATGATTAGTGCTGTCAGCAGTGTTGCGACTCGATTCCCACGTGGCATATAAAATGGCCCTGGCACACTTGTTCACATGTCATGTGGATAGAAGCAGATGATGACGTGAGGATGCGAGAGAGGAACAATTTGACCTAGCTATGTGAACGCACTAGCGCTTGTGTGCGCGTGTCTCGTCGTCAGCATCCGCCAAACCAAAATTGAGATGGAGGAGGGGAAGAAATTAGCATTTTTTTCACGGTCCTCCATATCTTATTTTCCTCTGATGTGTGCTTTTTTTTTGGTTTATAATTTGCCCTGCGTGTGAGGGGAGCGTTCGTCATCATGGCCGTCTGATGCTCTCCTCTGCCGCGCCGTTGCTTTAATAAAGCGTGACGGATTGGATTAAAGGGGAGGATTTTCTGCATGAATGCATTTGCGCATCTGTGTTTTATTTTTGTGTTGCCTTGTGCCACTTTTCTATCTTTCGTTCCTCCGCAACAATGTGAAATTATTTTTTTTTCTGCGCTCCACTGGCTCCATGTTCCTAAAAATTTGTATATGAATTCTCCAGGTTGGTTTTATTTCATTAGGAGAAATTTCCATGTAACTATCTATAAGCTCTTATATCTATCAATATTCTACCGCTCTTGTTTTCATTAGGGTCATGGACAAATAACAAGCACAGGGAGGAACTAAAAATAAAAAATAATATACTAAGCCCACATTTGGACCTAAAACATTTAAGTTTTTAAGTAGACATGCTTACCATTTCCTCACTATAGAACAGTTTTAGACGTGTAGAGAAATCGTCACTCAGCTTAGTATGTTTGTAAATGACCTTAAATTGAACTACCGTATTTTCCACACTATAGGGCGCACCGGGTTATAGGGCGCACCCCCCAAAAATAGTTTTTGGTCCTATATCTTCCATAGATAAGGCGCACCGGATTATAAGGCGCTACAATGGGAACGTCGACAAAACAGTCAGATGATTCAGTCAAACTGATTACCACCTTAACATTCCCAAAGCTTGCAAAGAAGCAAATACGTGTCGTAGACACGTGCGGATGCGGTGTCCGTACGATGTCACTCAAATGCATCATTTCAAATATCATTCGGAAGGTTCAAGTCTTGGGATTCAAGAAATGCCAAACATTTCTTAGTTTCTATTTTCTTTTTTGCTCGCAACTTTACTGTGCATATGACAATAAACACTTGGAATTGAGTTTAATTCACTCAACTCATCACAGCAACATCAAGATCGTTCTAAAACAAGATACCGGGAAAATATAAAGCCGCATATCTCACCTAAGTTCTCACGTTCAATAATGATACGCAATCATGGTCTTCTTACAACCGTGAGTGTAGTAAATCCAGGAGAGTAAAATGTTTACAAATACAGACTAATGAAACATGTTTCTTTATGGCGTACTTTAGCAAGCTTGCTATTCAGTCATCTTTTTCGGCCAATTGCAGGGTTTGTTTTGGCCCTCTAGCGTATCCGAGGCTCTGAATAACTTCAGCCAATAGCGATCGATGTAACGGATGATTGACACATCTTTTTCGGCCAATTGCAGGGTTTGTTTTGGCCCTCTAGCGTATCCGAGGCTCCGAATAACTTCAGCCAATAGCGATCGATTTAACGGATGATTGACACATCTTTTTCGGCCAATTGCAGGGTTTGTTTTGGCCCTCTAGCGTATCCAAGGCTCCGAATAACTTCAGCCAATAGCGATCGATTTAACGGATGATTGACACATCTTTTTCGGCCAATTGCAGGGTTTGTTTTGGCCCTCTAGCCAATCCGAGGCTCCGAATAACTTTAGCCAATAGCGATCGATTCAAATAATGATTGACACATTGGTTAGCCAATGAAACGCCGGTATATAAGTCCCAGCATACACCGCGAACTACTCCACGTTCGGGGGAAAATCGGGTCGGCGGCTGTTGCGTAAGTTGCGAGACCTTGCGAATTTAATATTGAGCCATATATAAGGCGCACTGTATTATAAGGCGCATGGTCAGCTTTTGAAAAAATTAAGACATTTAGGTGCGCCTTAAAGTGCGGAAAATACGGTAGTTTAAGGAGTGAGCGATACTGGGAATTTATTGATACTTTTTTGCTTGGAAAGGTCATAACAATTGAACCCTTCCCCCGTGAGTTGTTTTATAATTAAGTTAAACACAGCACAAAGATTTTAGGCACTAAACATTTTATATATTTTTATTTACAAGCAATAAACCTAGCCTTGCCAGGCCCATAGAAGATTGGATTCAGCTGCTTGAAGTGGTTGGTGGTCAGGAGCTGAAGGACCAATTTGGCCACCAGTGGGCGTTAGTGACCCCCACAAAAGTAGACTACAGGAAAGCAGAGGTTTATCGATTCTCTTGGTATTTTGGGGGTACCTATACAAGAAACCTAGCTAAATACACTCATTACGGCTTTAAGTATAACTGTAAAATTTCACAAAAATTAGTTCAGCCATTTCGAAGTCACACACACACACACGCATGCACGCACACAGACAAATTGGGATTCATAAAGTTGTTTAGATAGGTAGATAGATTTAGACTACAATGCAAACTCTCAACAGTATACAAACTAAATATAAATATAAAATATAAATACAAACTAAAACAAGGAACATTGTAACAATAATACAAATACTGTGCAACAATGTCAACAAGACGACTAAAGTAACTTTCATTGCACAGTATAAAGTCAGGAATGAAAATAAGATGTCATTTGTCTCTCATTCCCAGCCTTTGTCTCGCTGATCCAACAAAGAAGCACCTTTGGTTCATCGAAATTACAGTTTTCTGTTCAGGAACAGTCACATGTTTACATTTTTAGTTGCAACTCGTTGCTCTTTTCAGTGTAAGCTATTTTTGTGTGTTTATGTAAACTTTTGGTGTTGCCATAGTTGCAGAACACCACAGAAATTACACCAGGCATTGTATTTTTCTGTAATTGAGAAAAAAAGTCCACTCCGTGCTGCACTTCCTGTTTGCCTCTTTCATTTTTAGTTTCTGTAAGTTATGGGCAGGTCGATCCAGCTGTCTCTCACCTTCAGTTTCCCTCTCTTTTGACCAGTGAGAGGTAGAGAGAGGAAAAAAGGTGGGAATGCCAGCCACTCACTCAAGCATAGACTTCGAGAGTTGCAGAGGGCACTGCTGGGTAAGAGGGAGGGAAAGGATTGGCGTTATCTGTGCGAAGAATCGGCACTTTGAGGAAACTGATTGATGAGCAAAGTATTGATCCCAGAATAGTATTATTGATCTGATCCAAGTACTTGCCTAGAATCAATAATATTGATATTTGGATCGATCCGCCCACCATTAATATGAATCATTAAATCTAAAGTACTATACTTGCTCAATTGCACTTTTGGCATACAATGACACCCTAGTTCAAAACTCAGTTTGGTCAAATGTAAAGAGAAATACATCGGAAGCCGGACATTATATCAAATGTATTTTGGCTCACAAGTCTTGCACTTTGCGCCTGACCTGCCTGCTTTCGGCTGGTTCAAACTCTGGGAAAAGGTCAGCAGGCATGCGAGCCCGGAGAATGCGGCAAATCAGCCGATGCGATAAATGTGTTGAGGGTTAGTTATATTGGTGGAAAAGCTCATTGCTGAACATTCTTATGTTGCGGGGTTGAGTGATTTTGACTGCGGACAAGGTTTTGAAAATGTTTCATTTATCAGTTTGCTAAATGTCAGCAAATAAATATCAAAATTGGTCAAACAACACACTATAAGATCAGGACGCAGGGGCAAAATGGCAACTTTTAATGTCAAATACATAAAATCACTTGATTCAAATGCTGGGTCATCCCATTTCTTGGGAACAAAGGTGCTAACAAGAGCAGCATCACTTTCTTTGCTGTGAACAATCCCTCTAAAGATTTTGAATGCCTTTTTAGTTCGTTCAACATACTGTTCATACTCAACATAAAAATAATGCCTCAGGGGTATCAAATATATGTATTCAATTATATATACAAGCAAGTAATGACAAGTCATGTACAGGAAAAATAAGGATCTAGCGACTTTTTTTTACTTTATGTAATTAAGATTTTCTAAGAAACACCAAAACATTTTTTAGGATGGAGTCTGGAGGAGGGAATTAAATCTACCTACTGTACCTACCTACTTACCTATTTTAAGTACTAAACAGCATTATACTGTAAATGACAGCATACTGTTTAAAATCACTGAATTTACACGATCATCACCGCCTATGAAATATATATATATATATATATATATATATATATATAAAACGGGTGTAGTAATAACTTTTGTTTTATTGAAATTCCTGCTGAAATATGTGTATAGTTTTTGGTAAATGTCCTGCAACGATGAGTCCAACAGTGCCATCTGCTGGTATGGGGTGGGGTTTGGTTTTGGCTTCTGACATGTGACCGGGAGGCGGGGTTTGTTGGCAGTCTTACCAGAGAGAACTGCAATGGTAAGACACATCTTTTGGTGCTACACAAAAGAAGTTAATTTTAAACATTATAACCCCAGCTGACAAATCTCTCAACATGCACAGTAATGTGATTGATATTGTCAAGCTGTTTAGGTTTATTTTCGTTTTGTTTCTGTTTTACTAAATTATGAATTCCCCTTGTAGAGATCAAAGAGATCAAAGCCAGCAGAAAAGCTAATGTTGTGACTCATCCATTTGCAGGTAACTTGTACCCGTTTTTATACTCATTATTGTTTTTATTTCTATTTTCTCATATACATTAAAAAAGGATGATGTTGGTTAAAATTCAGACGAAAGAAAAATATGTTGAATCCATTGTAAACGTTAAAAATCCACTATACGATCTCTTGTTAAAAGTATCTTGTTAAAATGTAAAGATGTGAAAATGTATTGTGATATTCTAAAATGTATTTTCTGTAAAGTGAAAAGAAAGCTCTTTGATATGCTTTGTTGGCAGTCTTACCAGAGAGAACTGCAATGAGATCAAAGAGATCAAAGCCAGCAGAAAAGATAATGTTGTGACTCATCCATTTGCGGAAACTGTAATAATAAAAACCTCATCATCCAGTCCAGCGTGAATGTGGATCTTTGGTGGGACACGTACACCGCTGTTACATATATATATATATATATATATATATATATATATATATATATATATATATATACTGTATATATATACAGTGGGACCTCGGTTATTGTGGTTAATGGGGACCAAAACCACCCGCAATAAGTTAAAATCCGCGAAGTAGCGGCGCACCTTAAAAAAAAGAAAAACATTTTTTTTATTTTATTCTTACTATTTTTTAGACCCGGTTAATGGGGACCAAAACCACCCGCGAAAAGTGAAAATCTGCGAAGTAGCGACGCCCCTTCAAAAATGCTTTAAAAAAAAAATAATAAAATAACTAAATTATTAAAATTTATTATTTCTTTTTTAGACCTGCAAAGCTCTGAACCCGTGAATGTGGAACCACGAAGTAGCGACGCCCCTTCAAAAATGCTTAAAAAAAAATATATATATATATATATATTTTATTTTATTATTTTTTTAGGCCCGCAAAGCTCTAAATCCGCGAACGTTGAAGTGCGAAGTAGCGAAGTCCCACTGTATATATATATATATATATATATATATATATATATATATATTTACAGTTGTAAGTTTTACGGTGTCAGAATCATCCAATAAAGACTCACAGTAAACATAATACAGAAACTAGGTTGAGCAATATTTTACTTGATGCTGATGTTATTGGCAATGCCTCAGTATGAAAAGAGTTCAAGCAATTTAAGTATTTATGATGCTAAAAACATACTGTGTATATGTCAAATATTTTACCTGAACTCGAGCAGATTAGTAATCGACCGATCCCTTCTAAGATAAAGCGATCTTTTCCACTGTTCTCATTTTCGTTCTTATTGGTCGGAGGTCAACCACTTCCATATAATAAACTCATTTCTATTTTTTATTTGTGTCAATTACAGCATCAAATAAAACAACTGTTTAGTGGTTTTACATATGTAGTTGTGCAAAAAAATAAGATTGACAGGTCTGACTGCAACTGGTGCACGCCTACAGTCTTCTCTACTCCTTTTTCTTTTATTGACCAATACAAAACACAAATGAAATAACCATAAAGAAATAAAATGAGATGAAATGATCTCCATTTATATAGCGCTTTTCAAGTCAATGAAGACTTCTCAAAGCACTTCACAATGTGCTTCACATTTCCCAATAGCGGCCGTGCAGCCATGTAAGGTGCTAACCTGCGTATTGAGGGCATTAGGGGTTCAGTGTCTAACCCAAGGACACTTCGACATGTAACACGGAGGAGCCGGGATTCGAAACTGCGATCTCTTGATCCCTAGACGAGCGCTCTACCTCCTGAGCCACTGCCGCTCAGGAGGCGGTAAACAATGCTAACCTAACCGCCAAACGTTCATGAAATAATTTGAAACATGGGACTATGGTGGTATAGTAGACTTTTCACAGAATATTGTCTCTCACCGCCTCTGCGAAGAACAAATATTTATGGAATGTCGGGATGTTACTTCCTTATGCAAATAAACACCCATGAGTATAGCTGAAAGGAACAACACACACACACACACATAGACAGGACATTAACAGCGGATGATTTTCATTGTTATTCATGTATTAATTTATTCGCTGGTGGCAGACGCCAAACGGGGGCTGGAATATGCAGATGCAGGTTTGTTTCTCCATGTGAATTCTTCGGCCTATTGCCTTTAGCCGATAATATAGACAGGCAGCGATGGAGGAAGATGTTTGGAGTCCTTTTGCTACGCTCTAGGTGAGATGAAACGGTGCCCTTGACACCAGGGGTACTCCATCCTCCTTCGCTCTTTGACAATAGGCCGCAGCACACATAAGGCAACTTTTTAGTCTTTGTCTCACAGCTTGCTGGGCCCTGCACAAAGAATCTGGCCATAAAGAACACACTGGCAAACACGTAACCCTGCTCCCACCCCAGGGGTCAAGGCAACAACTAATGTCACCAGCAAATTATCGTTCACGAGCATCAGCCTACATGGATGCAGAGGTGGCAAACTCATTTTAGCTTGGAGCCATTTGACATTCTTACGAGTGAATAAGTGGCATAAAAAGTGTGCCTTAGCTTGAGGGCTGCGGGTCTTCCGGAGGCTCAGTTAAATGATGGTTCAGGGATGTAAAATTATTTTTTTCCTTCACTATGATTACACCTCTTGTAGTGTTTACCAACTGTGCATTCGAAAAAAAAGCAAAACAACAATATGATTTATTTACACTACAGTTTAATTTACTTGGGGAAGCTCATGCAGCCTGGAAAGTGAAAAATAGTATAAAAACACTCATTTAAATGATCAAGTTAATGGTTAAAAGGTGTTTCTTCTTTTTTTTTTGAAAATGAAAATGTTTACATTAATATGGGAACTTCGCTTTCAGATTTTGTATCGTAGAGTGGAGCTAAAACTGCTCTAAACTTCTGTATTATTAGGTATTATTTTTGGTCAATTTTGTATTTTTGGTATTCCCTTAAACAGTGAGTTTGTGATTTTTACTTTAAGTCAAATAATATAAGAATGGGTTTCCTGAAAGTTCTCTGGTTGATTGATGGTAGTCAGCAAATAAAGCTTAAGTGGGTGAATTGCAGTGACGCCTGGTTTTGGTGACATGAAAACTGGAGGTCATCGTGATGCATTTTTGTCTTGTGTTTCTGTCAGCATTGACTTGAGGGCCACGTAAAATGATTTGGCGGGTCATATTGGGCCCACTGGCCATGAGTTAGACACAAGTTGTAAGGGATCCGGCTCTTGATAGTCTATTACAAAGAAGTAAAATAAGATGCACGTATGTACATGAGCAATAGCTTGTTAAACTTAAGGTAGTATTGATAGTGACTCTGGAGGATGACTTTTCATTTTTAGTGCGGAAGTTTGTTAGTTTGTAAGTTTTTATTTATGTACAGCACAAAAAAAACACAACAACCACAACTATTAAACAAAAGGAAGCAACAAAATATCTGAAAAAACTCTGTACCATACAATTATATAATACATAAGCTTATAAGTGCCTATGGGTATTCATTTTTTTTCCTTGGAGGAAGAACATTTCCAACTCAAAACAAGAAAACAGGAAAAAAAAGACATTTCAGACATGCAATTATGCCACTAGAAGCAGGTTTGTCTTGCACAATGGATGTTTTGTATAATTGTATTTGATTGCAGACATATGGGATGCAGTATTTGATAAATACTCACTACTGGAGTTACAAAGAACATATGAATGATGCATTCAAAGTGTATTTATCATTAGAAAAGATGAAGATATTTTGAATAATGTGAATATTGGAGATTACATTGTACAGAAGACTTACAAGGAAATGTTGCCGCCAATAATACAATATAAATAGGCTTTGCAGAGGTATGAAGGAATCTGTATAAAAATTATTGAGTTGTGTAGAACATTAAATTCAGCACACACAGAAGGTTAGAGGTACATTTTAGAAAGTAGCATTTCAGTATGATACATGGGCAAATTGTAAGATTCAATATTTATAGTATGGTTAAAGTTAAACTGGTGTTAAAGTTAATTTTAATATGGTTCATAGTTTGTAAGCTTAAAAAGAGCTTTAAGAAGAAGAAGAAGAAGAAGAATATACCTTTATTGTCATTGTTACAAATGGGCTAACATATTGTGACAACGAAATTGGGCATGACACTCCAGTTTTACACATAGTGAGGGTATGAGCAAGAAGATAAAGAGTGTGTTGTATGTATTCAAAAATTTTAAAAATTAATAAGTTTAACAATGACTATTTTTGAGACCGTTACATTCTCCACAGAATGATAATAGGCAGGTGTACACAATGGACTTTGTCACAGCGTATGGACATAAATACAAAATGATTGCTAGACAGCAATAGGTATGTTGGCCACAAGACTCATCTTTGATCCCCACCCCGGAAGGGTTTTTTGCTCGGCCATAGAAAGTCAGGATGCCATTGAAGGTCGATAACAAGCAGCTCTGGAGCCACATGAGGCGCCACATGAGGCGCTCCCTGGCGCTTTTTCAAAAATGTTTGATAATGGAAAATCATGGTTTCTGTAGGAGGACTAACATGACACAAACAGTCTTACCATTTTCCAATGAATATAAAATTGTATTTAACATAGGTGCGGCCTTCCTTCTAAGTCTTATATAAAGCTTTTGTTTTTTTGCGGCCCCAAACATACGTCGGGTTTTACTCTTTGTCAAGGCTCTTTCAACATTTAGGCTTGCCAAACACTGATTTAAGTGCTTGGAATATAATGGCAGGCCACTCTTATCATTATCAAAAAAAGGATAAACCACTGAACTCTGCAAAGGCACCATCTGTTAGTGTATTTGAGTATTCATTTATTTACTTCTTTTGCATTTGTCTGTCACACAATTTTTTTTTCTTGTTGTCATTACTATAGGTATTTCTATTAGAGTCCATAGAAGAACTATTCACCTGGGTCGTGGGGGGTCCCCCCTTACTGTGGTGCGTCTTGGGCAAGTAAAGCCTGGCTGTGACCATCACTTTCAGGCTCGTTTTTTCCAGTAGGAGTTTTCTCTCCCAGTGACAATAATATGTATTCTGTAACATAGAAAAAAAGACAGCAAGAGAGAAACAAGCAATATAGCTACAATATCTGAATATTTTCTGTTTTTCTGCTCTACATGATTAGGTAACAAAAAACGTGTGGTAATTTTTGACACGCCTCTGAGCATCCTTCACAATCTGACATCTTGTTCCCTTCTTGGTTCTGCTATGAACAGCGAGGACAAGTGTGGCGCCCCGCGGGCAGCGTCCAGTCCTGAGTCTGGTGCCGCGTGTAAAATCAGCAGAGCCTGTGCTTACCCGAGGCCCAATTTGTAGCATATAATTAGCTTTTAATCAGCGAGCAGCCAAGATTAAGCTCTGCTTCTGCTTAAAATAAGCATTCAGAAATTGCCTTTCAAAGCCTGTGACCCATAGCATCCAATTACATGCACGCCAAACGCACACCCATTGTGATGTCTTTTGTTGATCTGTTCTTTCTCTTTGCAAAAATATGTTGTCACTTTCCAATGATGGTAGCATATATGCCAATATCCTTCTGCGTATGTTGAGCCAGCAGTTGCTAATTCGCGCTGGTCCCTGCTATATTCATGCTCCGTAATGAAGTTCAACTAGATGAAAGTCTTTTTTAATGGGATTTACTTAGACTGGGACGTCGAATCGAAGGTCACAAGGACACGCGAGGTGCGCCGACATAGCCTCATGCAACTATTTGTCGCTTAGATGGTTCGAAATTATATTTATTGACATGTAATGGCGTTTTTTCCACTTGGTTTCCCCAGCAATATGGATAAGGGAACACAATTAATACACCCCCAGTAGTCTAGCAGTGGGAAACATTGGTCCACAACTTTGCTGTACCATGGACCGGTTAACTGTCCAAGGATATTATCGCGGCCCGAGAATAAAATTTGTAAAAATCGCAATGAAGATATTAACCATAATAATAATCCAAATTCCACCGTGTATTTACGAGAAAATCAGGCATCTCATTTCATTATCACATTATTTCACCCACAGTACCACGTTGCACAATGTTAATTTGCCTGAACTCTTTCCCATACTGCTCCATTACTACATTGTACAATGTGTCACCGAGTAAAAATAGTGTAGTGATGAGATAAAACCTAATGCCTTTTCCTATGCCATCTACATTCCTAATAGTAATAGTAATAATAGTTAAGCGAAAGCTGTTTAGCTGCATTTGTCGACTGATCAATCATTTTTCAAATATGCAATATACAACCGTAGAGCCTTGTGTATGACGCACACTCATCTTTGAGATTGTTTTCAGTAAAAAAAAAAAGAAATCCAAGTAAGAAAATTAAGTAAAGTTTTTTTTTTTTTCTTGCGCGACTTGGTACCAAACGACCCAGAGCTATGTACCGGTCAGCAGCCTGGTGGTTGCCGACTAAAAGTGTCAAGGCTCTTGTACAATTAGTGAATTGTCATGATAAATATTATTAATTGAAAAAAATAGTGGGTCTACAGTGACAAACAACCTCTATTGTATTGAATTATGTCGATTGTACATGTGAGTATTACAGTTGATAGATCTCTTAACAGCCACGGTTGTTGTGGCACCCCTTCCTGTGTTGTATATTGGAAAAATACATCCCTCTCCAGGACAGTTTTTTGGGGTTGGGATTTGCTCACATGAAACATATAGTACTGGTTTTCATGTTACCCAGTATTAGGGAAGCCTCTTGCTCTGACGCAGGTACAGCACTTTCGTCATCTGGTCGTTGTTTTTGTCGGTGCAAGGCGTCCTTACACTCCTCGGAGATGAGCCGGACCTCGGCTTTCACTGGCAGCAACCCCAGCAAGAAAGTCTGCTACAGCCTGTCGCAGTGTACTTTGACCCCATGGGTGTGACAATACTGGTTTATATAAATATATTTATATGGAAACAAAATCCTACTCATCCTTGGTGGGTTGGTATCATCCTCAGAGTCGGTTCCTCTACTAGGCCTGGGAGTATGGGGGTTCTACACAGTACCTTAGCTATTCCTAGGACTGCACTCTTCTAGACTAAGGTTCCAGATGTTTTTACTGGGATCCGATGGAGCCACTATTCCCCAAGTGCCCCCACTACCATTGGGACCAAGCCAGGGGTGAACTAACACATTTAGTTTTATTAATGTAACGTCTTATCTATGTTTAATTGGTAATTTGTTTGCATTTTCGCATTCCTCCTCCCACTCAATAAGCACTTAGCCAAGTAGACTATAAACTTCTCTTCTTTAGAAATCAAAGGAAATTAGAGAAATATTTGGCTGGGAATCAGGTTGGTTGTATCCACACTCACAATGTAGCTTTTCTCCGAATGCCCACGACTGAATCTCCAGCAATTAGCACAGTGAGATTATGCTTGGTGATGGAATGGAAAGTAGAACCCATGATGTTTGAATTGCAAAACAGTTTAAATGAAAAGTGATGAGTAAGTCACATTAATTAGACATGCCTAATCTTTAGTGTTTCAATATAATGACAACCGCTTGAAACTATTTCAATGTACAGTACTTCATTAACTGACTGCCCTGTAAAAAGGAAGTGTTTTTCTTTTTGTAAAAGTGGAAAAAAATCTGCCAGGTTAGATAAATATGACAAAATGAAAATCAACACTATCTGACTGACATCGCTTTTCAAACCATTTTATTTTTAGTCGTCCTGATCATTCTCTATTTCAGCATCCATAGTGGTAATTATGACAATATTTCTGGATGTCATCACAAGCAGCACTTGGTGAAAGGATGCTTGTTTGAAGCTGGGTGCAGTGTGTTTTGTGTGTCTGGGCTGTATTATTTTGGAGCATTCCTGAGGTCAGTGTCCCCCTGTCTCTGTAAACTCCGCTGACGTTGCTTCTACACGTTGTGACTCTGCTCCACCGAGCAGAATGGGATTTCAATAGCGGGAAACAAATGAGTGTGAAGAGTCATCTTTTGGCTCATGACCTCCAAGGGGGATGCACTGCCACTTATTGTTCTGTCAACAGCATCTGCTGGGCCTGATAACAGGATTAGAGCGCCCCAAGCCCCTATAGGCCCACCGTATTTAACCAGGGTAAGGGCTTTTTATTTGACCCTATATATAAGTCTGTATTTGTATGTTAATGTAATATGAACTCCAAGTCAATCCTTGTAGTCCCGTCAGTACTAACCCTAGGCTAATTTCTTTCTCCAGACTATTTTTTTCCAATTATAGGATGTCACTCTCCTGCCAAAGACAATGTGGTCACTGCAAGGACAGATATTTGAAATAACACACTGAAGTGCGTGAGTAAATCAAGTGCCATTATCCAGGCTGATAGATTGGAGGTCAGATCAAGGTCCGACAGGGTGTGTGTTTTTCTTATTGTCTGCTTGCTTGTGTGTGTGTGTGTATATTGCTCATGATTTTTTTTTATGTAGTGTGACCCTGTGCTTCTCTAAGGATAAGAAAATGTTTAGTTTAAATAAAACTCCAAAGTGGACTTGTAGGGTTGTGAGTGTGTGGAATTCAATTATGTTTTTGGTGACTAAAAAAAACAAGAATCATTTCTATACATGCCAAACAGTGCAAAGCAAACAACTTTTTTTTTACAAATATAATATTTCTGTTACTCTTCCTCTTCTGTTAGGATCGCCACCGACCTGATTCAGATTTGAAATGCATACAAAAAAACATACATTTGTTTTTTCCATCAAGGCTTCTTGACTTTGTCACAAATTTTCAATTTCAACAAAACTAATTAAAATAATCACTCCATTATCAAATGCTCTTACTGAAATTGTTACATTTTTTATACTAGGATCAGTCTTGACCCAGCTATAAAAACTAAAAATACATTTATAAAACTCTTGCTGCAGCAAAAACTGAAATCATATGTGGACTAGACATATTGTGCAAATAATGTCTCTGCAAAAAAAGACGCTATAGGTGTTACATTTTTTGCCATTTAACACATACTTGCATAGGCTACACATGCTACACTTTTACTGTAATTCTGTCATTTGTTGTGTTTGTTTTTTTGAACGGGTAATTGATCTTGGTACCACTTGTCTGATGTTTGTTTGGGCTTGCAAATGTATATTTTCTGTTTGGACTCATTGTGCTTTTCGTTTTATATTTATATTAAATTTCTATTGCAGGAAAAAAAGGATCTCTACCGTTGTTCTCGAAGAGTCGAAACCAACCCTATCTCTATAGATGTTTTAGTTAAAATTATTTAAATAAAAAAACAACATCAAACATGTTTTAAAAGGTAAAAAATATATATATTTTAGTTGTATATATCATTTTTTCTTGTTTGAAATTAAAATGTAGGGCTGTACTAGCAGAGAAATGGCCCAGAGAGCCCACTACAAAAATAGGGAAAAAATACATTTTTATGGATAAGGAAGTCTAACAAAGTAACAAAGAAATGAGAAAAAAATAGATGATGTTTTCTTGGTTTTAGTGTATTTTATAACCGATTTAAGACGGGGGTTGCCACCAAATCGCTAACTTGGGACGTGTTACCTAAAACTGTCACAAGAGGAGGGTTAATAGTTCTGCCGTAAAAATGTTGAACTAAGTTCACTTACGACTCCATCTATTGAGTGCCAGACCTTTAAGGAACTTGGATCTTGCCTATTTCATGAAAACGTACCTATAGCTCCGCCATTTTAGCACTTGTCCTTTAAGATTGGTAAAGGTGGGTGAATGATCGTTAGAATTATATTTTACCGGTAAATGTTTTTTGTTGGTCTGCTGGTGAAGACATTTTGTCCCGACCAAAGAAAAAAAAATCAATGTAGCAAGAAAAGTAGCAGCTCCTTTCATGCTGGCAGAAGTCACAGATCTGTCTCTCGTGCCGCCGCTGCATTGACTCCCTGTCACTGTTGCTATCCATTATTCCATCTCGTGTCTGTCAGACTCGCGCCACTGTTAGCTTACGTCTGTCAAGCTGTTTGTCAGTGCTTGTCTTCCTTTGCTTCTTTTGAATTCAATATTCTTCCATTGGTCCTCATTGGTGGATGTTGTCCCTATCCTGTTCCATGGGCTGCTCCTTGGAAATTGAACACAGAACAGAACAGTTTATATGTATGTATATATTGATAACATATATATATATATATATATATATATATATATATATATATATATATATATATATATATATAAATCCCACCTAATGTGATGTTTGTAATACCACAGATAATTGTTGTCACAAGTCAAGTCAGATTTATTTATATAGCGCTAAATCACAAAAATGTCTCAAAGGACTGCACAGGATTACAATTACACCATTACCTGATCTTAAACCAACTGTGGCTAATAGTAAACAAATCTTCTCAGCGTTTTGGTCATACTTTGATTTTTTTTAATGTATTTTACCACTGAGGTTCTTTCTTCTTTCTTATAAAAGATAAAGCCAAATTCCAGAGGAGCTAAATTGAGTTGTAATTTATTTTTTTCATTTTGTTTCTATTTCGACTTTAAAGTTGAAAACCTAACCTAAGGTTGTTACCCCAATAAAAGAAGATGTAAACTGAGTGCTTTTATTACAAAACAAAATCTAGGGCCACCGATCAAAACCTCCGGACGCACATTTATACCGTAGTGACACAGTTTTGCATGCATAAACGCTGCACACACACTCATGCGTTTGTTTATTTGTGCGCATGTGTTTGCCCACGCTGGCACATTTGCTTCGCTCAGCTAGTCTCCTCCAGTCAGAGCGCGGCCTGTCGCTGCTCGTCAACGTTAAAGCCGAGCCGATGCCCTCATGCGCCCCGACAGGCAGGCGGCCTGCGGGCAGCCACGGGAAGCCACAGGATGTGGGAACACTCTATTACGCTCATACAAACCGGATTGAAAAAAAATAAATGTTTACGTGAAGGGAGGTCCGATGACAAATGCGTGCGGAATCGCACACAGCTATGTCATTTGCAGGTCTTTACATTATGCTTCTTTTATGACCTTTTGAGAATAAGACGGCATCTATCGTGAGTCGAGTGTCTGGCTAAGGATGCAAAGTGGCCTAGTTTTTACAGCGGGGGCATCTTTCAAGCACCACATATTATCGTTTTTGACGTTCTTGGACTGTTCTCTGCAGATGTTCCAGTCCCCTCAATGTCCCTGACTAAAACCACATTTCGATGTTTCCATCTGACCAATCACACCTAACAGTATCTTCATTTCCTCTCTGCTATCTTCCATTAGGCAGGTTATGATCAGGGTTAGGGAGTAACAGAATCCTTTTTTTTTATTGGCATTACATAATTTGGATTCAGCAAAATGTAAAAATGTTCCATTACAGTTAAAAAAGACATATTTAAATTAGAGGTTTAGTAATTTAAACCAAGGATTTCTTTGCAGGATTACAATTAGTATATTGGCATATGCATGATGCGCCGATAGACAAATTGTGTCTATCGTCATTTCAATCACTGACATTAGAAAGAGAGATTAGGTTTACACACGACATCCATACACATAGTAAAGGCTGTTGCACACATTGTACAGACGGCCAACTCATACACCATGCTACAGGTAAAGTCACTTTTATTTTTGTTTGTAGTTTATTTCTTCTTCAACGTAGCACTCATTTTGTTGAATTGGCTCGAGCTTGCAGTTTTGTGAAGCTGCTTAGGCTTGTGACTATTGCATTGCAGTTGCGCGTTCAGAATTTTTTTCTAAATTTCGTGTTTTGCAGTTGTTGTTCAAAATTACTATACGATCACTGTATTCTCCTGTTGAATTTTCTTTTACCTAGCCTAGTAAATCTGAGTATTGTCAATTGGCCTCCCCACTTCAAACAAATGAAACTTGAACTCGGACATAAGTTAGCACATACTTCATTCATTCAGTTTAATGTGTTCTATAAAATCATAATTCAAAACATTGCTTTTCTGTCGAAATGTTAAAAGGAGATACTATTCATTCAGCTTAGTTCCTGGCTTTAAATACAACTCTGTGATTTAGATAAAACAATTGTCAGGTCATTAATGCCTTACTAATATTACCATGCTTGGAATGATGTCGCCAAATAACAAATTTATTAATTAAGATAATGATTTCATTTTTTAACAGATGAAAAGCAATAGCTTAATGTTGTATGAAGCTTGTCATTTGTGTCATATCCATTTGCATTTAATTAGTGACTTTTCCAAGCACTACTAACTCAATTGGATTTCTTGCGATTTACATTTTGTGAAGGCACAATATTTATTTCCGTAATGTCAAGTCAAGTCAAGTCATTTTTATTTGTATAGCCCTAAATCACGAAGAGTCTCAAAGGGCTTCACAGGTTTTTTCCCTATATTACACAGACTATTTTTCAGCCGACGAGAAGAGTAGGTTATTCATATGCTATGGAGTAGAAGTGAGTTTTAAGTTTAGATTTAAACATTTCCACTGAGGTTGCAGATCGAATCTTAGGGGGAAGAGCATTCCACAGCACCGGTGCCCGGATGGAGAACGCTCTCGAACCAGCAGAACACTTCTTTGCTCTTGGGATCACCAGAAGACCGGCACTCTCAGGTCATAGGCTTCGGACCGGGACCTAGGGGCAGATCAGATCTGAAAGATAAGAGGGAGCAAGTCCATGTATGATTTTGTATAATACTAAGAGAACCTTGAAATCACATCTAAGGCGAACTGGGAGCCAATGCAGGTTAGCCAAAATCGGTGTTATGTGATCATACTTTTTTGTCCTAGTTCAAAGCCTTGTACCAGCTGAAGAGACTTGATTCTAGACTTCGGGAGACCAGAGAGTAGTGCATTACAGTAATCGAGACGGGAGGTAACAAATGCATGAATTATAATTTCCGCATCCGACTGAGACAGTATTGAACGGATTTTAGCAATGTATAGCTTATCGTGTTAATTTTTGCTTGTAAAAAAAAAAATTGAACTCGAGAATAAAATTTTACGTGCGCTCCAGTCATGAACCACAATGGCCTCTCTCTCTCTCTCTTTCTCTCTCTCTCTCTATCTCTCTCTGCTAATCTCTTCTCTTCACTTTTCACTTCCTAGATAAATGTGGAGGTACGGATGTGACTAATGCCTAGCGTATATTTCCATTCATTGAAGAATTTATATTTGGAACAGTTGGCTTCACTCGCCCACCACATTGGGGCTCTTATGTAAACAGGCCAAGTCTCTTTTCATCGACATGTTGGAGAAGCCAGCCCGCCTGCTAGGCCATGAATCATTTTATTTATTTACTTGAGTGCTATCTGATGCAGCATGGTAATACATTATCACTACATAAACTAAACAACTCTCACACCCAAAACGGCTTCATTTGCAAATTATCACTGATGGAGTTGAAATTCAATCAAGGTTTAAAGTTGCGAATGGATAGCCTTTCATGTGTCTTCTAAATAGAATTAGGCAAAAGGTAAACCTATGCAAGATAACATTCAGTGGTATCTCTATATACGAGTTTAAGTCTTTCTGGGATCATGCTCGTATCTCCATTTACTCATGTAACAAGCACATTTTTCCAATATGAAATAATTGATAAGTCTGTTCCCAGCCTTACAAAATTATACAAGTTAATCTTAAATAGATATAAACAAATCTTTCTAATCAATCAAAAAATTTGAATACATAGTAGTTGAACATAAACGTACAGTAATAAGATAAAAAGGTTATTAAGAAAATAAAATGCAACTTTATTATATCACAGAGGAAGTAAGAAGTGTTATTCGTTGAGCGGGAAGAGTGGGGTAGAGGGGTGCGTGAGGAGTCATGGTGCACGGGAGACTGTAATGACACGTAAGCGCTTAGAGTACCTGTATATTTATATGAAAGTACACACAAACAGCATACTTTTTTCATTTGATTTCTTTAATTCTAATCAAACAAAGTGTTACGTAAACTCTTTCGTGGCTTTGTTATCTGCACTCGCTGATTTCCCTTGCCTTACCAGAGTGCATGCCAGTCCACTTAAGCTTCCTAGGATGATATCTCCTGCTGGCTCCTTGTCGTGGATCCCCAATAATTAACGTCTCTCCATCTCGTCGTGAATTGTGAATCAGGCGTCTGATGCCTGGGAAGCGCATGCACGAACTGGGTTGAGCTTACGCTAACGGTGAGTGGTCTTGAGTGGTTAGCGGTCTCTAGTGGTAGTCTCTGAGAATGCTTTTGACTTGGGTTTACCCCCGTAGGTCGAGCAAAATATTTGTTCCAAAAAAATCTCATATATCGTATGCATGAAAAAAAGTGAAGCGCGTTTATAAATCAAGCTGTCAATGTGATTGTTTGCATAGTTTTCTAGATTGTAATAGATGGGTTCCTACATCCTGGAGTAAAATTAACAATATCTGTATAAGTAATCTAAAATACAACATTTTTCTAGACTATTACCAAAATATCCATAGCAACACAGTGAACTGATATTATTCGGGCATACAGTTTGCTTCCTGCCGCAATAAAATGACTGATATTTTTGAAGAAAAACCTTTAAATATCAAGTGTTTTTCACTTGATATTACATTATTAAATTGAAATTAAGGATTATGTAAATTCCAGGTTGCTGATTGTTAAATTGCCACGAGAAGGAAGTTAATGCTGGTTAACATTAAAATACACTCGTATCGCTCATCCCTAATATGTGTGTATGTAATGTTGTGGCATAGTAGTTTCGTATAAATAATTATTGTCCTGAAACTATTGCACTTTACAGCACTTAATGACATATTGATGTAATGAGGTTTATGTGGTGTTGTTTTACGATCAACTGCGAATATTTTTTTCCTAAATAATGTGTTAACATTTTTACTGAATTTGAACAGGAACAAGATGTACCATATATACTACTGTGAAGGACTTAGGACCTTTCTCCTCGTTCATAAATATCAGATTATCTCTGTTTTACAGAAAAAGAAAATTAGCTATTACAAATATTTCAGAATGTACAGGATAGTGTCAGTAATGAAAGTTTTACATTATTGTATTTTTATTGCTGTGTTCAGGTCCCAGCTTTCCCCAGCATCCGCCACTCTTGGTCTTATTTTGGCGTTTACTCAATTGCAAGTGCTGTTCTCATACAAACTGCTGTCAGTCTTGTCACTTAATTAAATTTTAGTTTATCGGAATGAGCTGCTACACAACGACTTTCCAAAATACTGTTGTTGCAGTTTTATTTTAGGTTGTTGGTTTATTTTGAAGAGAAAATGCTGGATAGTTTTTTACCTTTCAATATGCTGTCAATCTTTGCCTGGTAGCATTTGGACTTTGAGTTGGCTGTGGAAACCAGAGAAAGCAGATCAGAACTTCTGGAACTTGGTAAATGAGCCTGTCAGTCACAAAATGCTTTGCCTCATGCCAAGATTCACTAATCCAAGATTGCTCCAAAAAGGCTGCAACTGTCTTTCTCTTGTTTGGAAATTGGCTAGAGACATTATATCTTCCCTGCAATTCTTTGAGGAAATGAGGGTGGAAAATGAATGAACGAAAGAACATACGCTCTATCTTTAATTGTGTTTTGTTGGGCAGAGCAGTACCAAATCTTTAAATATATATAAAACTCCTCCAGTCGCATTATTTATCATGTCTGTTGCATATTGCATCGACATCTCCACTGAGGGTTTCTGTGGTGTTCATTTCTGTTTAGTTATGACAGAACATTGACATATTTCACAAATACGCTACAGGTTTTATGATCTTACTAACAGAGCTTAAAACCCAACAAATAAATTGTAAAAAAAAAACTAAAGATACCAGCTAATAACCCCACATATTTGTAGAAACCGAATTAAGGGCATTTAGGTAAATGCTGATAACTAAGCTTGACTGATGTTTTTTCAACCTTTATAAGGGAAAATTACAACATTATTTATATATGGTATTGCCAACCCACAAAACATACAACATGCAAACACATCAGTCACATTCTCCATACTTGATTTCAGTCCACTGTAATGCATACAATGAAAAACGCACACCCGATCAATTTAAGAACGCAGCGCCAAATTACTCCTCTGTGACTTGAATGGCCAAAGCAAATATAACGTGGAGACCTCTGATCACAATATGCCAATCATAAAGTGATCACCGACATCAGTAAAACTTATATTTCTTGATTAAATTATTCAGACTAATCTTGCTACAACAATGGTGAGTAAAAACAGGATCAGTGTTTTCCATATTATTTGCTGTCCAGTAATAAAGATTAGGCAGCAAGAAAGCAATGTGAAAAAAATGAAAACATGAATGAAATAAATAGAATTAGTGGGGGATGTGGGGGATTAGAGTGAATTCTCGCGCATGCTCGATGTTTCTTTAACTGTAGGATGAAAAAGGTGGAAGTAAGAAAATGTCTGTTTCTAATACAGTCCAAATGCCAAGCCAAATCAACCCAAAAAGGACAGTTTATACGAGCGCGTCTAAAAGAGACAAGTACGTAGACACGCCACAGAAGCAGCTTAACAGAGGCTGCAATTAGGATTTCAGCCAGAAGACGGCTCCAGCAAGTATTATATATATTAAACCTACAGACACCGCCTTTGAAGGAGCATAAATAATGTATACAGTTTTGGGCAGCTGACTGGAAAAAGTCATTAGTTACAGTTACTAATTACTCCATTTAAAAAGTAATGACGTTATCTTAAGGTCATTTCACAGCATCTCAATTGGATTTGAATCTGGACTTTGACTAGGCCACTCCAGAACCTTTATTTTGGGTTTTTGAGCCATTCAGAAGTAGGCTTTCTAGTGTGTTTAGCATTGTTGTCCTGCTGCATGATCCAAGAGTACTCGAGTCTGATAACCGAACGTAATCCTTTAGGATCTTTTGGTAAACACCATAATTAACTATTCCGTCAACCATAGCAAGTGGTCCTGGTCCTGGGGCAGCAAAGTTAGTCCCAACACTGACTGTAGGTGACAAAAATGAGAAATGATCAAAATCAAAAATAAATAAACCAAAAAGTTTGTTTATGCAGTGCAGAAATCTCCTGAAATGTAATAAACTTGTTGAATACTACTGACCACTGACTTGGGGGTCAATACTACTGACCACTGACTTAGGGGTGACAGCTTGACCTTCTCCGGTGGATACTTCATCGCAACAACTCTGGTTGAGTTGGATTTCCTTTGTACTTGGTTTGTGATTTACCCCTGTGGCTGTGGCAAAACAGACGACAAGGCTTCTGTGTTTTCATTAAGCCAGGATGAGGGATAATAGCAGCTCAATGAAATCTGAGAAGCCATTGGGGGAATCTGACAGATTGAAACCTTGGACAAAGAGCAAAATTAATTCACCTTTGCACACTAACTTTCACTAACAATGAATAAACACCAAGCACACCTTTAACAGTTTAGCTTTTGTGGTAAGAAGAACAGAGAAAAGCTATGAATGTGTATATATATATATATATATATATATATATCCATCCATATCTTAGGGTAGTGAGCAGGGGACACTCTGAACTGGTTGCCAGCCAGTCGCAGGGCACACAGAGACAGACAACTCACTCGCTCATACACACCCAGGGGCAATTTGGACCAGCCAATTAACCTGGCATGCATGTTTTTGGAATGTGGGACGAAACCCACGCAAGCACAGGGAGAACATGCAAACTCCACACAGTGGGTTCGATCTCATGACCTCAGAACTGTGCAGCACACGCGGTAACCACTGCTCTGCCGTGCTGCCCCTATACATATATATGTATATATATTTTTTATTTTAAATGAAGGTTGACTCATTTGTTTTGGAATTAGTTTGAAGATGGTGTGGCTAAGTATATTAGCGCTTTTGCACTCCCACCATTGTACAGTGCCCAACCATATATATGGAAAGTATTCACAGCGCTTTACTTTTTCCACATTTTGTTATGTTACAGCCTCATTCCAAATTGTATTAATTTAATCTCTTATCTCAAAACTCTACACAAAATACTCCATTATGACAATGTGAAAACGTTTTTTTTCCACTTTTTTTTTATTTTATTAATTGTATTATAAATAAAAAACTAAGAAATCACATTTACATAAGTATTCACAGCCTTTGCCATGAAGCTCAAAATTGAGCTCAGGTGCATCTTTTTTCCAATGATCATCCTTGAGATCTTTCTACAGCTTAATTGGAGTCCACCTGCAGTAAATTCAGTTGATTGGACATGATTTGGAAAGGCACACACCTGTCTATATAAGGTCCCACAGTTGAGTGTGCATGTCAGAGCACAAACAACAAGCATGAAGTCAAAAGAACTGTCTGTAGACCTGAAAGACAGGATTGTCTTGAGGCACAAATCTGGGGAAGGATACAGAAAAAATTCTGCTGCTTTGAAGGTCCCAATGAGCACAGTGGCCTCCATTATTCGTAAACGGAAGACATTTGGAACCACCAGGACTCTTCCTAGAGCTGGCCGGCCTTCTAAACTGAGCGATCGGGGAAGAAAGGCCTTAGTCAGGGAGGTGACCAAGAACCCGATGGTCACTCTGTCAGAGCTCCAGCGTTCCTCTGTGGAGAGTGGAGAGCCTTCCAGAAGGACAACCATCTCTGCAGCAATCCACCAATCAGGCCTGTATGGTAGAGTGGCCGGACGAAAGCCACTCCTTAGTAATAGGAACATGGAAGCCCGTCTGGAATTTGCCAAAAAGCACCTGAATGACTCTCAGACCACGAGAAACAAAATTCTCTGGTCTGATGATACAAAGATCGAACTCTTTGGTGTGAATGCCAGGCGCCATGTTTGGAGGAAACCAGGCACCGCTCATCACCAGGCCAATACCATCCCTACAGTGACGCATGGTGGTGGCAGCATCATGCTGTGGAGATGTTTTTCAGCAGCAGGAACTGGCAGACTAGTCAGGATAAAAAGAAAAATGAATGCAGCAATATGTAGAGATATCCTGGATGAAAACCTGCTCCAGAGCGCTCTTGACCTCAGGCTGGGGCGAAGGTTCATTTTTCAGCAGGACAACGACCCATAGCACACAGCCAAGATCTCAAAAGATTGGCTTCAGAACCACTCCGTGAATGTCCTGGAGTGAATGTCCGGGAGTCCAGACTTGAATCTGATCGAACATCTCTGGAGAGATCTGAAAATAGAATAGAATAGAATAGAATAGAATATACCTTTATTGTCATTGTTACAAATGGGCTAACATATTGTGACAACGAAATTGGGCATGACACTCCAGTTTTACACATTCATAGTGAGGTATGAGCAAGAAGATAAAGGAACAGAGAAGATAATGTTATAAGACAAGGGGGATAAGGCTATAGTTAAAATTTACATGGTATTTACACAAGAAATGTCGGCATGTGGGATGTTACATACAGGGTTGTATGTAAAATGGCTGTGCACAAACGTCTCCCATTGAACCTGATTGAGCTTGAGACTTATTGCAAAGAAGAATGGGCAAAACTGCCTAAACATAGGTGTGCTAAACTTGTGGGATCATATTCAAAAAGACTTGAGGCTGTATTTGCTGCCAAAGGTGGATAAACAAAGTATTAAGCAAAGGCTGTGAATATAAGAGGCCTAAAGAGAGTCATTTCTTAGTTTTCTGTTTTTAATAAATTCAAAAAAAGGAAAAAAAAAAACTTTTTCACATTGTCATAATGGAGTATTTTGTGTAGAATTTTGAGATAAGGGATTAAATTAACACAATTTGGAATGAGGCTGTGAAATAACAAATGTGGAAAAAGTGAAGCGCTGTGAATACTTTCCGGATGCACTGTATATGTATTTTTGTCTATTGTTAAGATATTAACACTTGGATAAGACTTTAAGTATTCTGTTATTGTGTGCACTATTTTTCGATCCGTCTAAAATTTCAATATTTAAAAAAATAAAAGGAAATTAAAAATGTGTTTTTAAAAAATCCAATACATTAAAAAAGTAATTGATCAATTAATCGATTATCAGAAAAATCGTTAGTTGCAGCTAAGTCAAGTCAAGTCGCATTTATTTGTGTAGCCCTTAAATCACAAAATGTCTCATAGGACTGCATAGGTTACAAATACACCAGCACCTGATCTTAAACCAACATGCGGGCAAGGAAAAACTCAAAACTTTGGCACGTGGAAAATAAGAAACCTTGAGAAGGGGCCTCAAAAGGTGTAATCCCCCTTCCAGTATGACCAGGATGCAATAGATTTAGCATCGGTTAATATCACACATAACATAGTGAACATCAATAAAAAAAATAGGTAATACAATGACATTTTTGCAGGAAGCGCATGACAGCAATGACGCCCGAAGCCTGTAAAATATTCCCCAAAAAGTCCCTGACAGCAACAAAACCTGACTATGACATAACACTAGATGCCGTAAAATGACCTATCATAGTTGGAACTATGTTGTTACACTAAATATCACCTAACGATCTGACATCAGAAGTCAAAAGGTGTCTGTATGGTTTTTTTTGTGGGTTTTCCAATTGAAGTATTAAAACAATATTAGAGGCATCATGAAGGGTTCATGCATCGTTAAAACTTCCGCAAGTTTGCTCAGTTTGAATAGCAGTTAGTGATCGAATTAATGCAGGCAAAGACAAATGCAGATGAACATTAAACTTAATAGAAACTTTTACGTATCAACTACCTCATTTTTCACATCATCACCCTCTGTATTTTGAATAATTGTATTTATTTGGACCGAAAATGGAGATGACTTTTACTCACATTAAAAGAGATCAGCTTGGTTTTATTCACACTAAAAAGAAAGGGATTTTTTTAGACTGATACCGAAATCTTAAGTGTTCCTTGATGCAATGATTGATACCATTATTACATTGAATTCCCTTCCCTACCCAAAAAAATGAATTTAAAATCAAAATCTGATGGCTAGATGGCATATAAAGGGGAGCAGAGATCTTAAATACCAAATGCTTGTTTTAGCAGTGAGACTAATATGGTTCTTGGTATTGGTACTCACCCATCCTTTATCAAAATGTAAGCTTTTTAATAAATCACTCTTTTACTTGCTAACTGTACATTCTGTTAAGGTATTTTTGTTTACATTTTCATACCTCTTGCAAATACATACCTTTCTTGTTGATTCTTTTTTCTTAACAAGGAACTATGGCTGTTGGTACCAATGTTAGGGTGGCATAAAATTACTCAATATTCTGGTTCAGGCTCTGTTCGTCATGGAGCGCAGTGAGATTTCTTTTAAGTGTGATTAGCTGACAATGTATTTAAGACAGGGGATCTTAGGCTAAAATATAACATCATGGAGTAACATTAAGGCATAACATTTAACATGTAACATTATGATGCAAAGTACGTAATACAGTAACACGATAATCCATCTGTCCATCCATCCATCCATTATCTGCACCACTTATCCTGAGTAAGGTTGCGGGGGTGCTGGAGCCCATCCCAGCTATCTTCGGGCAGTGGGCAAGGGACACCCTGAACTAGTTGCCAGACAGTCGCAGGGCACACAGGGACAGACAATTCGCTCGCTCAGTCACACCTAGGGACAATTTGGACCGGCCAATTAACATGACTTGCATGTTTTTTGGAATGTGGGAGGAAACCGGAGTGCCCGGTGCATGGGGAGAACATGCAGACTCCACACAGGAGGTTCGATCTCATGACCTCAGAACTGTCCCGCACACGCGCTAACCACTGCACCACCGTGCTGCCCTAACACGATAATCTGATGCGAAAAAGTAGTGTCAAGATAAATCACAACACCCAGACACACACAATAATTCCATGCTACCTTAATATCCTCTGAAAGCCCTTTTACAATGTCACACCACATCTGAAACCGTACAATGTTGCATTCTATGGTTTTCTTGTTGGGTCATATCATACGGACTCTCACAGTAAAGCTAGAAAGGAAGCTCCAGGCCACAGAGATGCGATACCAGAGGAAACTTCAAGGTATTAGCTATGTAGCCCATGTGAAAATCCAAACAATGTGAAACACCATCAAAAGGCTCCACGAAGAACTGTTGTCAACTGTGCGCAGACAAAAACTTCAGAGGTATAGTCACATCACAAGATCATCAGGACTGGTCAAGATCATTCTCCAGGGCACAGTCCAAGGGGGCAAAAGGAGAGAAGGACAGAAAAATAACTGGGCCAACAAAATCAAGGAATGGACTGATGCAAACTTTGCCACGACCCAAATTTAGGCCAGGAGAAAGCTGTCCAGAGTGGCATCCTCAGTGCGTCCTCGACGACCCACCTGATTAAGGGATCTATGAAACATGAATATGTTACGATATCAAACTGTGTGATTATTTGGCACACAGCAATGAGATTCCGTTGAAAGATTTTACAAAAAAAACAAGCACAAAACCGACAAGAATCATTTCTGTATTCTGCCTAGGCCTACATCAACAGCGGTGTAACGCAATCATTGCTTCACCTCTCTTTAGGCCTCTTATTTTCAGCATGTACTTCCTTCCAAGTGGCATCACTCCATCACACACTTTGAATGAGTCTTTGATTTTAGTTTCCTGATATGTCGTGTGTGTGCATTTGTGATTATGTGTGTTATTGCATTCTTAAGGAGGTTTGGTGCAGTGCTGAGCTGTCCTGGAGAAATGCCAGGGCAGCAAGGGTGCTATCAGGAACTTAATTACAGTGTTAAATGTCTCCCTCTCCACCTCTCCATGTGCGGCTAACGCTTCGTTCCAGCTTTGTCTTCTCCAATCGTGCTCTACATCACTTCCACTCTTCACCTTGTATCTCTTTTTTTCTTTTTCTATCAGCCGTGCCATGGATGTGTCTTAGCAGTTCCTAACATCTAGAAATAACTTTTTGGATTTGTCACTTCTCACTATCGTATCCAGTATTTGTTTTCGTTATTCCAATTGTGCGTGTCTCACTTAGGTCGACTTCTTTTCAGATAAAATTAAAGATTGAAATACCTTCCTATTGGTTTCCAAACATGTGTACCGGAGTAATCAATTGAGTCCCTTTTTCACAAAGGACTATTTATTTTTTTGTGACTGTTTTCATATACTTCATTCAATATGTTTATTTCTAAATTCAGGGGAGTGGGTGGCATTACCAAAAATAATGTGAAGCAGAGACCTGTGTAATATTTCATTATGATTATGAAATGACAAGAAACTTATTTCATCATATTATCTTATGGTATACACTAGGGCCATTTAGTCCATACAGTGCTAGAGCCGGATTTAAAAAAAAAAAACTTTTTCCGCTTTCCTCCCACCAGCCCCCACTCACATTTCTCTACTTGCCTGGTCCCAGTTGCCTCCAAAATATACGTAATCTCAAAAATCAGAAGACTTCATTATAGAGGTTGCGGTTGGTTTTGTAGCACTATGGAGAGTGTACTCAACGTTTCGGTAGAATGCATTTTTTTGTTCTGGTCGTTTTTTATATACATTGCACATACACACATGATGTCATGGTTATGTTTTGCGTGGTGATTACTCCCTTGGCTGTACTCAATAATGGGCAATCGCACTGCGCTCTAGCCTACCTCTTCCATGCAAGCCCAACTTGGGATCAGTGACATGCTTAAGCTCACTTAAGGTTCGCATTTAAAATCTGGACTTCAGCAGCAAGCATGGTTGGGCACTGTACAATGGTGGGAGTGCAAAAGCGCTAATATACTTAGCAATACCGTCTTTAAACTAATTCCAAAACAAATGAGTCAACCGTCATTAAATTGTTCCAATTAAATGCCCACTTCAGGAAAGTATTCAATCCTCTTTATGAGCGTTGCACATTCAAATGATTATGTTTAAAACAGGCAAGTTAGCACATACCTGACAACCCATATGATTCTATCGTATTTTACACTATTCTTTCTTAAAATATTTCAATACCATCACATTCTGGAACAAATACAATGTTTTGCCTAATCTTGGATTATCTCTGTGATTACTGGTGCTGATTTGGGAAATCAGGCAGAATCAGCAACTACAAAGAGAAAGACAACTCGAAGAATTGTCTTTGGTAAGAATATTTAACATAAAAAATGGAACCAAAACTTAGCAAAGATGGGAAGGGTGAAGGAATTTTCAACACCCTCAGTGTTGTTCTACAATATATATATATATATATATATATATATATATATATATATATATATATATACATTCCAAAAACATGCATTTCAGGTGGATTGGCCGGTCCAAATTGTCCCTAGGTGTGAACGAGCGAGCAGGTTGTCTGTCCCTGTGTGCCCTACGATTGGCTGGCAACCAGTTGAGGGTGTCCCCTGCCCACTGCCTGATGATTGCTGGGATGGGCTCCAGCACCCCCGCGACCCTACTGAGGATAAAGCGGTGCAGCTAATGAGATGAGATAAAGAAAAAGTGAAAAAAAACCTTTTCACATTGTCATAATGGAGTATTTTGTGTAGAATTTTGAGATAAGAGATTAAATTAATACAATTTGGAATGAGGCTGTAACATAACAAAATGTGGAAAAAGTGAAGCGCTGTGAATACTTTCCAGATGCACTGTAAATGTATTGTATTTGTATACACGTGAAAATATGTAAGATACTTTTTTATAAAGTGCAAAAAAACAAAGGCAACATCGGAGGATGCGATTACATAGTCGAATCAAAAGGATCTCGTGCATATTTAACGTTTCATCCCTTTAATCATTCATTCATCCATTCATTTATTCATTCATGCATCAAAATACGGTCTCAAGGCCCCCTCTGCCAGACCAAAGTGGTAATACAAGCATGCACTTGTATTTACAATGAATTAACAGGCTGACAAACCTCCTGTATGGAGTTTGCATGTTCTCCCCATGCTTGCGTGGGTTTCTTCCGGGCACTCCGGTTCCCTCCCACATTCCAAAAACATGCATGTCAGTTTAATTGGCTGGTCCAAATCGTACCTAGGTGTGAATGAGCGAGTGAATTGTCTGTCCCTGTGTGCCGTGCGACTGGCTGGTAACCAGTTCAGGGTGTCCCTTGCCCACTGCCTGAAGATGGCTGGGATGGGCTCCAGCACCCCCGCGACCCTACTGAAGATAAGTGGTGCAGATAATGGATGGATGGATGGATGGATAACAGGCTGAGTGGCGCATCAATTGCGTGCCACAAGGAATCAATGATGAAAGTCATTGCCAACGCTTAATAATCAATTTTATCGATATGTTGTTGCAGCCCTAGTCATAGTTCAACATTGTAGCTCTACAATTTAATTATATTGTTTGGGGCAGAGGTGTGCGCCAAATCAGCATCCTTGGTCTCACTCTTGCCCCCTGCCATGAGGCAAGACAATTGCGGGCCTAACCTTGAATCTGCAGACTTTAATTATATAAAGTATATTTATAATATTATGTGAAAATTCAGTGATTTTGTAAAATGGAAAAATTTAATTTAAAAGTTTAAAAAGTTAAATGTCAAATAACTTCAATAAATGAATGAATAAATGATTAAATTATATATTTTCCATTAAAACAGGTGAGGCACTTCTTTTCTTGCCTGCCCTGACTTCACATTACTGGGTGTAAATGATAATAAGCACTCTTTTGGGACCTCTTCATCAGTCATCTGCTCTGCAGTCCGGGTAGTAAGAAGGGAAGATTTAGGGAAACAGAGCGAGAGAGAAACGAAAGAATCACAAAGAGAGAGAGGGAGGGAGAGAGAGAGAGGAGTTCTGGGCTCTTTTCCTCTTTTCCGCCTCATTCATTTCTCGCCTCCGTTAAATCGAGACGAGCAGCGGGAGGGATTTTAACTGAGGATACAGGACTGAATTCCCTGGGATCGGACACGGATCAGAGTGTCGAGGGAGAATTTTTAGGGCACGGATACATCAAACCCGGCAGGAAACGTTCCGATACCGGGCAGGAAGGCTTGTGTAAACACCTGTCCTCCCCGTGGAGGCGACAGAGTACATGCGAGTGCCACACAGACACGCCGCCACCGCTGCCATGCTCATCGGTGAGTCTGCTGCTTTTAATTATTTAACATGTAAACACGCAAAAAGTCACCTGAATTGATCCTTAATGCGAGATGACTGTTAACAATGCAATGTATTTGCTTTAATATTCAAAAGAAAGCGGGAACTTGAACCACATTTGAAGGAAAAGCGTATCATATCCCATTACAAAAAAACAAAACTAACTGGTTTATACAAATGACTATTCCCCAAATAGTACTCACCATTTAACTATAATGGGAAAAATTCTCAATTTAATCAGCGAACATATTTAATTGACGCAACACAAAGCAGTTGAATGAATATTTTGTTTGTAATGAAAAATTGATACATCTCATTTTTGAATGACCATTTTATAGTTTGCCTTTTTTTAAATTAAAACAATGCACACAATATTTTGTGCAAACAATGTGCAGTTAGGTGACGGGCTATATTCCTTTACATTTGAATATTATCTGCAAAATCTACATATACTTAATTGGGTCCTGGTGAGAAATCGAATTGTCAATCAATTACAAGAACAGAAATCTCTATCTTTTAATATGGAAAAAAACTAAATTATAATGAAAAAAAAATTAAACTGACATACATAAAAATATGAGAGAATTTAAAATTTGGCTTGTTTGACAAATGATTTTGACAGACATCGATGGATTATTTTCTTTTTTTCAACTGTATTGACATAAGGTGACCCCTGCAAAATGGACCCTTGTCAATGTGTCCTTATCTTCTTCTCACCAAGTACGAATATTACAGTTTTCTCGTGAGGGGAGTCTTGTTTTGCCGGTCTGAATGTGCCGAATTCCGACGGAGGCGGTTCTCGATTTTCAGGGTTTCTTCAGGCCCACTTGCAAATGGACGCCGCTGCAACAACCGACTTGAGTAGGCGAACAAAAGCAGTTGATTTGGTGTCATTATGGTTTTGTTTTGGCACAAGAACGCAAAATTTTGGGTGAGGTGGGGCAATGTGGGGTGTTGGGGGGCAGCTCCACCCCTCCAGGCAGGCAGCCATCAGATTTGACGGGCAGTGGGATGGCTGATTACAGGCCTGTCCCTCAGGGAGTGGGTGCCATTTTCCATCTTCTCGTCGATCGGGGAGGGTAATCTGCGCTAAACAGGGGTCTCGGCTCAATCGGAGTTAATTACTCAGGCGGGGGGTGGTAGGTGTTGGTGAGGTTAGGGGATGGAGTTAGAAGTCGGCCTGCGAGAGGGCTTAGCGACAAATGAGTAGACTTAATGCATAAGCTGACGTATTTCTTAACTCCCTGAGCTTTTTGCACGATTAAAACGTCTAGACGCTGATTTCAACCTACAGAAAACTTGGCAAGCTAAAATGGCCGCCACGCAGTCCTAGCACAATGTACCGTATTTTCAGCATTTTAAAGTGCAAGCCCGAAATAGTCTTCTGTGATATATTTTTTTATATGTGGGCACACTGAAGTAAAAGGCGCAGGAAGGGTTGCATAAGAAATACATTTAAATTAAAAACATTTATTTCATAGAACATCATTAGAATGATCTCATTTGGTCTCACCGCTAAAACTAATTTAAGCCACAAATAAGTAACATGTGAACGAGAAGACAATACTTGAAGACCGCTCCACATGTTTCTCAAAGGCAGAACAGTTATGGTATTCTGCATCTCATAACAACGGTTCAAAACGGAGTGTGTAATTTTGTACGAAATAAACAAAAATCTTCATTCAAGTAAGCACAATACGCTTTATAATTACGGACAATTATTGTCTAAAGCATGAACACTAGAGGATTTGCAACGAGTGTTCAAATGTTTGCATTTGATCTGCCATCAAAATTCTGTGTTTCACTTTTGTTTCCTTTTAGCAGCAAACAATTAACATGAGAGAAACATGAGAGGGCACTCGAAGACCACTCTATACAGTATGTTCCTCAAAGGCAGTGCAGTTACTGTGTGTAGCATTGTTTAATTATTAACCCCGCATTTCCAATTGTATCCATCGTAATTTCTGCTGAAACTATTTGGGCTTTCATTTTTTAACTATTGTGTAATGGAAGGTATTATAGTTGTGATGTTGATTCCCTTGGCTGTGCTCAATAATGGGCAATCGTACTGCGATTTTGATTTTTTTGTTGTATTGCTGCTTTTTTTTTAATTTTTTTTTTTTTTTTGTTCTGAAACAGTTGTACTAGAGATATTTATATTTATTGTGTAACCTTGTTAAATTTGCATTGTAGTTATTTAATATGAAATTGACCATTTTAAGGCTGTTTTATTGTCATTATTAACTAACTCGAAGGGGGAAGCATTCTATTATTTAATGATCATGGAATTTCGAAGCAAACGGTACTGGTATCGGATCAGTATTGACCGATATTACCCAGTATTTACTTGGATTGGATCAATACCAAAAATCCCAGTATCGCCCACCTCTAGTGTTCTTGCCATTCTCTTTGTGGCATGCCCCCCTCACATATCCCCCTGGTAACGCGTATGTATATCGTTGTAATTCTCTTAGACCGAAACCCGGAGATCCCACTTGAACCTCACGTGAGTGTTTGTTGTCTTTCCATCTTAACGCGCTGTTACTTATCTTTTCATCGAGGGTGAGCTTGCAAACAGTATCAGTCCTTGGCGCAACCCTTGTGAAGACACTTTTTCTAACTGCAATGTCATTTAGGCTGGAAATGCAACTGCGTAGCATGAAGCCCAAACTGAAACGCAAAATGAGATGCGAGTATGGATGATGGATGAAGCTTGCGAGCTTAGGCTCGGGTCGCTTTCGGGCCTGAGGCGTGAAGGTGGTTGCTCACCAAATGTGCACGTGTGCACACGCGCATGCTTTTATTAGCTCGATAAACAGCTCTGGAGTCAAATTGAGTTAGCTTTTGTTGTTGTGTGTCATCTCCGCAGTATTCGCACCAAATATCCCCCCAAAAATAATAGAATTAAGGAATGAATTATTTTAAATATGCTATATTCTTATAATAGAAAATGTTCCTGCTATAATTTGATGTCTTTATCCAGGTAAGAAAATAGTCTAGTGGATGAAGACAGTTGTGTTTTCTCTTTTTTTTTGCCGTATCTTGTACAATATTTTTTTTTTTTGGGGGTGGTGTACCCTAAGCAGCAAGATGCCAGGCAATTATCCCACCTCCCTGTAGGTGAGCCTCATGTTATATACAAAATATGCAAAAGCACGTTTATATGATAAGTTATTTATTTTTGCTTGTTATTAAAATGTATTTTTTTAACACTACTAAGAGCTAAATAATACGCAAAGCCCTTTTAACAGATATCAGGTACTAGTAGATAGATAGATAGATAGATAGATAGAAACTTTATTCATTCACCCAGAGAACAATCGCATATACTTTTAAGATATACATTTCTAGTCCATGAAATTTAAGGCAATTTTGTTGATATTGTTTGGCGTAAATGTTCGAGTGTTATTGGTGTATGGACAATAACAGATTGCAAATACCAAGAAGTGATGTTCGTTATTAGCCTTCCTCATTCCTCTACCTAAAAAAAAACAATGTAATCATTACTTTAATTCTTATCAAATTACATGTAGTAAAAGCCTATATTGTTGCCGAATGCATATTATAATTATGATTATATAAATCAATTCATATAAATGTTCTGTCAATTATACAGTCCCTCGATAAAATAGATCAGGGGTCGGGGACATTTTTGACTCAAAGAGCCATAAAAGTAAAATATATATACTGTATATGTTTTTTAGAGAAACGTAATATATTTTAATACAACTTACAACAAAACCGCAAAACCCACTCAGCAGACAAAAGCTTTAGCTCATTTTATTTCACTCTGTGATCTTTGATGATTTGATAAAATCGATGACACAATAATGCCAAGCCTGTGTCTGATCTCAGCAAATTTGCCACTAAAAATGCTCCGGAGAAAATTGCTAAAGTCTTTGTTTTAAATCAGAGCCAGATATACTCAAAAGAGCCATATCTCGGTCCGACCCCTGAATTAGATCTTCATATGCATTCTCCATACACGAGACCCTGTAGGGCCCTGGGTGCCCCCTTCTAACCCCACCCCCCTTTATGGGTAGGAAAATGGTATTCATGAGTGACAGTGGAAGTCATTGGTCTGAGGTTACATCTCTCTCCGGATCGGCCTGCTTGCTGTTGAAGTGACGGCTTCTGGATGCCGCCAGCCGTCGGCGCATATGGGTGAGGGTGGGTGGGCAGGATGGGGGTCTGACAACATGAGTAATGTCCCACGTACCGCGACGACACACAAACGCACTCACACACGTGTACAACCGCATACAGAGAGTCACTTATCCTCTGGCGCTAGGGCTAAAGACGCAGGCCTTGAAGACAAAGTGGGGCAACATATCATGTGTCCTGATGCTCCCAGAACACATTTTCTGAGTTTGGCGTGTAGAAACACGTAGCATCTGTGTCCGCATTTCTCATCTTCGCCTTTGAGTGTTCAGTGACCAATCGGCTTTTCAGCTTGAAGTTTTGACCTTGAGTTGTGCAAACCGATGGTATTCAAAGTACGGAGAGTGAAAGGATGTGAAAGGATGAAGCAAGGCCCCAATGAATAAGGTGCATTGGCGCCTCTATTCTACTTTCAAGGAACAAAGAGGTTAAAAAGGTGTAATAGACTCAATTCTCAGAAGTATTAAATGCAAATGAGTCATTGACAACAAACTGAAGAGGAGAACTGTCCTTTAGTGTCGTATTTCTGAACTAGTTTGCTGCGGCACAATTGTGTGCCATAAATCATTTTCTGTTGGGCTGCAGGAAACTGTCTAAATCCCTCTCATTGGTTACAAGAAATTGATCATCATCCACCAAAAGTGTCCCGTTTTCCAGCATTTGTGAAATATTTTAGTCATCAGTAAATTTACTGCTATATTCTTCTGTATCCAATTTTCTATCAAGAAATAATATTTTAAAAAAGTAATTTCAAAAAGGGCGTTTGACCTTATGTTATTTTTCCTATTAAATGTGTTTTTTATAAAGAATATACCATATTTTCCACACCATAAGGCGCACCCCCGAAAAATAGTCTATTTTAATTTATTTATATATATAATATATATATATATATATATATATATATATATATATATATATAAAAAGATGCACTGGACTAGAGGGCTAGGGTTGCATAAAAAAGTACCATATCAGAATATATCACTGTTCACAATTGCATAACATTGGATTCAGCGGGAATCTAACCAGGATCGCGGCAGGGAGATTACTGGATGTCATGTAATAGACAACTTGAGATACAGTACAGATGACATACCAGTATGTGAGGGCATTAGGTTTTATCTCATCATCACACTGTTTTACTCATTGTACACAATTCTTTATGTTATTGTTGGGGCGAGCCACGGGAATAATGTCAGACATTAAACTGGTCCGTCGTATAGAAAATGTTGGAGAATGAATGAAGTATTGTATTGAACTCGCAAGGTTTACGAAGCGCTGGACTGAATCAAGGGAAAGACATGGTGGGGAGTAATTCTGTCGTTCTGAACTGATGATGAGAAAGGCATTGTGGGAATTATTATGGTCGGCCTGAAAGATGAAGATAAACGTATAGCCGCACGTATTTGAAACATTTGTGACACTGCTTAGTCTGAGCTAAGAAAAATAAACAAACAACATTTTGAACTGATTTGAACACTTTCTGTCTTCTAATTTCTCTCAAATATCTGGTTACGAGACAAAAAAAATAGTGTGATAATGAGAAAAGACCTAAAGCCTTTTAGGTTGTCATGTGTATCCTTCTGTCTATGGGATAGGATTTAATGCTCTCCCTGCCACGATCAAAGTATGAGCCCTATTTCATCCAATATTAAGCATTTGTGAACGACCATTCATGTCGCTATCAGCCTGGTGGGTTAGGGTTAGGGTTAGGGTTAGGATTGATCCCTAATGTCGCCATTGTTATGGAATTGTGGTCAGCGATACAATGTATTCACTGATCAATAATTCCACAAATATGGTAATGTATTTCAGATTTTGTACACATATAAAGCGCACTAGATTATAAAATGTACGTTAAATTTTCTGGCCAATTTTGGGTTTTTGGGTACACTTCGTAGTCTGTAAAATACGCCCGTTTAATAATTGTTCCACCAGCAGATAATATTTCTCATTTAAAGTATTATTTTTCTTGTGTTGCAAGAAAATAAGCTATATTATATTACAGTGTCTCTTATCCTGGGTTCGATTGAACTCTAGGTGTTGGCTGAGTCAGTCTCAGAAGTTCGGTGGAGCCATTGCCACGGAGATCAAGAGTCACCGACTCAAGATGTCTATACACTATCACATGCCCTGCTTGGCCCTCACTGTTCGTTTTGTTTTGCAGTGTTCATTTTGTGCAGCAGTCAAAATACTACATGTCTCAAATTTAAAGTTTTATGTCGCACTAAAAATATGATTTGGTGAATGCACGTATGAAACTGCTATGGTTCGGTAGCTCCAATAGAGTTAAGAACCACTGTTGTACAGTATATACAATATATGTATATATTGTTTATATAATCAGATTGTATATATATATATGTAACCGCGGTGTACGTGTCCCACCAAAGATCCACATTCACGCTGGACTGGATGATGAGGTTTTTATTATTACAGTTTCTGCAAATGGATGAGTCACAACATTAGCTTTTTCTGCTGGGTTTGATCTCTTTGATCTCTTTGTAGTACTCTGGTTAAACTGACAAAACCCCGCCTCCTGGTCACATGTTAGAAGCCAAAACCAAACCCCACCCCATACCAGCAGATGGCACTGTTGGACTCAGCATTGCAGGACATTTACCAAAAACTATACACATATTTTAGCAGGAATTTCAATAAAATAAAAGTTATTATTACACCCGTTACATACACCCCCCTGAAATTCTGCTAAATATGGGAGTGCTACACTAAACAGAGAAAAAAAAAAATCACAGCCAAAACGGCAAATACTGATGAAAAAGACATGAAAACTGGTACAGTATTACAAGGAACAAACTGAAGTGCATGTCAGTTCTAAAACTCTCCCAAAAAAGGAGTGTGAAAAGAAAGGAGGCGATCAAACTCCTATCTAAGCACAGACTCAAAGATGCCTGTTACATCTCTGAAATATCAAACATTTTTCCTGTAGTTGTAAGTGCTCACATAGGCACAATTCTTGTTTCTTACTCAAGCTTTGTTACTCAAACTGAAAGTGCATCTCTACTGAACTTAAACTAGGAACTTGCAGATATTGCGGACAGATGATTGTCACCTACCACATGGTCATTCATCTGACAAATAAGACGACTAGGAGGCCTGATGGACTGGCGGACCCTAAGACCATAACGGTTAGGTTGAGCACAAATAACCTGAGCTTGAAGGTCTGGGGCAGTCAAGTCTAAACAGTCAGTATCAGGGGAGTCTGCGTCCAGATGGTCAGTGTTCAATGGGGTCTCGTCTGGGAGACCCATACCCAAAGGGATCATGTTTTCAGAGCACTGTGATGGGCTTTCCGTATTGTCACTTGAAGTATGGTCAACATCTTGTTCGGGGATGTGCTGACTTCCTCGGCTGGATGTATCAACACTGCGAGAGTCGGACTGGGCATCAGATCTGCTGTCTAGTGAGTTATCCTCTACCTCTGGATGAACTTGCTCTTCACCTGCCTGTATCACCCAGTTTACTGTACGGACATCACTGTCTTCAACCGCGTCAGGTAAATCAGGGCATACATCACTTCCATGCATAGCAGCGTCAGACTCTGAGTGTTCAGATTCGCTGGCCAGATCATCCTCACAGGGCAAGAAGCTAACAGAGAGCAGCAAATTCCTGTGAACTACCTTCTCTTTGCCCGTCAGACAATCCTTGACTCTGTAGACATTGAGATCAGGCTTGACTGATATGACTTCATACGGGGTTGACTCCCACTTATCTGCAACTTTGCGTTTCCCCGGGACACCTCTGTTGGCGATCAACACCCGGTCTCCCACGACGAGGGGTGATCCTTTGGCCCTACGGTTGTACAGTTTGGCATGACGAGTCTGTTCTCTGAGAGTATTCCTCTGTACAATCTGAGCAGCTTCATGTAGATCTTTCTTCAGATGGCGTACAAAGTCAGAGTAGCTGACAACAGCATCATTGGTATTAGCATGTTGAAACATGACATCGACAGGGAGACGAGGGATCCTACCAAACACTAGGTAAAACGGTGCAAATCCTGTTGTCTCATGCTCTGTGCAGTTATAGCAGAATGTGAGCTGCTGCAGCATTTGTGGCCACTTTGCTTTGGGCTGAGGGGGAAGGGTTCTGATCATATCTCCCAATGTTCGGTTGAATCGTTCTGCGATGCCATTTCCCATGGGGTGGTACGGAGTGGTATGGGATTTCTGCACCCCTGCCATCTCTAGAAGCTCTTTGATCAGTTTGCTCTCAAAATTAGCTCCCTGATCAGAGTGGATACGCCGTGGGAAACCATAGACAAGGAAGAAATCCTGCCACAGACGGCGAGCAACTTGTTTGGCGGTTTGATTTCTGCAAGGGAAGGCGTGCGCCATCTTGGAGAAATGATCAGTTACGACCAGGACATCTACAGACTTGTTCTCTTGCTCAGCAGTCCAAAAGTCTATACAGACCAACTCCATAGGCTCAGAGGTGACTATGTTCTTGAGTGGTGCACGGTTGTGTGGTTCCGGTGTTTTCCCTACTACACAGCGCTGACAGGATTTGACATAATTCACAACATCACGTTCCATGCCATTCCAGAAGAATCGTTGCCTCACCAGAGACAAAGTACGGTTCTGGCCTTGGTGACCTGCTGAGTCATGTAAACCTTGAAGGACTTTCTGTTTCAATGAATCAGGCACCACAAACTGGAAGATTTTCTTGGCCATGTGAGGATCTTTCCTTATTTTGTAGAGCATGCCATTCTGTATGGTGAGTCTGCTCCAATGCTTCAGTAGTTTCATCACACTAGGCGACTCGACAGCTCTCTCACGCCTGGTAGGTCTCTTGTGTCTATGCACAAAGTACATGGTCCTGCTTATTGTGTTGTCCTGTTCTTGTAAACCAACAAGCTGACTCTGTGGGAGTGCCGTTGACTGATCTCCCTTCTGCAGAAGATTGAAGTTGGCGTCTGTTCCCATCACTTGACCCACGCCACCAGTGGACTGAGCACTGAAGACAGCAGCAACCTCTTCTGATGTCACAGAACCATTGGAGCCTGATGGAATTGCCCTTTTTACTGACTCGTCTGATGTCCCAGCACTCTCGTCTACAACAGCGTGACAATTGTTGGATACTCTGAACACCTCTTGCACAATACTGTTGTTCACCCCGTTGACTTGGTCCAAGAGCGAAGTATAGGGCTCGGTAACAAGGCGATGACCCACACATGACCGTACAAATGGCTCACGGCTCAGAGCGTCGGCTACGATGTTCTTTGGGCCGGGAATGTACTTCAGGTCAAAATTGTATGCAGCAAGCTTCGCTACCCACCGCTGTTCACACGCATCAAGTCTTGGTTTGGTCAAAATGTATGTCAGTGGGTTATTGTCGGTCCACGTGGTAAAGTGTCTTCCTTTCAACCAATGGCTGAATTTATCACATACCGCCCATTTCAAGGCAAGAAATTCGAGCCTGTGTGCAGGGTAGTTGAGCTGGGAGCGAGAGAGCGTCTTACTTGCAAAGGCGACTGGTCTGGCTACTTTTCCACCAGGTGGCAGCTGTGACAGGACTGCTCCAATCCCATCAAAGGATGCGTCGACAGCCAAAATAAACGGCGCATCAAAATCTGGGTGGGCCAGAGTGACACCTGTCACAAGGTCGTGCTTCAGTGTTTCAAAGGCGTTCTGGCATGCATCGGACCAATCTGCAGGCGTCAGCTTCACTTGACCTTTCTTGCGGGCTCTCTTGCGCTTATGCTTGTCACCAGATTCAGATGTGAGCCTGAACAGAGGTTTTGCCTTCGCAGAACATGCTTCAATAAAGCTTTGGAAATACATCACCATGCCTAGAAAGGATCTGATTTTACTAGGGCATGGCGTCTTGCCATCCGACTCCATTAGATCAGCGACTTGTACGTCATTTATCGCTCTCACTTTCTCGGGGTCAGTCCGAATTCCATCCTCACTGATGACATGCCCAAGAAATTTCACAGTCCGTCTGAGGAAAAAACACTTTTTGGGTGCGAGCTTGAGGTTGTGTTCCTTAAGGCGAGTAAACACCATCTGCAGGCGTTGGAGTGCAACTTCCTCTGTGGGGGCAAACACCATCAGATCGTCCAGGTAACATAATAGGCTCATGAAATTCTGATCACCGAATATTGACATCATCATCCTCATAAATGTTGCTGGGCTGTTGCAAAGTCCCTGAGGGAGCCGGTTGTACTCGTGAAGGCCGAATGGTGAGGAGAATGCCGTGTACTTTTTGTCGTCAGGGTGCAAGGGGACATTGTAGTAGCCTGACGTCAGATCCATTGTGGAGAAAAAGGCATTTCCCCCAAGTGCGGCCAAAGCATCAGCTTGATGCGGTAGTGGGTAGGCATCCTTTATGGTTCTTGCATTAAGCCTTCTGAAATCAGTACATACCCTTAGTTCTCCATTCCGCTTCCATATGAGAACAAGCGCAGATGCATAGTCGCTAGTCGACTTCTGAATAATTCCTTTCTCTTCCATCTCGTTCAGAGTCGTCCTCAGTTTTTCATACTGACTTGGTGGTATACGTCTGTAGGGTAGACGGAACGGCTTATCATCAACAAGTTGGATACGATGTACAAACTCTTTGGCCTCTCCACAGTCCATCTTATGGCGAGAAAAGATTGACTCGAATTGTTCGATGATATGAAGGAGCTTGTCTTTACACTGCAGCGAAACCTCACATGACTTCAGGTCAATGTCTTGCAGTCCCAGAGCTTCCAATGCACGCATCATGTCCTCTTCTGACCTGGGTCGGACCTCTTTGCTCTGTACACTCTGCACGTTGCACTTGACCTCCTCTGCATTGGGCAGGTCTTCCGCTGCGATACAAGGAGACACATCTGCAATTTTCCTGTTTCTTCTCAGCACCACAACTCTGTCCGTGGGATTAAAGACTTTAACAGGCACCCATCCATCTCCCCAGAGTGGAGTAACAACTCGTCCGACAAGGACTTGTCTGGGCGCAGCCTTAGATTGGGTTGGCTCAACGACCACTGTGCTGCCCGCTGATGCCCCGGCCAACTCAGGTAACTTGCCCCAAATAACGTACTCGGTCCGTGGATTCAGCGTCACGCAACTCTTGATCTTTACTGTCCCTACCTTGTCTGGAATGCAATCACCTCTCCATCTCTCTGTGTTGGAAAGCATTGACAGGAATTGACTGTGGTTATCGGACAGACCGTTGTCAGGAGTGGAAACTAATCTCCAATAGCCATCAGTACTTTTCAATTGAGTCAAAATATATTTGATGGCATTGCTGCCAAGGATCATCTGTTCTGTCTGGCCTGGCACCACCATTACTGGTATTATCATTTGGCACCCATAAACTGTGACGTGAATGTCGTACATATCTCTGGGAGAAACTTGGTGTCCACCGCAGCCTACAATGACATAATCATCGGCCGTGTAACTGATCATATCAGGGAATTGCTGCAGGAGGGACTTAGCCGTGTCCTCACTTACTGTACAAGCCATCGACCCACTGTCCAACAGCGCTCTGAAAGTGGGGCCTTCTTGCACAAGTACAGGTGTGTAAAACAGTTCGTCAGTCTCCGCTATTCTCTGAAACCCCTGAAAGATCAGCTTCTTCGATGGAGGTATCTTGTTGCTATACAACTCATAAATTGATTTATTATCTTGCATGTCAGGCTTCACATTAGTGGTGGGAGGTATACTCAGTTGATCTGCACTGTTCTCCCCTAAGCGCAGATCAGTTAGTTTCCCTGAGGCAGCGGGACAACTTTCGTCACTGGACAATCACGTCGAGAATGCCCTGGGGCATGGCAGTGAAAGCAAAGGTTTTTGTCTCGGCAATGAGAGAGAGCACTGTGTTCGACCTCTTTGCAAATGATACATGGCTTGGCAGTGAAACCATTGATTCTGGCTCCAGGTCGCCTGGTTGGAGCTCCCCCTCTCTCTTGAAACTGGTTCGAGGTAACACGTATCAGAACTTTCTCCAACATACTAATAACGTCCGTTAGAGAGACATACTGTGGGCTCGAAGTCTGAGGTGGCTCGTGCACGAGGGTTGGACCATGGTTCACCTCAGCTTTGTGTACTGCAATTTCCGCTCTATTCGCAGGTTGTTGTAGGGAATTTGCTTTGTAGCTCTTCTCAGCGTGGTATTCATTCAGCACCTCTAGTACCTCACATGCTGACCACTTTTTAGTCTCAGCCAGTAGTCATAGGGGTCTTCCTGGTCTTTGGGCAAAGTTGAATAAAAGTCAGCTAAAGGGACAGCAGAGTACTTGGTACAGCTAAAGTATTTCCTGAGAAGACTATAAATCATGTCAGGGCGGGTATAGACGTCTATATTACTGTTTCTAACGCCAAACCTAACTACATCTTTAGCTTTTCCTCTCAAATGTATAAGGATTTCCTCTGCTTGCTCTTCAAGTCTCACATTACTCCTTTTAATAAATGTCCTCATTAGATCTTCCCACTCATGTATTGTTATTGAGTCTGAGCCATCCCCAATAAATGACGGCGGTTCCTTAACCTTTCTCTGCGTAACCACCTGACTCAATCTGTTTGCTACATCTTGTGTGTCAGCAGCGTTAGGAGCTACTATATTATGTGACTGAATATTTGAGAATATGCTATCAGCCAATTTATGTCCTATCTCCTGAATAATATTTTTCATCTGATCAGCTACACCCTCAGAAATGTCACTCGTGCTCTGATTAAACATGTTTCGAATATGTAAATGAGTCAAAATCACAAAATAAATCAGTAGCCTGAGTAACACATCACTGTATAGCAATTTTAAATACTGTGAGCTGATGACTTCATGAAACGATGTGGCAGGTAGGACAGTCCTCGGTTCGGAGAGTTTGAATGAAGTCACGGGTCACGGCACCAATGTAACCGCGGTGTACGTGTCCCACCAAAGATCCACATTCACGCTGGACTGGATGATGAGGTTTTTATTATTACAGTTTCTGCAAATGGATGAGTCACAACATTAGCTTTTTCTGCTGGGTTTGATCTCTTTGATCTCTTTGTAGTACTCTGGTTAAACTGACAAAACCCCGCCTCCTGGTCACATGTTAGAAGCCAAAACCAAACCCCACCCCATACCAGCAGATGGCACTGTTGGACTCAGCATTGCAGGACATTTACCAAAAACTATACACATATTTTAGCAGGAATTTCAATAAAATAAAAGTTATTATTACACCCGTTACATATATATATATATATATATAGATATATATATATATATATATACGGTATATATACGGTATTTTCCGCACTATAGGGCGCACCGGGTCATAGGGCGCACCCCCAAAAAATATTTTTTGGTCCTATATCTTCCATAGATAAGGCGCACCGGATTATAAGGCGCTACAATGGGAACGTCGACAAAACAGTTAGATGATTCAGTCAAACTGATTACCCCCTTAACATTCCCAAAGCTTGCAAAGAAGCAAATACGTGTCGTAGACACGTGCGGATGCGGTGTCCGTACGATGTCACTCAAATGCATCATTTCAAATATCATTCGGAAGGTTCAAGTCTTGGGATTCAAGAAATGCCAAACATTTCTTAGTTTCTATTTTCTTTTTTGCTCGCAACTTTACTGTGCATATGACAATAAACACTTGGAATTGAGTTGAATTCACTCAACTCATCACAGCAACATCAAGATCGTTCTAAAACAAGATACCGGGAAAATATAAAGCCGCATAGCTCACCTAAGTTCTCACGTTCAATAATGATACGCAATCATGGTCTTCTCACAACCGTGAGTGAAGTAAATCCAGGAGAGTAAAGTATTTTCAAATACAGACTAATGAAACATGTTTCTTTATGGCGTACTTTAGCAAGCTTGCTAAACTCGGCCAATTGCAGGGTTTGTTTTGGCCATCTAGCCAATTCGAGGCTCCGAATAACTTCAGCCAATAGCGATCGATTTAACGGATGATTGACACATCTTTTTTTGGCCAATTGCAGGGTTTGTTTTGGCCCTCTAGCCAATCCGAGGCTCCGAATAACTTCAGCCAATAGCGATCGATTTAATGGATGATTGACACATCTTTTTCGGCCAATTGCAGGGTTTGTTTTGGCGCTCTAGCCAATCCGAGGCTCCGAATAACTTCAGCCAATAGTGATCGATTCAAATGATGATTGACACATTGGTTAGCCAATGAAACGCCGGTATATAAATCCCAGCATACACCGCGGACTACTCCACGTTCGGGGGCAAATTGAGTCGGCGTCTGTTGCGTAAGTTGCGAGACCTTGTGATTTAATGTTGAGCCATATATAAGGCGCACAGTATTATAAGGCGCATGGTCAGCTTTTGAAAAAAATTAAGACTTTTAGGTGCGCCTTATAGTGCGGAAAATACGGTATATCATATAGTTTTGATATGGCAAAACTATAAGTGATGTTTTTAATACATTCAATTATAAAATTACAGCAAAGTTAGTACCAAATTAATTTCGCTGTCCTAAATCGTGAACCACAGCTGCTATAAAAATTCTTACTTAATAAATACACTTTGAAAAAATAATTACACCATTGAAATACCGTTTATACATAATATACTGTACATATAATTATATACACCGTTGAGCATATTTTGACAACTTAAACATGAACCTGGTGCTGATAATAAGTAACATTTTCTATGGGTCGTGCTCCTCGAGAATTTTTCAATGTACTAAGGCTCACAAAAGGTTGAGAAACATTGCTGAAGCTAAATTAAAAAGCAGTACCTATTCAAGCGTGTTGATTTACTAAGATTAGCTTGTTTACAAAGTTCTATTAAGTGTAGGCATTATTCTAGCGTAATCGTTCTATGCCATTGCTCTGATATGTATGTTGCATAAGGAAGGTTGGGCAAACTATGAGTGTGGGGGAATAAATCGCCAAACATGTCCTCAAAACGGTTTTGTGACCAACTCTGAATTTTTATTTTTTACTGTGTTAAATTTCCTTTGAGAAACATAGTGACACGCTATTGTGGTATAAAGTAGACTTGTGGATTTCAAGCGTCGGATATCCTATCACAGACGTACAGAGGCGGGGAATGGAAGCCCTGAAGGGAAAAGCCGACTTTGATGAATGGATCAAAGGGGTTATGTTTAACTTCTTGTACCCAATATACAGGTACAGCTACCTTTTTGTTTTGTGAAACATTTGGAAGCAGATTTCTTTCCAGGGTTAAAAGGGTTACTATAAAAATTCAATCCGATACAGTTACAACTTCCCTGTTGAAAAATGTAATCAGTAACTTAAGATGCATTTCTGGTTGGATGCTAACTGCATTTTGTTGCCTTGTATTTGTGACTTGTAAAATTCCAATAAAATTGAATCTAATCTAATTCAATCTAATCTAATCCAATAATTTTAATGCCATAATATTTGCTTGATTACTATCGATTACTTTTGGATTTATGGTACTCTTGTTCCAAATATGCTTATAACAGACAAAATAAACACAATAGTGAAATTACATTTTTTTAGATAGATCCACTGACGACGCCATAAACACAGCACTTCACACCGTGCTGAAACACCTGAACCACCGGGGGAGCTACATCAGAATGCTCTTCCTGGACTTCAGCTCAGCCTTCAACACCATTATCCCGGAGATCCTGGTGGAGAAACTCACACACCTAGGACTCTCTCCCTCCATCTGCCACTGGATAATGGACTTCCTCTCAAACTACCCACAGTCCGTGAAACTCAGTAACCACGTTTCTCCCACCCTAACTAAACACTGGCTCCCCCCAAGGTTGTGCACTGAGCCCCCTGCTTTTTACCCTTTACACCTCCGACTGCTCACCGACCCACCCCACAAACACAATCATTAAGTTCACTGACGAAACCACCTTGATCGGCTTCATCTCTGAAGGGGACGAGGCGGCGTACAGGGATGAGGTTGAGTCACTGTCAACGTGGTCTTCGGAAAACCACCTCATACTGACAACCACAAAAACAAAAGAACATACTGGACTTCAGAAGGAATGGCAGGAATCAGCACCACTCATCATAAAAGGAGACTGTGTAGAGAGAGTCCACTCCTTCAAATTTCTGGGTGTGCACATCTCCGACGACCTCTCCGGGTCTGCAAACACCAGAGCGGTGGTAGGGAAGGCCCAGCAACGACTGCATTCCCTGAGAGTGCTCAGGAAAAATCATCTAAAACAGCAGCTGCAGGTGTCCTTTTACAAAGCCACAGTGGAGAGCATTCTAACGTACTGCATTACGGTGTGGTATGCTGGGTGCACAGCAGCTGACAGGAAAACGCTCCAGAGGGTCATCAAAACAGCCCAGAAAATCTCTGCCCAGTCTGGAGGACATTGCCTGCTCTCGATACCTCAGCAGAGCAGAAAACATCATCAAGGACTTTTCTCACCCCGGCCACCACCTCTTCGACCTTCTGCCTTCCGGCAAGCGCTACAGATCACACAAAACAAACAGACTTAGAGACATTTTCTTTCCCAGAGCCATTACCATCCTAAACAGACACCGCACAAAAAACTGAAAAAGACCTCATACGGACGTGAAATGGTACTCATGTCTATGTTTCTTGCACATGACTGCACTGTTTGCTGCTCACCTTGCAAAATGTTGACTATTTTTTGCACTATGATGACTATTTTTTGCACCAAATGCATAATTGCACAAACCCTTACGATACCAAACTGTATTACGATACCAAACTGTATGTAACATCCTTCATGCCGACATTTCTTGTGTAAATTATAACTATAACTTTATCCTCCTTGTTTTATAACCTTACCTTCTCTGTTCCTTTATCTTCTTGGCTTTTTTACCTCACTGTGAATGTGTGAAACTGGAGTGTCATGCCCAATTGCGTTGTCACAATATGTTAACCCATTTTGTAACAATGACAATAAAGGTATATTCTATTCTATTCTATAAATTAACAATGTAACGTTGAATAGGAATTGGAGGAAACCAAGGTCAGGTAGTTACTTGTGGTCCTCCCAAAAAGTTCTCTGATTAACCTCGAGGTTTTGTTTACTAAGAAGTAAAAAAATGCTTCCCTTTCACCTGGCAGTCAAGTTATACTCTGTTTTAGTTAACATTGAGAGGACATCAACAACCTCCTGTATTGTTTTGACTTTTCCAACAAACTCTGGAAAGTTCAAATCTTATTTGTTTCAAGTGGGGAGGCCAAACCTCTTGACAACAGTCAAATTTCTTTGGCTAAGTAGAAAACGTAAGCAACCTTACAAAACTGCAAGCTTGTGCCAAACCTGTTAGCGATATTCAAATTTACTAGGCTAAGTAAAAGCTTCTCTCAATATGATATTGTGGCTCTTGAACAACAATTTCCTGCAATACACAAAAAGAAAACTATCACGTTTCCTTAATGTCCCTGAACGCATCAATACTGTGCGCCTGTGCTTGCCGATACACACTCACATAAGCTTCTCACAAAACTGCCTGCTTGCACCAATTCAACAAAATGAATGCTACATTGAAGGAGACATACGATACAGAAAAATAAAAAAGTGCTTTTACCTTCAACACAGTGTGAAAAACATGCAGTGGTAGATAATTTCGCCGTTCGCGCAACAGAAGACTATGTGACTTCGATGTTATCCTCATCTCTCTCTGTTTTTTAGTGCCATTGATTGAAATTATGAAAAATTAAATTTTAGGGGAGACTTAGTACAGTTGTTACAGTCAAATATTGACCAATAGGGAACAAGTTTTATGAATGCCACCGATATAAGATGCGCTCCTTTCCGTTTTGACCTCACAATAGACGTTTCAAGACTGAGTGATGATGTATCAATTTTATGGTCAAAAAACACATTTTCAGGTGAGATTTCAGACTTTTTCGTTCTCACTGTATTTTGTTTTAAGTCAAATATGCTAAAGATTCACAAAATTCTTGCATTTAACAACCACATGGAGACAATGTTAGCTTAATGACTGGCTGATGGTTACTGGGACAGCCTGTGTGGACTTGTACAAGGGAAAAAGCAAGAGAAAAATAGGTGCAGTGTTTAAATTTCAAGCTATTTGCCCTCAAAGGCTGAACCCCAGACTCTGGCTTATACATTTGCCACAACTGCTCTTCAGGCTCTGATTAGTGAGGCTGTCCAGACAAAAGGATAAGTATGACACAAGATCTTGTTCTATTCCATGCTCTTCTTGTCATATATTTATATTAAATAAAGAGTTCTTAAATATTGGACTATCTGAAGCCTATTTAATACATCACACTGTTACAACTGTACAATAACAGTGTTACAACTGAACCTGGTACTGCGAATGGTTGTAACACTGTACACTGTAACACTATGTTTGAGAGACTGCCACAGACTTTTGGAGCTACTTAGCACTCTACCATTAATGTCTTCGTGTAAAATACAAATTAAGGTACCATGTATAAAAGTCATAGAGGACTAGCACAAATGATCATTAAATGGGGAGGGAGAAAGTAAAATGTGTTAGGAGTGTACGCGGTCTCTCCTAATTGGTCTATCCACGCAGTATGTATGTGAAAATCTTGTGTTACATAAAATTGTAATTCTGCAAAGTAATGTTTTCTTTTTTTTTCCGTAACTGTAACGGAATAAAATCACATTGGATTTGTGTCCTGATAACATAACTCTATAACATGTATTCTGTTAGTCCCCATGCTTTTCGCTCAGCAGTTTTGTGCCTCAACACCATGTTGGAAACTGGACTTTTCAAAGGTCAGCTTCAACTGCCTCCCCATTGTTTTAGATTAGCACCATTCGCATAGAACAGCTATCATTTAATCGGTCTTTGGCGTGCCAGTTTCATGGCTTAGCTCATCTTCCGTCAACAGATTTATCTTGGGAACCCGAATTCTCTCATAGAGCACTTCTATTTTGTGCTCCTTCTCAAAACCTGATAAAGTTCTAGTCTCTCTCTATTGCCATGGTGCTGCTGTGTGTTTATATGTGGCAAACGTTTTGAGGTGCCTCTATTCGGTAGTGATAAAAAAAGGACATGCAAATACATTTGAATTCCAATCTTGAAAACTTTCAAGTGTGATTGCTCAGTGACATATGTCATCTGTTAAGGACATGTTCAGGGTGGCGTGGAAGCACAATGCAGAAGCAAGGATATAGGAAACAATGGGATTGTTTATCCGGTCCAGGTTCGGTACTCAGGAAAGACAGAAAATCGAGGCAACTGTGTCTTGATCAGTAGGCAATTTTCAAGGTCCAGGGGCAGGCGAGGTGTCTGTGATGGCAAAAGCAGTCCAACAGTCCAAATGTTCTGCAGACAGAATTTGTGGAAGAGAAAGGAGGTACGGGTTCGATACACCCAATACAAGACCACCAGATTGAGACAACTCTAGAATGAGACAAAAATGGCAACGGAGTGGCAAACGTGTCCAAAAACATGAGTGCTTAAATAGTGAGCAGGAGAGGATATTAGGGTGCAATCACGGCAAGTTACACCAGGTATGAGTGGAAATCAGAGCCATGGCGATAGTAACCAAAAAAGGCAAGGGAAAGTGAAAGGGGGAAAGAAAGAAAACTAAAACTGACAGCCAGACTTTGACATGATGATTTAATCTAAAGCATTTTAGTAAACCTGATCGTAGCCTTTATTGCTCATTCAAAACCCTAACTTAAACGTTACCTTGTGCTTAAAACCATTATTTGATGCCTGATCCTCGCGCCTTGATACGGTTATGCAAAGCCATAATCTTTTCTTGAACCCCTGGCCAGAATACCCCATAAAAACACATTTAAAACCTTAATCCTTAATTTTAAACATGAATATGAAACAATTACCAACCTTTGGTTAAAATTTTAAGTCAGAATGAAACCCGACTTCAAAGGGATACTCTTTAATACTCGACAATTAGATGTGACTGTATTGTGTAGTGCAACCAAAAACGGATCCTACAAATGCACAAGGAGGAACACAAACTACGGAGATTCAAAGTGACCAAACTGCACCATTTTCTTGTCATTGCCCAGCCTTTTTTTGGGTACCCTTAGCAGCAAGATGGCATACATTTATGTAGGCTTCCTCTCGGTAAGTCCATATCATGTAAAATAAATGCATATTTCTTGAACTACGTGTCTTTCGAAAAATTGCACGTTATATGATAATTTATGTGTTTTAGTTTATCATTCAAATCAATGTTGTTTAATTTTTAATAAATTATGTTTTTTTTTTTACCGAAAGGACGTTGTAAATAATACGCAATAGTCCCTTTAACCAATTAAATTGCAAACGCAAACTAAAAACCTACATATTGACTTCGAAGTCATATATATATTTTTTAAAACCATGCCTTCTAACCAACACTTTGTTATCCCTTACCTCTGACTCAGACAAATATATCTGGTTTTATCACTTGAAATTATATCTTTTGCAAAAATAAAAACCTCACTATCATGCTAAAAAGATGTATGTACATTTTTTTTGTCTTTTTAAAGAAACATTTTCCATTGTAAAAATGAAGGGGGGCATATATTGCAATTTTACAATAATTGACAATGTTGTTAAAAATGTTTAGGTATGTTTATGATTTTTCTTCGTAGCAACAGATTTCATGTGTAGGGCGATAACTACAGCATCACGACACGGAGCTTTTGCATCTCCATCATCTGATGGACCAAAGGAGCTTAATTTGTCTCCTTAGATGTGCGACTTGCCTCCCCCTTTCCCTCCTCCTACAGCCTTTGCTCACTGGGGAAGTGTGAATTAGATTAGATTAGTGGTAAGGCCTTTAAAGTACTCCCCGGTGTTGTACCAGGAACACCAACCTCATAGACGTTTATGCCTGTGGTGGACTATGGCGCCCTCCCTGGGAAGAATGATTTTAAAGCTCTATATGAGTGTTTAGATCACCTTCTTAATCCCTGCCCTCCTCACCTTGTTTTGATACTAAGAAGCCTGGGTAGACTTTTAACCTCTAATTATAGAAAAGCTTGTCTTGCAACTTTAATTTGAAACCCACATCTGAAAGAATGGCGGGACAAATGTGTTGAGGATGCTGCTGATTCTAATAATTGGCAGTCATTTGAATAATGGAATAATTGACTGAATAAGGTGCAGGAAATATTTTGCACTTTAAAAACACAAGCAAAGTTATCTAAGGAAAATAAGAAGAGTAAAATGATGTTTTTATGTTGGCAGATCATTTTGTTATTTTTGCAATCTATTTTTTTTCTTTATTTTTACAAAATGGACCAAATACTTGCAGGATAGCTGAAACAAAAAAAAAAACATATTACACAAATCAAGTACTATTTCACTTGATCTGTTTTTTAAATTTGACTCTTCATTAATTCTTGCTGCGACATTCTGCAAAAAGTCCACCTAAAACAATTCAAGAAAAAAATAAAAATTACATTTAAAAATAGCTACATATTATCTGACATGAAAAGAGTTTTTAACATGTCCATTCTTACAGTATTATTTTACTTTAAAATCTGATTTCAATCCCTACACTATGTTTTGGTGTATTTTTTTTAAATATTTGACCTATTTTTCCCGATTTTCTATTGTCTTATTTATTATCTTTATTTCATGTTTATGTCTATTCCCGGCCGTTGTTTTGACTATTGCGTCATTGTTGCTATTATTCAATCAGGTTACTGTTCTTTGATCTACCCATCCTTTGAGACTGATCTGTTTTTTGTCACCTTGAAGATTCAATAAAAAGAGGGGGCTCAGAGAAGGGCTTTAGAAGGGATGAAATTATCTTATCTGAAAGCCTCACTCTCAGTTCTCCTTGCAAGTTCAAAATCCAATGATGTTTTATCGCTTTATTTTGAGTGTCCACTAAGGTTGTAAACTTAACAACTACGTTGTTATCAATGACAAAGACAATTTTTTATTTCACTTCCTTAAAACCAGCAGTGTTGAATAAAAGTCCTTAAGTCCTTAATGTAAAGTCATTTGTCTTTTTTCTGGAATGAATTGAGATTGGTTTTGTTTGAGCCTAATGCAAAGAGGTGGTCTTGGCTGTCTTCCAGTCAGTGATCAGAGGTAATTGTCGGCCCTGTGGTGTTCTCTGTGTCTTGATTAGCGCTGTTGTCTTGAGTGTTGTGATTCTTGCTGTAGTTAAGGCCAGATTAGCACCCAATCCTCTTTGTCTGGCATGTTTGGCGTCTGTCAGCCAAAGGTCAGCAAAAGCTTTTTTTTTAATTTTGGAAATGGAATACATTCAACATGAAATTAGAACATATTTGACTTGCCCACAAATTAGTTTACAAATGAACATATACTATTTAAACTTACAGGCATACACATCAATTGTAATTTAATGGATAAAGAAGAGGAACTGCATGGATACATTTCATGTCAACCACCCGTGAAGTAAAACCGGATGATTTACAGTAATGCTGTCACCAATATTGGTACTGAGTCGTCAAAAAGAAAGTCAATTCCATGTACTGACAAAGTACTATTTTATTGCTAAAGCAATTTCATACAGCTGCAATCTGATCTCTGGTTTTACAAAAGCAGATAAATCTTAATCCAGTTGATTCTTTTTTCCCATTTCATTTATTCATTTATTCCTTTAGACATTTAGTTAGTTATTCAGTTTAATGTTTGTATGTATTTAATTGATTCTCTAAAAGAACTGGTTCGATAAACCAATTCCGGTATTGTGCTTGCACACCTGCCAACACTACTGCCTTACGCGTTAGACCCCTTTTTAAATACTTTTGTTGTACCATTACTGCATCCATCTGTGACACAATGCCTAGGTACAGAGACCCCTCGCTACTCTGCGCTTCAGTTATTGCTTGTTCACTCCTTCGCTGATTTTTTATTGAATTGAATTGGCTTTATTGTCATTGATATGAATGTATCATAGCATTGTTTCTAATAGACAGCAAACAACGTTGAACAGATTAGAGAGGGTACTCTATGTTGGGTGGGTGTTACTGCGTGCCCGACTGTGATAGGCTGCTGTATGCTGTCTGTCAAACAGCCGGGGCTTGCACAGTCAACGTCTCAGAATCAAAACAAACTGGGAAGTTTAGCGGCCACTAGCTTTTAGCCATTTGTTACATTAAAAATAGATTCATCAATTAAATCGGACTCTAAGAAAAGTCAGAAGAACGCAAAGAAATGGTGCTGCGTGAACAGTCATTGTATCCATAAATCAAATGAGGCAAACAACAGCCTGGCAGCAGGTCTGGCCTACTGCTCGGCTAACAGTCAATGCTAGCACTCAACTAGGCAGCCGCTCGTCTCCGTACCCACACAGGCGGAGGCGCTTCAACGTCCATGACGGTGTGGCAAGAGCCTAAGTGTTCCAGTTTCCATGTGAGGGCCAAAGCCCAGACGATACAGTCGTGTTGAGGAAAGTGGGGGGCTATTTGCTTATACCCGAAGCTGTTTTGACTTTTTGCCATTTCATTTTTAATTATGTATAATGACAATAAAACTTTTCATTCAACTGCAATTATGTGTTTGTTGATCTATAGTTTGTATTTTGTTACAGTCATATACTCTTAGTCGCTAAGGACGTCATTTAAATATCTTGGAGCTGTCATATCATTAGAGGGGTCATAACCATAAATCATGGCCAGGATGGCTCAAACCAAAGCTGCACTTGCCGGTCTTAAATCCATCTGGAAGGACAAGAACATAGCAATGAAATCAAACATCAGACGCTGGCAAGCGCTGGTTACTTCCATCTTCCTCGACGCTTGGGAGACATTGACTCTCACAGCAAAACTGAAAGCTGATGCTCCTCTTTAATCCGTCTGTTTCTTTGTTAAACATATGTGCTTTTCCAGCTAATCTAGCACAAACACTTGAAGTTTTTTTCAGGCTTGCAAGGCATCAAACAGAAATCCCAAGTCATGGAAACCTCTACTGTACGATTGCAGTGGGGCAGAATGCTTAGAAAATAAAGTCTATTTTATAACACTACTACACGTTACTATTTGATATTATTTATCATGAGTAGTAGACCTCACAACACTTCAGATCCCATCAATTTTTAAAATCATCCCCATTTAATCGAGAGCAGTGCACCTTTTAAAAAAGATGGCTGTCCCGGGGCTGCTCATCAATCCCGCTGCAGTTTATCCTTTCCGTCAGTATATCGGGGCGCCTACAGCGACCTGGCGTCAGGATTAATCCGTCTTTGGGATGCTGCCGAGATATTTTGGAAATCTGCAGGCGTGCAAAGCAGACGCACCATTTGCGCTGCCGTCCCAGAGACAGGAAAGAAGTTCTACTCTTCAGCCAAAGGCGACAACTCGTTTTGTCGTCTGTCACTGGGCTCGGCTGACGGTGGGGACAAGATGGGGTTTTTATTTCTCGCTCATCGCCCTTAGCGGAATAATGTTTGCTGGAACCTGGTAAGGAGTAATTGATGCGACTTGTTTTCCTTCCAAGATTTTAATTTTTATCCTGGATTTTCTTTCTTTCCTTCCGTTTTCACAGTCACTTCCTAATTACCATTTCCGTATATTTGAACTTCTCTCACTAATCCTCTTCAATGTAATCTGTTCCATCCGTTTCAGGAACGTGTTATCCTTTTAGAATTTCAAGATAGCGGTAATAATCCCGATCTTTACCTTGCCCATTATAACAGCCAACAAATGACTTTGAATGAAGTTTCAATAACTTTAACAAAAATCCCACAAAGGTTGCAAAGGTGGAATTTAATTGTTGGCCTTAAAGTGAGAATCTATATTATAAGCGCCTCCTAGTGTTTGACTTTTTGAAAGCCAGACTTGTTTCAAATTAAGTATGGCTTTTCGAACATATCATGTGACGTTATTTTGTTGTTGAGTTATTGTTTTTGTTCTGTTTTCATTTTGATGTTTGAATAAAGTTTTTATTCATTCATTCAAGTATTGCGTCTCCTTGGGAGGCCAGTTTCCACCCAGCACACAGCCTACAAAAGCACCTGTACCCACACGAGGTGTCACAGTCCAATCTCACCCCAAAAACAACAAGCTTTTTTAACATTGTCCAGCTAACTTTTGTATTTTGATTCAATTTTGAAGGCCTACAGAAAACGTTCTGTAGCTTGTTGTGGTAAATAGACTTGCATTTGTAGTATAGAGTTACATACATTTAGAAATGTAGAAAGACTTGCTTACAGTGTGAGGACAGGTCAGATTGACAAGCTATACAGGCATAGAACATATCATAGAAAGCTTAAACCCTCATCTTCTATCAGGAAAAAAGGTATGTTTCTAGCTTTTACCTCTGTTTCGTAAACAACAGTTGAACATTGCTACGTTTCTTTAAAAAAAACAGCTTTTGTTAAGGATGCATTTCGAGCAGAACATTTATTTTGGTGCTTTTTTTTACATTCGTGATACATCAATATCCAAACAAGGCTTTCCATAAACATACGGGAACTTTGCTTGCAAAATATCATTTTATCCCAAGAACACTTATCTTTTGAGCAAATGATGCAATAACTTTTCAGTGCCTATTGTTTCCGATGAAACGCTCACGCAAATTTGGTCACCATGGCAATAGCGTTCCTGTGGACGTGCATGGAACGTCATCCCTTTCTGACCGGACGACGACAATGGGACTTGGTTATCTTTTTTAGAAAGAAAAAAGCGTTACTTGTCTGTACTTATCCATATCGCTATTCGCTACCCTCACTAAGCTGTGTCTCGCCATATGGGGCCGCGTCCACACATTTATTCCCTGGATACTGGAAAGAACACTAGGAAGTGGGGGTTTCCTCAATGTGAACACAAAGATTTGATCAAAGCCACTCCTGCCCTCTGATGGTGATTTATCATTTTGAAAGAATTTTTAGGGGCATGATTCTTACCAATGAGCTGCACCAAATCCTTGATGTTTTTTTTTTTGTTTGTTTTACACTTTGGCACTCTGGGACAATGCTTTTGAAAACGTTTTGATATGTTCTGGCATTGAATGAGTTAAAAAAAACTTCAGTTATCAATTTGCAACAGCATTGATTTAAATACTAGACAAAAATATACGAACTATCATACAAACGTGCATTTTTCAAAATACTCCCAGGTCAAGAAATTTGCCCTGTCTCCTTGAAAGCTCTCATCGCATGACACAGGAGCAATAATGCAGTAGGGAAAAACAACCAAGGTGACTCGGCAGCACGCACCTGTCAGTTTTTCAGATATGGTTGCTTATCTGAAACCGTCAGGCGTTTGGTGGAGCTGAGACCTAACAGGATCTGAACGAGCCGGCGGGAGTTTACGTGGCCAGGAGAGAGCGGGAAATGAGTGGTCAGAGGATGAAGGCGTAAAGCAGTATGGCCGTGTACACGTGTGTGAATGTGTGTGTGTCTCGGAACTGCACACCTCCCGGTGTTGCGATAAGAAGCTGCGAAAAGCAATCACTTCAGCTACCCCGCAGACCCAACTGGCATCTTCCCGTCTCCTCACCTGCAGCGTGCGCTGGTGCAAATGTAGCCAAGATAGACAGAATACTTTGCTCCCAACTTGTTGACCCCATTCGAAATGCATAACGTTGACCTTATGCGAAAACGGCTCGGCTGAATTTTTTTGGGTTAGTTTTATGCAAGGCAGGTAGAAAGACCTTCTTCATTTTTCATGTTTTTGTTACCTTTTCACTGGATTCCGTATATTGTAAATTATGATTAACCCTTAACTGGTATGCGGTAATGGTCGCAATGACATACTCTAAGGCCATTATCGCATACCATATCTTTTTAAAATCCTTTTTTTTTTTCATTAAGGTTTTCTACAAATTCATCAGAGGATGGTAAGGCCGTCATCACATGAGAAATCTGTAAACAGTAGGGCCAAAATTGAACGGGGAAATGTTAAGATTTATTTTCTAATTAGCCATTGTTTCGACGAACTCATGATGTGGTATCAATACTAAATAATTGGTGATTTAAAAATATGACTAAGTACAACTATTACACTTTTCCTCAAAATACAATTATTGTCAGTAAGGCAAATTTTGTATGAGGTCAACGATAAGGTTTCCAACTCAGGGTTCACGGACAACAATGGCCAGCATTGAAAACGGTAAACTCAATCGACAAAGCAGACAGTCCGAAAGTTCATCAGGCGACACTCATTATCCAGAAGGGCATGCAGGGATTTGGTACATTGGAAGAACAAACGGCTGAGACAAAGGGGCTTTAGATGTGACAATGAAGACGATGAACTAGCAAAGAACTAAGGGGGCAGAGTACCAATAAAGGGAAGAGAACAAGTTGTGATAGGAGGAAAAAAATGTGGGGGAATTGGGAGAAGTAACCACAGCAGTGAGGAGCAAAATTGAGAGAGAGAGAGAGAGAGAGCCATAGGGAGAAACAGAGAGAGAACTTAGAGTGAAACAAGTACCTGCAGGATTGTGAAAACTGTGGAACACAGTTTGAAGTGCAATATCTGGGTTGTTTATTGTTTTTATTTTAGGTATGAATACTTTATTTTATATAATATTTTTTCTTTATTATATTTGTATATTTTGCCAAATGGAACACGACTCTAATTTAATTGATACTAAAGATGATTCTGATCAATTCAAATTAGTTTTTTGCAGACTACAATTCAAATGGAAACATTTTTAGCGATCCATTGGTTAATAAATAAAAGTATCATTGGATTACCTTATTAATATAATCGTTTGATGCAGCCATAGTAAATATCCATTTGTAGATGAAAAATCAGAATAATATTTTCCAGCCCTAACCATGACAAATTTTAGGCAATCTACTTCCTGAATACTTAGAAAGCAGAACTAGACTAGTTTAATAACGGATGGTCGATGGCACTATATCAGTGACAGCAGGACTGTTATGCAAGACTATAAACATCAAAGCCGCATGGAAAAAAAGACACAAGCATTTTCCTGGCTTTACCGATGCTCGTTACTTCGCAAGTCCCTCAACAAATACGTAAGGACTTTAAGGACTCTCATTAGCTGGCGATGAACATTCTCGAGGTGACAGAACCACGTGAATTATTCATTTTCTGTTTACAACAAGTGACAGGTTAGCGACCTTCGTGATGAGTGCCCGTGAAGGTACATACTGAAGTAGTACAACGACAAAGGCTTCTTCAGCGCCACCCGTAAAATCTGACTTTTACTTTTTGCTTTTCTGTGGAAAAGATGCAGACTGAGGCGAGGGTATAACTTCAACTTGTTGTGTCAAAACTGCACTTTCTTCGCATTTATGGCCAGTGCCAGTTGAGGTTCTTAAACATAACGTAAAACAACGATAATTTGATCTAAGATTTAAAAGAACAACTAGGATTTTGTATGTCCTTACGTTGTCTCTGAGTGATATTTGTATTTTCTTGTTGACTTTTTCTGTTTTGTCATGTTGCAACAAACATCACGTCACAGAATGAACAAATCACCTGAAACGAAAAAAGGGATGACAGGTTGAAGCCAAAGGTTTTGACGACACCCGTACCCAAAACAACTTTGCACGCTTCTTTGATCAATAGTATAAATAAACTATCATATCTTACATCATTATAACATTCTTTTGTTAATTCCTTTAAAAAATGACCACATAATTGAATAATTGAGACAGTATTTCAGTTTATGAGAAATTGTTCTTCTCCACACTCTCTGACAACAATATAACGTGTAAAACCTGTGAAAAACACGAATTTACTTGTGAAAATTTTAAAGTGGGATTGGACATGCACCAAGAGTGAGCCACAAGAGCCCAACCAGTCCAGTTGAGCACACACCAAGACCCCCCTACCATCGCTTTTTCAGCTCAGATGACATCAGCCAGATCAAGGGTGTTCTCCAGTGTCGTCTGTTTGAGGAGGACCAAGATGGCATCTTGCCGTTACTGACACCGAAAGCCATTTCGGCGTTGCTCACACCAATGTTGCTCCAATGAGCATACTATATTTACAGATCAAGGTCAAGCTGGACATCAGTATTAAGGTCTTTTGGGAGGCCAGTTCGCCAGCACAAAGCCTGCCAAAGCCTGCCAAAGCCCCTGCACCCACACCTGGTGTCACATTTCAATCCCACCCCAAAAACAACAAAACAAAAATGAGCTTTTTTAACCTTGTCTTCAATTTTGTTTGCATCCGTACTGCTTTTCTTCATGTTGAAAAAGGAGCTTGTTAATGCCCTTGAAACAAGCAATGAGGCACAATTGAGGTTCATTATTACTAGGATTTTAACCATTTGCAGTATCCCTTTCACTTATCTGTTAATTGTACATAAAAGTTTTCATCATCACACGCATTTGTTGACTATACATTTACATCAGTTAGATTTCATCCTCAAAAAAACACATAAAAAATCTTACACTGTAGATATATATAAACATTTCTATTCCTTTATATTTATTTAATTTTTTCTTTCCCCTCTTGTCCTCTTAATCATGTGTTAAGGAGAAAGGGTACCAATCCTAAAGTATTTTGTAAAGAATAAAATACAAATAAAAAGACAAAGTGAGAAATAAATTAAATTTAACTGAGAAATTCCAACATGATATAAATTCTGTTGTTGATGAGTGCAGGTCTTTAATCCTCTTGACCAGCTGTGTTTTAACTTGAACTGGGAGACTTCCGCTTGTTTTAAAAAAAAAAAAAAAAAAAAAAAAAAAAAAAATGTCACCCAGGTGCTGTCTAAGGGTCAGAATGCTTTCATTTGACAAGTCTTCTGAGCGATTTTAGCATTCATTTTGGTGAGATTGTTGTTGATGTCCACTTTTTGGCTCTTTAATTTAGGACCTTGCTTCTAAATGACACGTTTCTCCAAATGGTTGGAAACCGGTAGCAAAACAGATGATCGGTTATTTATTCTCGATGGAAGCTAATAGCAAAGGTCAACAATGGCATCATTTATTGTTGTGTTTACATTTCTGAATTGAGTAATCCCTTGTTGAGCCACTGTCTCCATGTTTTGGTTTGGGTTTGTATTTCTTGCGCGTGACTAAACCTTTAGTTAAATCAATGAGACGACCACATTCTTTAAAATCATCTACCTTATGTTGTCGAATTTAAATTCTCTCTTCCATTTTTTTGTGTAGTTGTTGATTTTCTCTGATGCTCTGTCGATATGGCCTGATTGCCACTTTGATTTTCTCAATTCTGTTCTTCATTTTCACTGCGTTGTTCTTAAGTCTTTCTTGATTTCTTTCATTGCTTTCTGCACATCCTCCTGCTACTTTTTTCCCCATAAGTTCAGTCAGCATTTGCTAAATTTTCTCAGCATTTTTCTCTATGTTGTAGTCCATCCTTTAAAATCCTTCTTTTTACAGCGGATTTTGCTAGTCCACGTTGTCTGCTTTCCTTATTTGGACATTCATTGTAGTTATTAAAAGTTTGTTCGTAAGAAAGACAAAAAAAACAAAACAAAAAACAAAAAAAAAAAACTAAATAAAACAGCAGAAGCAGAAAGAACAAAACATTTTAACAGAAAGTAAAGAGGAGAAAAAATTCGGGATGAGTCTGAAAAGCTTTCGTCCTCGTTAGACTCTGGAAGGGAACTGCGAGACTCTGTAAGGATCTGCCATATTAAAATGGATTTGATGATCTGAAACTTGCGAATGATAAATATGCAAAAAACACAGAAATCAAGAAGGGGGAAAATACTTTTTCACGGCACTGTATGTATAATATGTTCCAATGTTATTTTCTATTAAAAAGTATCAAACATTTACGGTATAATTGTTTCACTCTGAACTCCCGTTATTATTATTTCATCTAGATTGTATTTATTTTGAAAGTTATTCTTTTAAAAAACTCATTTTTATTTTAGTCATTTGCATCTGTAGTGGTATTTACTTTAATTTGTATAATCCATGTCTAACGTTGTTTTTCTCATTTCTCTTTTCTTTTGGTTATTACGGTACTTATCATCACAAGGGTTACTGGAGCCCATTTTAGCTTATTTAGGGCAGTGAGCACAATTAGATAGACTATTGGATAAACTATTGACACTCATTATTCTGCGTATTATTGTCATTGTTAGTAACGATGTGATTTACATTTTTATCTAATATTCAGAATCTTATTATTAATATTGTTTCACCTATTTGGTCCCCTTAGGGAAATTCATTTCCATCAACTGTACCAGAACGTGCGCCAAATGACCAGTATTCCCAAGTGGTCTCCAGTTCAACCACTAACCAGGCCTGACCCTGCTTAACATCGCAAGATTGGGCGTTCTCAGGGTGGTATGGTTGTAAATAGCCCCTGTGGATGCTCTTGTAGTGTTCAATATCTTAAGTTAAATTTAAGATCAATTTGACTTTACGGTCACTGTAAATATAAATTCAGATCGTAGATATTTCTAGAATGTTTTTCTCTAAGCTTGTGATTAGTTAAAGTGACATTTAAATTCTACCACAGTTTGTTTTGTTGCCTTGACACTTTGTGAATGGTTTATTCCTGTGGAATGATGGTCTTTTATGGAGAAAGTGGAAGTCCTATATCTGTCTAGATATGGACATGATCCCTCCGGCCCAACAGCGGACGTAAAAGTTCCTTGACATGCACAATCACTAGCCGCTTATTGTTGTGCTGGAATGTCCTGCCTGCTTTGTTTTCCCGTGTAACATTGTGAGGTGAGCGCCTTGAGCCAAGTTGCCTGGCGATACTTCACGGCAGGGAAGCAGAGCAATTTGTTTGCGGATAGCTTGGAGCTTATTGTCTCAGCTTGACGGATGGGCTAAGAACTCGTACTCAGGTTGGCTTTCCTGGCGAATCGCCGCTCCCTTGCCAAAACTCATTATTTATATCGACAGTAGAAGGAGATTCCGTCTCCACGTCGAGTACGACACTCCAAAGTAATCATGAAAGTCAACCATACACAGATTCAATTGGGAATTTGATGAAATAAAATGATATCAATATGACATCATGAGAAGATGAAATAGTGTCTAGGTTTTTTAACTACCCACTAATTCAGTACTTCTCAATTATTTTTTGTCACTCCCCCTTGGAAGAATAAATCCTCACTTTTTGAGAACCATTGCACTGAACCTCCATATCACCAGTAGCTCAACTAGTGGTATGTTTGCCTTACACAAATAAGGTTAGTTCAATCCCCAGTCAAGCCATTACATAAGCCAGTATATTATTTTCCTTGCTAAGGTTGGGGAGTCAGCCGTGCAAGGCATTTACCTACTTATCAAAAGCATTATGGGTTCACCGTTTTGCCCAAAAACACTTTGCTATTTAACTCCCAGGAGCCAGGAAATAAACTTGTGACTTCTTAGTTGGAAGATAAGCGCCCTACCTCCTTAGCTACAACTGCCTCAAAACCAAGGTTTCAAATATTTTATAGGATTACAAATGACCCAACATTTTAAGCCAAATTGGACTTTTGGGCTTTATACATTGCTAGGAGTCAAAATGGTCAGGGTTTTCACATGATGTGATCCCAAACCAAGTTAGTTTAATCTCTGGGGTTTGGGTTTTGTTTGGAGCTACGGTAAGGGTTTTGCTTGGAGCCAGGGTTTTAAGACATCTTTAGGATTTCAAAATACCCACCAATTGGAGCCAGTTTTGACTTTTGAGCATTGCACGTTACCAGTAGGTCAACTGGTAAGACACTTGCCTTACAAACACAGGATTGTATATTCGTTCATCAGTCAAGCTTGTGTAAATTCAAGGATTTGAGCTCAGTGTAGTGTTGCAGCTAGCGTTAGGGTTTTGGTTTTGGCTTGGTTTAGAGTTGGAACTAGGGTTCGAGTTTTGCTTGGAGCTAGGTTTAGGATTTTAGCCATGAATCTTCTCTTCCATTTCCTTGTGTAATTGTTGATTTTCTCTGATGCTCTGTCGATAAGGCCTGATTGCCACTTTGATTTTCTCAATTCTGTTCTCCATTTTCACTGCGTTGTTCTTTAGTCTTTCTTGATCTCTTTCATTTCTTTCCGCACATCCTCCAGCTCCTGATATTCCCCCATAAGTTCATTCAGCATTTACTAAATTTTTCTCAGCATTTTTCTCTATGTTCTAGTCCATCCTTTAAAATCCTTATTTTTATAGCGGATTTTGCTAGTCCATGTTGTCTGCTTTCCTTGTTTGGACATTCATCGTAGTTATTAAAAGTTTGTTTGTCAGAAAGACAAAAAAAAAAAAAGAAACAAAATAAAATAAAACAGCAGAAGCAGGTTTGGGTTGGAGCTATGTTTATGGTTTTCGTTGGAGAAAGTGTTGGTGTTTTGGTTGGACCTATTTTTCGGGCTAAGGTTGAACACACACACAAACCTGCACACGTGACTCACAAAGTGTCAGTTATCAGTGTAAGCCTACTGCCTTGCCATCGACACACCCACATCCAACATTGAGGTCCGTCATCTATTATGAGAGCAGAAAACAAGGGCGGGTAATATCTGACTTTAATTAAAAGTGGCAGTGGGATAATGTCCTTCATTTGAAGTGGAATCCAGGGTGACCCGAGTCCTCTACATGCTCTATTGGTTGCCGCTAGTCGTCCCTCCATGGCTCCCTTACAATCAAACACAAATTTCAGATCAGTTTTCTTGACTCTTTTCGACTGTCAGACTCACAAAGAACAGCTCTGATTATGTTCATGTTGATTATTATTTCATGCAAATTTTAAAGTGCACTCAGAGTTTCAAGATTTCTATTTTTTATGATTTTGTTGCATACAAACATTAAAAAACAAACTAAAACACATCCAAGATATGCGTTGATGTAGATATGGTTGTGTAACCAAATGTTATGACTCACCAACGCTTAGGGCCATAAACAAGAAGAAGAAGAAGACGGACATTTTGCTTCAAGGTCTGCACTGTGGCGGACTTTGGATGAACATAAATGCGAGATGGAATAAACAGACAATGTGGCATCCTGATAGAAGGAGGTTGTCCATAGCTGCCGGGTGTATTAAACCAAAACAGAAACTTTCCTTTAGGCTGGGCAACGATTTGCTAGGTGCCAACTGCAAACCCATTGCACACACACTCACAATCGCATGCGTTCACGGGTGCTGTATTAATAAGCTGCTGACGGAGTCTGAGTTTTATCGGTTTTATCTGTTCTCATCTTGCTCTTAGCAAAAATTTCCGGGCTGTGCAACACTTTATGTAGGAAGAAATGGTGGGTTGGAGAGTGACTTTATTCTCGTCACTACAGTTTTTTGTTAATGTAACATGAAAGTGGTGAAAGAAAGAATAAGCCTGTTTTGAGTACTGTCCAAACTCCAAACCGAACCCCAAAAACGATAAAAAAGGAAGAGTTTAGTTAATTGCTTTGAGAAATGCACATACTTGCACGCGCAACATAGGGCGCTAGAAAGAGGCTGCAATTATGACAGGAAATGGCATCAGTGAGTAGAAAACTTCCAAATTCCTTGCAACAACTTTAACTCGACTTCAGTTTTAGCGTATTTTCCATTGATAGGCAATGGAGGTTGGACCAGCTGAAATTGTATTTTTTTGTTGTTGTTGTATACCCAAGGCAAAAATGTTCAAAATCAAAACATGAGTATGAAACATGTTGAGAAAGCTCAAACTTTGAGTGCTCAGAGGTTGTGGGTCCAATTACTGGATCTTAAGACTAAGTATCTTTGAGGCGGATAGTGAACCTCCTGTAGCTCCTGATGCTGCAACATCAGTAGTTTGGACTTCGACCAAGTCTGATAAAGTACACAGCCCTCAAGGAAGATGCTATTGTTTTCATGCGACCCTGAGAAATTTCATTCTAGTAAAAGAAACGTTTAACTCGTGTCATGTAGAACATTTCCATATTTAAAAGAATGAATCTTAAAGGGTTTTAATTATTTCCTCCAGTGTGTATTTCTTTTTCTGTGCTTCCCTCGTATATTAAAAAAGCAAAACATTCATGTCAACATACCATAGTTTCATTGAGTTGCTGTCAATGAACATCCATTCATCTTTCTATTATCTGTGTCGCTTATCCTCACTAAGGTAGCAGGGGTGCTGGAGCCCATTCCAACCATCTTCACGCAGTGGGCAGTGGGACACCCGGAAGTGGTTGCCAGACAGTCACAGGGCACACAAAGACAGACAACTTACTCGTTCATTCACACCTAGGGACAATTAGGATTGGCCAATTAACCTGATATGCATATTTTTTAAATGTGGGAGGAAGCTGGAGTGCCCGGAGGGAACCCAAGCAGTCATGGGGAGAACATGCAAACTCCACAAGGGGAGGCCGCGGTAGCTGTAGTGGAACCCTGGTCTTCTGCACCGTATGGCTGTGCGCTAACCATCCAGTCGCCGTGCCACCTATCCATTAACACATTCTTCTCAAATTAAATTCAGAATACGTTTCTGGTCCCAAGGGTGCGTTCAAGAGGAATCCACCAGCAGATGCTCGTAAAAAGCATGCAATAAAACAGTGTTTATTTGTGTGCTGTGTGTTTTTTGTAATGTAAAATACTGTAAGTGCCTTAGCTCAGTGGAGGTTAGGGAAAGCTGTCATCGCAAGTGCACGCATAGCTTTGATCATCAACACAGTGAATGGAAAGAGCTACCAAACAACAGATTAGAAAAAAAGATGCGAGAGGTCAATTTTTTGTCAGCAAATTGTTCCTGCATGCAATGGCTCCTATTGTGAGGTCACTGATTGCTTTTTTGGTCTCTGCTTTAAGTTATCACCTAGCCTCGCAAAGCCCCTTTTCCTTTTGACCCGGGGCTGACACCAATGATTGATCCTGCCACTCGTGTAAATGCCTGTGCGCCAACACAGCGCACTGACGCACTCAAACGCGACCAAGCGGAAAATTAGAAATCTCTTCATCCCGGCTCCGTTTGAAATCCGATACCAATACACACACACACGGTGTATAGCCCTCCCGCCCACCTATGCACCACCTTGCTGCTTACCGTCTGTGATAAAATGATACATTTGTGCGTATGTACATGAAGGTCGGTGGGAGGGAGTGTGCTTACATCTGAGCAGACATGGGGACTTGAGACTTAGTGACTTGGACTCGAGTCGACTCGAGTCGCTGTTTTTATGACTTGTGACTTGACTTGGACTTGGCAATCTAAGACTCGGGACTTGACTTGTGACTTGACTTGCCCAAGAAAAAAATACTTGGGACTTACTTGGGACTTGAAGGTGAAGACTTGAGACTTACTTGAGACTTGCACATGTGTGACTTGGTCCCATGTCTGTATCTGAGCCACTGCCCTTTGGACATCAATTTTTGAGAGCTATCTAGTTTTATTTTAACTTTTCTCATGACGAACATGTTAAAGGCATTCTTTTTATGTCTCATAGTGTTCCACATGGTCTTGTGTGCAGGAACTTCAGGGCAGAGCGGTCCGCTTTTGGCCACGCTGCCCATGACAGGGCGCCCACTACAGCCCCAGCTGGACCTTAAGCACCTGATGCCATTCCGCCTGAATGGGTCCTCCCCGCTCAGCCTATTCCCTAACTTCAATACTGTGAGTGATGTCTCCTCACTCATTTTATCCTCATTTTATTCATAGTTTCCATGTTAATCAGATTTTTTTTGTGCCACCATTGTGTCATATGTAGAGGAGCGTTACCATCAAGCGTGGACCAACCACTGTATGCTTTTCTGTACCACGGATCGGTTCAATGGCCAGCATTAAACATATTTGTACTTTTTTGAAAAAAATGATAAAGATAATTATAAAAACAATTATAATATTTATTTTAATGACAACGTTGATAATAATAAGAAGAAGAATGAGAATAATTTGCATAAATCTAGTGTAAAGACATGTGAAATTTGAAGATGTCCTCGTAACACCACATCAAAATCACATTCCTTTATTTAATAAACCGCTGAGTGTCATGCGGGTGCTCGGCCCATCCCAGCCATGTCTTTGGAATGTGGGGGGAAACCAGTCCGAGGGCACAGGGAGAACATGCAAACTCCCATACGGAGGCCAATAGCTGGAATTGAACCCAGGACCTCTGAATTGTAAGGCAGATGTGCACATTTAATTATCATCGTAACGTTTAACACAAAATGGCATGTTCCATCCATCCGTTTTCTGCACCGCTTCTCCTTAGTACGGTCGCGGGGGTCCTGGAGCCGATTCCAGCTATCTTTGGGCAGTGGGTAGGGGACACCCTGAACTGGTTGCCAGGCAGTTGCAGGGCACACAGAAACAGACAACCATTTACTCGCTCATTCACACTTAGGGACAATTTGAACCGGCCAATTAACCTGACAGGCATGTTTTTGGAATGTGGGAGGAAACTGAAGTGCCCAGAGAAATCCCACACAGACACGGGGAGTACGTGCAAATTCCACAAGGGGAGGTTGCGGTAGCTGGACTTGAACCCTGAACCTTTGCACTGCGGGACTGCGCGCTAAACACCCATCCGCCATGCTGCCCAAATAAAATTTACTGCAGCGGACTGACATGGCCGCACTGAGACGGGGCGTAACATTCCTCCATTTGCTTCGGAGCAATGCTCAGATGCTGGCTAAACATGGCAAAACAGTCAGACACGCCTTCACAAGATGGAGGAGTCTGGTGGCATCCTTGGGGGTGATCTGTGGCGGGCTATGTGCCATTACCTTTGTGCAGGCCACGAGCCTCACTCACGAGTCCTTGATCTGACAGGCGGCCTCGTTGGTTATGGACAGTTCCAGCATTTTCCTATCCCAAAATGTCATGTTGATCCAAATAATTAGATTTACAAACTCACCAAAAGAACCAACCTTGCTAAAAGCTTGTTGGTGTTATGTGGTCTATGTGTCTCAAGAATCCATGAATCCCCCAACTCCGTTGCCAAAGGTTTTTGCATAGCGCCATGTTTGTTTACAATCGTTTTAGCATTATGCAGTTGACCATTTTCCATGACGATTGGCTATATTTGGAAAAGTTTGTTTTTATTCACCCTTCACTATATCTTAGGTAGGCCAGTTTCACTGCCTGACAGGCAACTGCTCCCGCCCCTGAGAACCCCACTGATTCTAATTCAAATGTACCACCTCAAAGCCCTGGTTAAAGTTCAGTCTGGAACGTTGCATTGTCAGTAAAACAACAATAGGCAACTAAATGACTGAAACTTATTTTTATTTCTCTGCGGTCCGGTACTGGTCTGTGACCCAATCGTTGCTGACCGCTGTTGAACATTACATAAACAAACCACACAAAGACACACCTGCCAAAAAGTGTTGTTTGAATGGCTTGACCTGATTTTAGCCTGTCAGCCCTATGATACTTAAAGCCTGCTGAATGATTTCATTTGTGACAAAGCCTTGGAGGAGGCCTGCACTTTCTGAGTGCTCTGGCTATGAATAATGCAAAATTAAAGTTGGAAGAGTGTCCAGGTGCGATCTGCCTGTGTTTCGGTGTGTGTGTATTCACCATCACCAATCAAGGAAATCCATCTGTAGCTAAATGAAACATAAACCACTTTGCACCTCCCGAGCCACAAATGGGAATGTAGACCACTCAGTATATGTGTGTGTGCTCGATCCAGAGACATGCATGCACGAAAAATATCCAGCTCCGTTATTTTGTTGCCCGCTGCATAAAAGTGGGATATTATTATGTGTAGCAATACATGTTATTGTATTTAGTGTCCTTTGTTCTTGTGGAGATTATGTTTAAGACAGTGGCCTTCAAAAATGAAGATCAAAAATATTTTTTGTTTGAACAAAAAAAGGTTGAATGTTTGAAAGGTCAGCAAAAGGTAGTTTGCTTCTTATTGGTATTGAAAAATTGATCAAATCCGTGTTCCCTTCCTGAAGCTTTAGGTGATTCCTTAAAATGGATTAAATAGATCCGAAAGATCTTGTCTTTACCAATATCAAGGTTATGGTTCCAATTCCAACAACTGGATGAATTCTGTTTTCAAAATAGGACCTATGCATGTTTTGTGCATGGGTCATTTCCAGTGTTGGGGATAACGGCGTTATAAATAACGCAGTTACGTAACTACATTATTTTTTCAGTAACGGGGTTATCTAATTAATTACTTTTTGTGCCGTTACAACGTTGTTACGGTTACTGACGGTCAAAAGTGTTGCGTTACTTTGGCCGCAGAACGCCAATGACGGCGTGTCTCCGCACATATGATGCTGTTTAGAGCGGCGCGGTTTTTAGCTCTGAGTTCGTCAGATCTTTTGGGATCGTGTCACCATACAAAATAGAGACAACCATATAGTTCAATAGCTATTAGGAATACAGAATCTACTAACGCACTAAAAGGAAAGGCAAATTGGTGGTACAAGAATCTACTCGAGTCGTTCGAGCCGTCTCATGGAAGTAGGAGCCAGCTCCCCACGAATCAAAAGCCAGTTCCCCTTGGGGCGCTATTTTCATCTTGTGATTGGTCAAAATGCATTTTTTGAGCGATTCTGTTCTGTTGACTTTGAATTTATTGAGTATAGAAAGGTTATTTTCGTATTTTATCTTATTTGTAGATTTTTCAATATTTTAATTTATGTTTCCTGTGTTTTCAGTGTTAACGTCTAAGTGTTAATTTTGCTTTATTTTCCCCTAATTTAAGCCATTCACCATAATACATAATAAATGGTAATATATGGATTAAACAAAAGAAACTATCTGAATTGCCATTTGGGACCAATGTTCCCTCTAGGCTGCGTGTGTGCACAATTGCGCACTACCCAGAGCTTTCCGCGCACAAGAAAATCTAGCCAGCTCACAAAAATGAAGGCTCGAAATTGCTAATTAAAAAGCGAATTAAGTCAAAGTTACAGTGCATGAAGGTAAAAATACACGGGTTCCCCTGACGCTGTGTGCTAAATGTGGTATTTTGAAGTCAATGTCGAAGTAGAACAAAGTTGAGTAAAGTCAGTAGAGTTTTTCGAGAACCGGCTTCTTCAAATCGGCTTACTAAAAAGAACCGGCTCTTTCGGGTCCCAAACGGCTCTTCAGGTTGTTTTTGCTTCTTTAATCCCTACACGACCAAATATTATGTAAGATTGTGCACAAAATGACTTAAAGGAAGGGGGGGGAAATAGAACAAAAAAGAAAAAAAAATACCAAAATTAAAAAAAACGAAACAAAAGGAGAGAGAGAAAAAAAGTGCAGGAAAAATTCAGAAAAGCCAGAAGAAAAAGAAGCAAATAAAGGGAAAAAAGGTAATAGAGAACAAAAAAGCAAGAAAAAAGTAACAGCTAGGAAAAAAATAAACACAATGAGATTTTTTTAAAAAAGGAATTTAAAAAAAGGAGAAAAAAACAGGGAAAAAGAGGAAAAAGGTTGTGTTGCATTCAAATAACTTCCAATTATATCAAGATAATCTTGTTGCCAACATTGTACTTTCACTAAAAAATGTAATTAAATACAGTTCTGTATCGTGCAACCGACTAAACAAGCCCCCCAAAATTTTAGTATTATGCGACAAAAGATACCAGAAATGGAAATCTTGTCAAAGAATTCTAAAAACAAATGACATTTGCAGGCCCTGCAACCTTTGCTATCGTACATCAGTCAATTCATTCAAAAGTGAAAAATAATTTTGCATTGCCCGTAAACTCAGCAAAATGTAACGTGATGTCAAGTTTTGGACATGTTTGATATGATTTAGTTGCCACACTTGGGGTTGCTGTTGCTCACTGTTGTTTCAAGTGTTGCTCACCGACTTGTGTGAACGCTCAGGCCCGTGGAAAATTAGAGGGAACATTGTTTGGGACCCGAAAGAGCCGGCTCGTTTTAGTGAGCCAATCCAAAAAAGCTGGTTCTCCAAAAAGAGTCGGAATTGCCATCTCTACAACGGGTGGTTTGCGTTAGATTTAATTTATTAAACTCACTTTATATTCTTTAGTGCTGGCTGATTGATATTTTATTATATTATTAACTGTTTCTCTTTGTTGCACTCCAAGTGTAGGATTAATCTGTTGCTGGTGACGTGCAATAAATAATAAAAGGTTCTATAACACAAATGTCTGTTCTTCTCTAGTTTACTGACCCGAATACTGCTTAGAAACTTTCAAATTCGTTGACACACACCTTCTTTTTAAAGTAACGGAAATAATTACTTTCCCTGGTAACTAGTTACTTTGAAAAAAAAGTAACTTATTACTAACTCAGCTACTAACTCAGTTACTTTTTGGAATAAGTAGTGAGTAACTATGAGCAATTACTCTTTTAAAGAAACATGCCCAACACTGGTCATTTTAAGGACGTAGCCAGAAACAAAGTGATCTACAGCAAATCTTCATTTATCGCAAGAGTTATGTTCCAGAAAGAACCCATGGTAGACGGAATTCATTAGTAGAAACCTTTCTTTTTTATAATTTTTATACTATTAAGTATTATACATTGAAACCAGGCCCAATAGTTCATTCAATAAAAGTACTGTACTCTGTACTGGTAAACATTCATTTTTTTTACAGATGCCTACATGTTTAGACAATAAGAATGCAGAACACATGCATTATGAAAATCTGTGACACAACCAGGCCGTGAAAAGTGGACTTAGTTGTAGCAAGGGATTACTGTACTTGAATCGTAGATCTTGGCGTGATTGGCAAACAGATCGAGTTTACCTTGTTGCATTTTCACACAAAAATTGACATATGAAATTGTCATATGTTTCACCATCATTGTTTAAACTGACAGTTGTACATTGTTTAAGTATAATGGAGGATGTCTCCTGCTGAATGAGGCAACAGGCAACACCAGCTTTATCAAAACCAAATGGCTGGACTGTGCAAATAGCACAAAAATGGATGCCATATCTGTCCCGGTGGAAGTTGATGAATCTCTGGGGCGACTCTGTGATAGGTGCATCTGTGGCATCAATCACATGCTCGCTCGCTTTTCTATTCCGTGATGAGGAACACGTTGTCTTGGGGGTTTGTTAGGAAAAAAGAGGGACAGGGGGAAGATAGATACACCTGTCCCCACAGCTAAACACCCTCCCTATCATCCCTCCCTACTGAGACCTCATCTCGCAATAGGTTGGGCAGGATACGAAGGCCTGTCTGCGCTGGGATGCATTAAGACCTGGGAAGGTTCAGCACGTCTGCGGGCAAACAATCGGAACATTTCCCCCCCAAAAAATAAAAGACCAACAAGCTGCCCAAGACTCCGCACAGTAGATGTGTAATGTGACAGCATGACGGTGTCTTTCAGACTTTTTTGAGGCCTATATTCAAAAACAGGACTTGGAAAGTGACTTTATGCTCATCCCCGTATTTATTTTCCTTTCTATTAGTGTGGAATGAAAACAGTGAAAATAAGAAAAGGCTTGCTTCAAGAAGTCCAAATGGCAACCCTAAGCCCAAGAGATATGAAAAACATTTTTTTTTCCCAGTCTAACAAATGCACGTACTTTCACGAGCATCATGAACGAGCTGACTACGGCTGCCAGAAGATGGTCGCAGCGGTAAAAAAGTTCCAAAATCCGTACAGCTCTTTTAATGGTCATGGGGTTTTGATTAAGATTTCACTAACAAAAAGGTAACTTTCAACTTCTCTTCTCTGGAGTTCAGCTCTTTAAAACTGGCATTTTCATGTTATGCCACCATACATATATTTCCTGTTAGAAACGGTTGCATGTACTGAAAGAGATCACAACCACATTCTGGGAAAAATGTATTCATTTGTCCGTCCTATTTAAGACCTGAGAAAAAGCCCATTTTCAAACAGGAAGGTGTTAATGGTATGGGTCTTCTAAACAAAATATAATGGCCAAGTGTTTGAGCCCCAGGCATGGCTAGCGTTGAACCCAAAAACATGTGAGTTCTACAGAAGATTTATGACCACTTCCCTTTACAAACATAACTTGTCCTCTTGGTTTCAGCAAATCTTGCAATCAAAAATAGATGTTGTGGCCATTGATTAAGGAAACAGAGGATCATATGTCAGTGCCTAGCACTTGGCTTCATTATTTAACATTTTTGAAATATTCTAAGAAAATGTTTAAGGTTCATACCAGAGCTCGGGTTCTCTCACCCAACACACACAAGCAGATTGACTTTGGATTTGGGGCATTAAAAGATCCAACAGAACAGAACAGAATTATCTTTATTGTCATGTTTTGGGGAGGTGGACCCAAGCGCAAACACACAAGCTGAATGACAGAAGTTTATTAGGGGCAAAGGTATTTAACAAAGCCTCTTCACACATGTGCGAAGGGATGAAAACGATAAACACAGTCCAGAGAAACTCACGGCTGGCATAGTTCAGGATGCCCAGATTCATTTAGCGACAGCAATCAATGGCAAATGAAGTTCTAACAGCTTCAGCTGTCGGTGCAGTCCTTAAATACCCCTTTACTGATTAGAGTCGGAGGCGGCTAATAATGAACAGATGTTTGTTTCTCCAGTCCATCTCTCTGTTAACACCCTACGGAGGACCGAATCATGCTGTATTCTAAAATGTATTTATTGTGATTACAATGTAAGCTACATTTTAAGCTCTTATACCATATATTATAAATTCTTATATGTTGTGCCCTGCAACTGGCGGGCAACCAGTTCAGGGGTTATCCCCCACCCAAGGCCCGAAGATGGCAAGGATAGGCTCCAGAACCCCCTGTGACCATAGTGTGGATAAGCAACACAAAAAATGAATGGATGGGTTGTATTTTACCTTTGACACAATGATGATTCCTTTTTTCATGAAATAGGTTATTTTAGTAGAGCCTCTTCCGGAAACAACACATCTCTCCCAGAGTGGAGCAAACAATTGCATTCAAAGAGCAGAAAAGTAATCTGAACCTCAAAATATGCAAATAAAAAATTCTGGCATCTGAATTTGTATTTGATTTTTTGAATTTTTAGCTACGTTGCACAAGTTTAATGTCAGAGTCTTTCTTTAAAATATTTTTTTCAAACATGCTTTACTTGATAAACGCGAATTATATTACTATGTCGAGCATTGTTGAGTAAATTAACACACAGTGGGGGATCCCCACCGTTACACATAGAAAAGGCGTTCTCATGAGTTGTCCAAATTGGTCTGGAATTCTCCAAGACGGTTTATTGGCAGGGTTTTTTTTTTTGTGACACAATGCATGTCAGTGTATATTATTTTGACGTGAACTTAAAGTGTGATAACTCAGCCATTTGTGAATATATTTTAAGATGCAATCACTCAAAATTTTTGTTGGCATCAGACCTGTCCATACACATATCCATCAATCCATTCATTATCTGCTCCGCTTATCCTCAGTATGGTCGCGAGGGTGCCGGGGCCCATCCCAGCTGTCTTCGGACAGTGGGCAAGGGACACCCTGAACTGGTTGCCAGCCAGTCACATGGAACACAGCGACAGACAACTCACTCGCTCATTCACACTGAGGGACAATTTGGACCAGCCAATTAACCTGATATGCATGTTTTGGGGAATTGGGAGGAAACCGGAGTCCCCAAAGGAAACCAATGCAAGCATGGGGAGAACATGCAAACTCCACACAGGAAGGATGGTAGCTGGATTTGATCCCAGAACTGTGCCGCGGACGGGCTTACCACTTAGCCGCCGTGTCGCCCCCATACACACATAGTTTTCCATATTATATATATTAATCACAGTTTCTTTGTCCAGGTTCAATTTGGCCTTTCATGTATACATTAATGTCCTGCTAATGACAAGTGCTTCACTTTCAGATGGACCCTGTGCAGAAGGCGGTTATCAATCACACCTTTGGCGTCCCACAGCCCCTCAAGAGGAAGCAGATCATCTCCTGCAACATTTGCCACCTGCGCTTTAACTCCACGGTACAGAAACATTTCGTCTCTGTCGCATTTGCTGTGGTGGGACTGAGCCGCCTCGCTTCAGGGAGCTTCCCTTGTTTGTTTTTCTTCTTCCAAACAGACAACAATTTGCACTGTGACTTTTTGTAAAGATAGAAAACTCTGAGTTTATGCATGTGTGTTTCGTCAGAGCACATTTTTTGTGTAGTTTTGGCACGAGGGATTAGACAGCAGGGGGAGAGTCTTCATTTATCAGCCACGAGCAGAAACAATCAGCGGGCTCAGCAGGAAGCGTTCACACATAAGCACACTCACTAGTGCACACTCGGGGAGTCACATGTCTCAGGTCGTTTCATGCATATGCACATAAACAAACTACCAGACATTAATGATAAAATCTTCAAAAGAGGAAGAAGGTGCAACATTACTTGCTGGTTCAACTGCCAATTCCCCCACTGGCCCCAAAAGAACATAGTTAGCAATAATCAAGAGTGTTTGGTATTTAAAGTCTGTTGGACGCGGTTTTAAGATTCACACCTATTAAGTTTGAACTTTATAGACACTCAAAATGAGGCGAAAAGACATCAATGAATTTAAACTTGCATGGAGGGCCTAGAGAAAAGTTTCCAGACAAAAGGATTCCATCTCTTCCCAAAGCCATCCTCCAAGCACCTCTTTTTATTCATCTTTAAGGTTACAAAAAAACAGATCAGCCCTAAAGGGTGTGGAAATTGAAGAACAGCAACATAATTCACCAAAAGCGACATTGATGTCGAAAAAAAAGAACAGCGAGTCAAAATCAGGAAGAGGCATCCTATGAAATCTCCTTTGCATTTGTCTAATTTTGAAAACAGAATAAACTTATCAATACCCTAAATAATGGCCTAAAAACTTCTTCCACTTGTAATTATTTATGGACTTAATAGAATAATCTTCTTTTCCTTAATCGTAGATATGTTTCCTTCTTTGTATTTATCATAGTTACTTACATGCGAACCTTCTCAAATTAAAAAGTGGTAGATTTTATCATGAATTCTATTTTTACGTGTAAAACAGAATATTAAAAACAAAAACCAAACGTTTGCTTGCCTAAAACCAGAAGTGGCAAACTTTACCCAAATGGAAATCTAATGTGATTGTTGAAGCGGTTTATTCTCACACAAAGACTTCGTCTCCCTTCAAAATAAAGCAACCATAGACCGACATACTAGTCTCGAGTCAATATTTTTTGTGTCTGTTGAAATTTGAAAAAGAGGTCGATTATTATTTTTTTTGGATCGGTAGGCCTTTTAAAGGGGTGAAAAGCGATAGACTTACACGTAAAGCTGCAGAGTTGGCAGGTATGTCGTAATCCTTAATAGAGTGTAAAGCTCACTCTTAATTCCTGGTGTATAAGTAATTCCTGCAGAAATATTCTGCAAAAAGAATTGTAGAAGCAGTGAGCTGTGAAGTAAAGTGAAAATCAAGGGTTCTTCCCCTGACATCCACCTTTCCTGCAATTAGTCCTGACGGGCTTTTTAACTTCCATCTATTTGCATTTTGTTTGTTTTGCTATGAAAGATAATCAGGCTGCGGTTATTTATAGCAACAATAAGTGGCCATCAAAGTAAAAGGGCACGGTGCTTGTGAAATCAAGCCAAGTGGCATCGCTTGGTGTTTTGGCTAAAGACAATCAGTGTCAGTGTTGAGGGAGAAAGTATTAACGGTTACGTGGAGACTCAGCTGGCGGCTGAATTGCTCGTATCACTGCAATGTTTGAAGCCTTTTCACAGCACATTAGTCACAGCATGCTCAGCCGTGACAGCCGTTTTATTTATAGGCCTCTTCATCATGCAAAGGCTACGTGTTATTACATCCTACAAGCACCACTGCTGCTGATGCCTCTGTTGAATTTTAAATTATTCAAATGTTTAAATGGAACTCTAAACTATGGATTTTTTTGTTTTGCAGAGGTAACACTTTTGGCTTCATCAATAATCTCCTGATAACCAATAACTTCTTTTTTCTAACCGCATGCTATATCTAAAAAAAAAAAAAACCTCTTCAAAAATATTGTTGGAATGACTAAAACTTGACTTTATCATTTCATCAATTGCTAAATACTTACTTTGTTTTTCAGTAATAACTATGAAAAATGTTGTTATGAACACCATAACATTGACATTTAGATATTGCTGTAAAGTATGTGTATGATTATGTGTGTGTTCATTAAGTGAAAATATCTCAATTGTAAACATTATACAAGGGCTCTAATACCAAATGGCACACATGCCTTGGCAAAGAAAATATATGACTCCTTATCAAGGGTAATTATCTTTCCTGTACACATTAGGAGCTAAAATGAATCAATATAAATATATAAATGTTGGTGCATGGAGGGGAAACACAATGTATGGCTAATGTAGGCCGTGGAGGTTTCTTGTAGCGGCACACATGAAGCAAATTTATCACAGCGTTGACTTGATAAAGAAGTGCAAAACTTTCAAATATACCTGTAACACCTTGTGTCACGCTTTGGATATTCACTTCGGGATTGCGTTTCCATTTACAAGTGTTCCTTAACAATATGCTGTTGAACTCGTGATTTTCAGTACATTGCCTTACCACAAGACCACTGCACCTGATGTACCTGTTGAAGTGTGCTTGAAAATGTTGTGATCAAAGCATGGAATTTTAGTTTTGGAATTTGTAATCTATTATAACATTTGTTTTGGGCGAACGGGCATTCATTTCTGAGACTGAACCTATTAATTCTCAACAGCACCATTTCCAACCATGATTGATTGGGCTTTTCTATATGGCTTGAGAAATGTGACTTGAATGTGAATTGAATTCCAAAGTGTGTAGCATAATTTGGCATCACTTAGAGCTGTCTCTATGCAAGAAACTCCCTGCAGCTCTCCCTGTCACATTTCACGCCACCATGCGTGTTTGATTGAGTTAAAAACACATAAAACCTCTTAATGTAGTCTTTGAAGGAGCATTGATTGCTTCTTCTGAACAAATGTCAGATTTGGTGTACTGTGGTACATGAGGACAAGATTCCGGGGAAATTATTTCATACCGAGCCTTTTTAAGGTCAAGATGAGATAATAGTTGAACGAAGATTTCACATTTACAGGAGCTTCAATTTACAACTCTTCTTCCACCTGTAAACAAAGAATTTCAATGTTGCATGTGGCATCACAATAAAACAGGGAATATGTTAAAAGGTAAAGATAAAAATCATATTTTCACACATTGCAAATAATCTGCCCTCAAAAGTACAACAAACGCCACATTGTGGTTGATAAGTGTATAGATTAGTAGTCACTCAAAATAAGGAGAGCATTTTGAACTTGGAGGAACGAATGAATGAATGAATGAATGAATGAATGAAAACTTTTATTTCGAACATTAAAATAAAAACAGGACAAAAACAATGAGTCAACAACAAAATAATGTCACATAACATGTTCGAAAAGGGGAGGAGAACAGCATAGGAGTGTACAAAAATATTCAAGATAAGAAAATTCAAAGGTGTTGTAAGGGTCCTCCCTTGAATACTTTTTTGGAATAAATCCCCTCGGATCCAAAAGCATATCCGTGGGAATCAAAGAACGGCAATAGTGCTAACCAATTGTGACAATGAAGTTGAAATTGCATAATAGTCGAAATGACGAACAACCGTGAGAAATAATGATTTAAAAAAAAACAACAACCCTGGCACCCAATGCAATCTCCTTTGCAGGTGTACAATATTAAAAACAGTATATGCTGAACAAACTTATCCGTGGTGTATTTCAGTGTTTCAGATCGAGTGCTCCGGGGCACTCTAGTGTGCCGTGAGACCTTGTCTAGTGTGCTGTTGGGATTTTTTTTTATTAAACCTGCATTTTATTAGGTTAATATAATTTTATTTTTCTCATTAATGTTTTTATATTTAATTACTATTTGAATGTGATCAATAAAATGTGTTTTATAGCTATTTAAGGTCCACTTGAACGCTTTTAGGAGGACAAGAGCAGACCAATTTGTTACATGAGCAATTTGAGCTACAAGCACGATCGTGAAACAAATCAAGCTCATGAGAAGACGTACCACCGTATTTTGATTATTACATCAAGAGAATTTTAACTCACACACTATAACTATACTACAATATACTCTACCCAGTTACAATGCACCTCTCTTCATGGTGACCTCAAGTCGTTTTTGGCTTCCCCATAGTAATCACTTATTGATTTCTTCTGATTGGACTATGCTTTGCTTTACAATTAAGCTGTGAGCAGACACAATGTGTTTTAAAGTGTGTACGTGTGTGTGCACAGCATCAGCATGGTCAGCATGCTCAAGTCTGCTTTGGAGAGGCAACCCACTCACTGTGCACATTGATAGAATATAGTATGCGCTTGTTGCGTTTTTCACATGCAATTATACCCATGGCCTCCCAGCATGCAGTTTCCGTTATCAGGCACAAACACACCACTTCCCACAATGCACATTTTTTGCATGGCTCGCACGTCCAGGCTTCTCGCTTCCCCCACTCCCTCACAGAGACATCACATCGATTAAAATTCTCCTATTTTGCAAACCTGTTGTCTTTGTTTTTTCTCTCTGTGTCTGTGCTGCAGAATCAGGCAGAGGCTCACTACAAGGGCCACAAGCACACCCGCAAGCTAAAAGCCATTGAGGCGCAGAAGAATAGGCACCGGCGTTCTGGCGAAACCTCGTCCGGAGGGAGGGAGCGTGATAGACAGCGAGACAGGACCAAAACGTTGGAGGTCGTGGTGACGCCCCCTCTTGTGGAATCCTGCTTAGAAGAGGGAGCAAGTATGTGCCGTTAGAAGTGTGGAGATTGACACAGTTGAATACACCTATAGAAATACTCTGCTCATTCATTATAAACTTATATATATATATTTACATTTTAAAAAGAAGGAAACAAATTTGAATATGTTTAACAATAATTATATTTTAATTACCACTATTTTGTTGTGGTCTGGGTGTGGATGTGGGGATCCCTGAACCACTGGGGTCGTAAATGGTCCATTTCCTGCTCTGTGTCTTGGGCAAGTGCAGCCTGGTGGCGCTCATCCCTCTCGAGGCCAACAAATGTTTCCCAAAAAAGGAGAGAATTTGCACCTGCACCCCTTCTGGCAAGTCAAATCCAACGAATCGCCTAGTTCCACGGCAGTGCTGATTCCTATACAAACTTCTAATCCAAGATGAATGGGACCACCATCTACCAAAGGTGGCATAATTAATTTGCTATTGTAATGAATTGGAGTCACAAAAAACAAAGGAAGTCCAGTGAGAGCATTTCAGTGTACGTAATCACACTGAAAATGCTTTTTGGTTGTCTTAAAATTGTTGATTTCACTCGAGTGTATGTTTTTTAAAATCAAAAAATACAATTCCAACATGAGTAATTCACAAAACTTGAATCTACACAACGGAATTTACATAAGGCCATTATATAAATATACTTTGCAGTTCAAATGCTGTTGGAGGCGTTAACCTCAACCTCCATTAATCACGTATAGCATGTAATATTGAGGCATTTACTATCTAATACAATAGCAGATGTGCTACATTAAACGGCAAAGAATGATAATGTCGACATTGTGGCTTTTTCGATATTTTGGTATTGTGAATCAGTTCTTATTGTCAAATTTTTGCCATCCACAGAATTCTATTCATGACCACAGTTGATTTTCAAGCATAAATTCCACAGACAAGCAAAGTGATTCCAATTGAAAGCTTGGTAAGGTGAGGTGAGTCTCCTTGAGGAAGGTGCTCATGATAACCATACGTTAATATTAGTGACTATTGACTTGCTGATGCAAAGCTCAAGAGAGGAATTCCATCAGCTGGTTGTTGTTCTCTTCTGACTGTGAAAATTGCGTGATTGGTTCGACGTAAATTTCAAATGCGGCCCCGACGGTCATTGCCAGCTCGACCACACTAAATTTCGCCTGCTTGTAAAGAACACCGGAGACCAATAACACACCTGCTCCTCCAAACAACTCCAACTCACGGACGTCATAGGCCGGCTCCTCATCCAAGTGGCGTCACTTGTTAGTTGCCAACAGATTGAGCACGCGCTTTGATGCCACATGAATTATTTAATTTCTCATTGTTGTTAAATCCCTTAAAATGGCAGGCAAAAACATTCTCCTCTGTTGCTGTTTCAAGTTTGCCTGTCAGAGCCATCCCTCCATCCAGCTCGGTAGCCTAGATGGGAGGTCGCTGGTTCAAGCCTCGGCCGAGTCCTACCTAAGACTTACAACATTGGTATTCATTGCCTCCCTGCTTGGAGCTCGGCATTAAGGGTTGGAATTGGGGGGTTTGGTCACCGAATGACTCCCAACACAGCAGTTGGGTCTTAAATGGCGGCGCCCTGTTTGGCTGCGGCTGCATCGACTCGCTACAGTTAAACTGTACGGGTGAGGTGTATCGACATTTTGTTTTGTGTGCATGATTACAAAGATTGACAATAGAACAAAGTAAAGTACCGTATTTTCCGCACTATAAGGCGCACCTAAAAGTCTTATTTTTTTTCAACAGCTGACCATGCGCCTTATAACACAGTGCGCCTTATATATGGCTCAATATTAAATTCGCAAGGTCTCGCAACTACGAGAAACAGCCGCCGACTCCATTTTTCGCGCTGTGCATACTGGGAAATATTAAACGATTGGTAGTTGCCGGGGCTCGTGTTGTATTTGTTTACTAAGTGGCAAAATGGCTACCCCATTAAACTGCTTAATTCATATTCAACAACTACAGTATTTGTCTGAATCCAGGGTTTTGACTGGTGAAGATGTAAAGCACAATTTACCTTAAACAAACGCAGAATTATTCAGAATGTCACGTTTGACAGAGAGAGAGAGAGAGAGAGAGAGCGAGATTCTCTTTCATACGTGCATTTGTATAAAAAATGGCTCCTGTTAAGAGACACGCGTACAACGCCGAGTTTAAACTCAAAGCGATCAGTCACGCAGCACAACACGGCAATAGAGCGGCAGCGAGAGAGTTAAACTTAAATGAATCGATGGTACGGAAGTGGAGAAAGGATGAAGATAAGCTCCGCCAAGTAAGGAAAACTCAACAAAGTTTCCGTGGCAATAAAGCAAGATGGCCAGAGTTAGAGGAGACACTTGAACAGTGGGTTGTTCAACAAAGAGCGGCAAGCAGAAGTGTCAGTACGATAACTATACGTATGAAGGCAACAGCGCTGGCACAAAAACACCGGACGTGTTGGATGGCCCATTCACTGAGATATGGTCAATTCGAACACAGCAGAAGAAGAATTCGAGGGATTCGTCGATGAGGAGCTTATAGAGTGATCTTTGTTTTTCTTTTGTGTGTTTACGTTTTACATTTTACACTTATTATGTTATTGCTTTATTGTTATCGTTTTGCACTCGTTGTTTTTGCACATTACGAGTGTCACTTTATTGCGATTGCACTAACGTTTCATTTAAAATAACAGTATCAGACGTTTTTTTCTTTGCGTGTTGACTAAATGGACAAAAAATAAAATGATATGTCGATGTTGTTCAAAGATGTTAAAGATGTGTCACGAAAATGCTTTACCTCAGAGAAAATAATAAAACGGCTGTTTATTTATTTTGGGAGTGAATGGAGTTGTGGAAAGCTTGTTTGTTAATAAAGTTTGACCTTTTTGAATGTTTTGTTGACATTCCCTTGAGCGTGGCAACATCTAGAGGTTGCATAACGTAACTACATTCTCTACTGTAGTCAAGTCGTCACATTTATTTACCGTAAATAGCCCTTAATCCCAAAAATGTCTCGAAGGACTGCACAGGATTACAATTACAAAATTGCACAATTACCTGATCTTAAACCAGCATGCACTTATAGCGCCTTATAATGGGGTGCGTCTTATGTATGGCATAAGTTTTAAAATATATCATTCATTGAAGGTGCGCCTTATAACATGGTGCGCCATATAGTGCGGAAAATACGGTAAGTAAAATTCTATTTTCCGCAACGCTTATCCTCACTAAGGTAGTGGGGGAGGTGGGGGGTGGTAGTTGGGTCACTTCAAAGAAAATTAAGTAGTTGTCACGTTTGAGGAGGGAGACTCAATTGCAGGGAAGTCGGAATGGGGGACGGCTGAAAGAACTTGTCCGTCCCTGCCGATTCAGGGCCAGGAAAGGCCTTGTGACCTTCTTATCGCCAGGACAGGAACGTTCTCACCAACGGGACAGGGACCAGGAGTGCCCGATGGACTGTCCAACGGACTCTTTTCTAGCCGCCAGGACAGAATACAGAAGTGGGCAAGGGACCCTTCCATTGCGGCTGGAAAAAGTGATGTGGAATCATTCTGCACGGCCCTTTGGTGATCGGATCAAAATGCATTTGCCATTTTCATGCCACTTTCATCCTATCTTTTTATCATGTCATTGTTTAATGTTTAATATGGTTTGGACACATGGCTAGTTCTTTTAAGACATGGTTGTAGTTTGTTATTCCTGATTTTTAGGGCACACCTGCCTCAGTTCCGGCTTCCCTAGATTTGGGTGCACCTCCGCAAATGTGACACAAGGAGGCATTACAAAGATTGGGCATCTGGTCAATGTTATTATTAAAAGCACTACATTTTGAAAACAATATGTATTGTAAAAAGCATATTAATTTTATATCTTTGCAAAGGGAGGATTACCTCATTTTCAGCCAATTCTCAAGTTTTTTTTTAAACTTTTTCCTTGCCCTCATTGAGGTTTTCCAATCTGGGGATGTTGTAATGGTGGTCTGTGCAGCCCTTTGAGACTTTCTGTTATTGAAGGACATGCCAAAAAAATGTGACTTGAGTAAAAATCGAAACAAATAGGGAACATGTTTAAATTCACAATGTTTTTACATTTATATATTACAATTGAATGTCATTCAAAAGTGGAGGTTGTGTGAAGAAGAAGGTGCAACAAGAGTGATTACTGGAATGGCTCACTTCCCAAAGGTCCTGTGATTCTCTAAGGCATTCTTTTGGCCAGAAAAAAATGACATTCACAGTCAAGTAATTGTTTTTCTTTGCACGTCAGGATCAGAAAAAAGACTCAACTAAATGCAAAATAAAAGTGAACTTTCAAGTATTAGCCCATATGAGTCAGTTTCAAGCTACCCGTCAATGTCTCAACTCTCTGACTTGACGGTGGACTGGTGGACTCGACGTTGCTATTCACAGGTCAATCGAAGCAATCAACAAAGTCTATTTGATGAAGACTGACATGCGCTCATGATTCAAATCTTTGTGTCACCTTTTAAGAGGAGACATACAAAATGACAAAGTGTTGGCAGGCAAGTGAGTGAAGATGTGGGGAGGGTGGAATGGAGGCGTTCCCCGGAGACTGTGAGCCTGCATTGATGGTGACAACTATCAATCACAGTCATCTTTGAGTGACTCGGAATGGAAAATCGGCACTAATGATGATTTCATCGTAAGCTTTTCTTCTTTGACTTGGATTGCTAGCTCTACTACTCTAAATTCTCAAGTGTGGATTGATTTCAATGTTGTATTAGAAGTGAGGTAAAGAAAAGAAAAGAAAGACTGCAACATTGATCCGACGATCCATAAACAAGCGGCGAGCGGCTCTAGTCCTCCGAAGCCCTGTGAGCGCTTCCCAATGTCCTACTATTTGCATCGCTGACATTTTGCCAATCCAGCTGGTGCGTCTGTGACCCATCACTAAACCGTAGTTTGTGCTTGCACTCATAAATAATATCGTTGATTTATCAGCACTAACACTTCCAATAGACATTTCACTTGCAGCTTAGTTTCAGTTTCAGCATTGATTGATGCAAAGCTTTAATCAGCCAGTCAGGAGACTGTCACTCAAGTCATTTTCACAATCTGGTAAGAAACTAAAGGTTACTATAACAAGTTGGAAAGAAATCTTTCCGAACACATTAGTTGTTTTAAAGTACAAATAATCAGCATTCAAAACTACTGGTGCACTAAGGTGCTTTTTGTAGCCAGACCACATTGTTGTCCCATGAAGCCATTCCATCCAAAGCATGTCAAACTAAATCTCCAAATAGGTGGAGCTCTGCATGCTTTAGATGTTTACTTTCCACACAAACCAGAATCACTAGCAAGTTCTTCAGAAACCAGAATAGAAAATCTTGTTGACATGATTAACCTGTGTTCAACATAGGAAACCTCTGAAACATGCAGATCTCCAACCCTCGAGATTAGATTCTGACACATGTGGCTTAGGATCAGGGTTGGGTAGGGTTACTTTAACTGGATTACTTTCAATTACTTTTGGATTACTCCAATACCAAAAATGCTAATAAAAGACAAAAGAAACTAAATATGAATAAAATTATGACTCACAACACGTGGTAAGCTTTCTTTCCTGGCTTTGATCTCCGGCAAACACAAAATGCGACAGAAACAAAATGAAAATAAATCCAAAGTTTATTTTGTCTTTTATAAGCATGTTTGGTATTGGAGTAATCCAAAAGTAATTGAAAGTAATCAAGTTAAAGTAACCCTACCCAACCCTGCATACGATTGAATAAGAGTAAACTTGTTAATGTTTTGTGTCCGTCTTGTTTTTCTCATGAAAAAACAACAAAAACCACCAATTTTGGTCTGAATCAGACTTGACTCTCGGAATACAGCTTAAAATCTTTTGTTTTTTCAAACATCAGATTTTCCTTGGAGGAGGTTAAGAGTTCTATTTCAGGATGATTGTATGGGGATTCAAAAGTGCCTTCTCTTTCTCTTCTTTTTCTCCAAATACCTTAAATTTAGCAAGTTTCTTTTTAAAATTCAGTTCCTTAAGCACTTTAGAGACTTGCTTGCTTAATCCGCTATTGCTACTGCTCAGGAGGCTACTTCAGTTGTGATTCCACAGAGAAGCTTGAATCCCTCCCGGGGGTCCTCTGTCCTTACTCTATAATCGTGGCACTCTATAGGTCCATTCTCTGTAGCAGTTTTACTGCTTATCTTCAATGATGAATTTAGTCAGGGTTAGAGAAGAAAAGAAACAATGTAGAGAAATAAGTATGAGGAACAAAGAGGACCAAATGAATTGGAAGTCAGCAGTAGCTGGACTCACTTTCCCTTTGGGGATGAGGGTGTTATGTGCATTGGAACGCTAACATATCAGCCAAATTTGCAGTTGATAATGTTTGTTTATAGCCACACTTAAGAGTGGACAACTGGAATACAGACGTGAAGACATTGGAATACATTTTCGTACTGGAGCGTGTTTCACAACGCAATGTGGACAACAAAATGTTCAAATATTAGTAGCAATTTTGGAGTTCTGGGCAAGGAGGGTGGGAATCCCCTCCTCTGTATCGATTTCCCAGAAAGAGTCAGAAAAAGGCTCTAGCCACCTCCCGCTAGGGGGACATGGCTCTGGTATATATAACTTGAATTACAGAACGTCACCTTCACTTGTATATGTTTTTGTCATATGCTCACGAGGTATGCTAACGAGGGCGCACTAATATACTTAAAGAAAGTGTAAGTAAAGCGGCCGCAGTAACTTACAAACTTCTCTCACTGACAACTAACCAACCCAAACGCAGCATAATGAAGATAAAACACTTCCAGTATAAAAAATAACTTTGTTTCAGTTCCCATCGATCCTATGCACGTTGAGGTGGTGAAGCCGCTAGTATGCCGTCATTGTTTATGATACAAAAAGGGGCAGGGCTGTCGTCTCCCTCGCGTTCTTATTAGCGGAAAACAGCACTGTCGGATCTATTAATCTATCCAAGTTTTGGCCATGACCTGTTCCTAACTAATCAGAATGTCGGGCTTGACTCAACCTGTCCTTTTCAAATTCTTGTTTTTTAGACAATTGTAACTCAATTAAGTATTTGTCTTACTAAGTCTTTTGTGTTTTCAATGCAAATGTGTATGCTTCCTTTTATATTTCTGCAGGTATTCAGTCGGAGCTTGAAGCATCCTCTCTAGACAACAAAATGGAGGACAGAAGTTTGGCCATAGTGACGCCTTTGTCAGATGTGTCGGCCGGGGAGCTAGCAGCGCTCTCCCCGGGGCAATCATCGCCATCATTCCAACTCTTCGAGACAACTTCTGACTCCACTGGCCCGGAAGCGACAGATACCACAGAAGCTGTAGACGCTGCAGGCTTGAGTAGCCCTGACAACAATTCCAGGGCCGATGGAGAGGCACAGGTGGTCGAGGATGACAAGAAGACCAAAGCACACCTCCATTGTCCTGTCTGCAAAGTGACAATGAACTCCACCTCCCAGCTGGAAGCCCACAACAGTGGTACGTATTTGACATGAACCTACTAAAAATTGCTTCATTACTGAAGCTGTCAGCATGTGTTCACCTGGTTCAATTATAATTGTCTGTTTTTTTCCTCCTAAATCTTGACTGTTTGCTTGTGTCTGTTTTCTTCTGTCCATCTGGTTCAAACCTGCTGGATGTGTTCATGTGATTTTGTACCTGGTGTCCATAAGGTACAAAACACAAGTTGATGCTGGACGGTCAAAGCGTGCTGCCCCGCCGCCGCGGTAAGATGGCAGCTGCTCGTGCAAGCTTCAAAAGCAAGAGGCTGGCTAGCAAAGGTAGCCTGAGTGTGCCCAACAAGAGCTTTCAGTGCGAGGTGTGCGAGATCTTTGTCAACTCAGAGACGCAACTTAACCAGGTTAGACGTCCATTTACACATCCAATTTGGAAGCAAATTCAATTTTGAGTACCTGTCCAACACGAATGTTCTCTTACCTGAGAATCAATAGTGACTTTCACTTGGCTACCATTGTAGCGTCAACATCTAACTTTTAAACTACCAGAAAAATTAAAACTCTAGACCGAAACGCTAAACTTGTTTTGAAAACACAAAATAACAATGTTTATTTGAAATCCAAGCCCAGTTTTAAAACCGTAATGGTAAACCCATCAAAAGAAAGAATGATTCTAGGGGATGTGTCATGGATTAGCTCCACTATGCAACAGTTGGGTCAACCCAATTTGGGTCAGTAGGTTTTTTTATGACTACTACTCTTTACTAATATGAATAGGAGAGTACTTCCTGCTTAGCTCAATTAAACCCTACTTCATGTTTTGCGACAACAAATACAGCCAAAACATTAACCCCCTCCCCGGCATAAAAATCCCAGAAAACGGGTCTTTTTAATTAGTCTACCCCCAAAACTGTAGTCGATTATACGAAATACCCAGTTGAGTGGATTACATAGAGGTAAGTTGTGGATCGTCCTTATTTATTGAGTACAGGTTATTTCAGTGTGTCAATTAATGATAATGGATATACAAATAATGTCTGAGGCAAAATAATGTAATACAGTAGTACAGTGAAAAAAAATGTACTAATGTACTGTATGCAATGCAAAGTGTTGCAGAATGCAGCACATGTGTGACATGATGCATGTCTAAAGTACATTTTCACTAAATAAGACAGACCGGCCCCTTCATTTGTGCTGCCGCACTTGCATGTTGTGCACAAGTGATGTGAGCACAAAGCGTGTGAGCATTGTTCTGCCACACTCTCATGTTTTCATTTAACGCAAGCGTGTTGGAGATGTTGCTTCTTTGACTCATATGCCAACAATCATTGAGCAGTCAGAGTAGTCAGGTAAGAAGAACGTGTATAACATGTGTGTAGTACTGTTTTGCCAGTATATTCAAAATAGCACTAAAGACGTTATCCAATTCAATATAGTGTATTGTCTAAAAGCATCTCAGTCAAGAGGGCCAGAAACACAATTGAAAAAAAAATTGAACTCGTAATTTCTCATTTCAAGCCATCAAATATTCAGCTTTAAAGTTTTTAAAAATTCTTGAACTTGTAATTATAATCTCAACTGGAACAATTATTTAAGAGAGTCCAGCCAATGTTGTTAGTTCATTTTGAATTTTTATTTAAAACCCTAGTAAGAGATAATTGAAATAACTTTAAAGCACAGGAACAACTTGAAAAGTGGTTGAGTTTAATGATAAGGAGTTGCTCATTATTCTAAGAAAATATAACATTCGACATCCTGAAGAGTTAACTTATACTCATTAGGTCATAAAGGCTACTAATTTATTATTTATTTATTTATTTTCATTGTATATAATTTCCCTAAGCATAGACCGTCTCCTCAACCAGCTCCCTTGATACAATGATGTACATTCGAGATTTTCTTACAACAAAAAAAATGCTAGGTCAAAGTTTGGTTGTTGAGATTATATATCTATGTCATCATTGGGATCACACGAACACGTTCTTCACTGTAGAGGAGGGAATCTACGTCAGGTTGGAAGCCATGCTAATTGTATACGCTTTAGTCCACACTCCTCATTGTACAAAAGATTAAGAGGATAACCATGTTAGAATATACTTATGGTGTGGATTTTTCTTTCTTTCAGCACATGAACAGCAGACGGCACAAGGACCGAAAAGCTGGAAAACCTCCCAAGCCCAAATTTACCCCACACAACAAGAGTCAGCAGACCAGCTTAGCGGTGAGCACACATGTGTGTTTGTGTGCGTGTTGTCACAAAAAACAGGTATGCACTTATAAAATCATCTCATTTGGAGAAGGAGGGAGACGGAATGGTAAAATGTAGGAAAGATTGTAAGATCAAGAAAAAGAGTTAAAGTAAGGGTGATAAGAAAGAAAGAAAAAAATAAGAATTTAACACTGAATTGAACAAAGGATGAATGGAAAAAAAAATACAGGACATAAGGCTGCATTAAATAAAGCAAAGTGCAGAAACACTGATTATTACAGCAAATGGTGGTCTGTTGGTCCAATACCATGGAAGTCATGTAGCAAGTCAACAATTGTGGTACAAGATGCAGGCAAAGGGTTGATGTTGCAGTAAACCCAAACAGCAAAGGCAACAGTTCAAGAGTTTGTCAGGCAATAATCCTGATCTAGAAGGGCAAGTAAGGGTTTGGTACACTGGAATAAAGAGGCTGACATAAGCGTGCTGGGGACGTTACTTGGATAACAGTGAATAAGCACAGAGCCGAGGAGACCAAGTGTTTAAATAGTGACTAGGGAGAGTCCTGCTCAATGGTTGTGTTGCAAGCAGCGCAAGTGCCTGTTCTTACACAAGTCTCCCACAGAGCATACGATGGAGCAGCAGTGCGGGCGCATCTTTGTCAGCCATGAAGAAAGCGTTGGGCCAGTACAGTCTCACTTCGCTCTCCTCGCAGGTTAGTGGGAGCTTTGCTTTCAACAACCACAGCGGACAAAAACAAGGCATGTCATTAAATCATTCATTCATAGATGAACACTTGTTTATTTTATAACTCACAGAACAGTTGGAAATGTGAACACTCTCACAAAAACATCGCATTTCACCAAAAACCGGAATTGAGCATTGCAGTGTGCAGTGTGAACCTAGCCTAGGACTAGGCACTAACTTACATAAAGCAGACGTCTTCCGTGTCATGCTGAAAAAGGCTCGACCGCTCTGTATTTAATCTTTCCAGTAAATAGTTAAACGAGAATATGCAGTCTCCTGGTTGTTATATCTGGTACAGTGAGCATTTAAGGTAAAAAAATCAGGCCAAACCTTACGAAACAAAATTTGTTATTGAATTGAGCACATTCACCTATGTTTTGCTTATTTTGATATTTGGGAGCTGTTGTCTACTTTCTTGGAAAAACAGGTTAAGTATGATAGCTTTAATCTATTAATTTTAATCATCTGTTAAGGGTTATTGTAAGACTAAAAAGAAAATTACAGGTGTATTTATCCAAACGTCAAAAGGCCACAAGTGAAATAGCAAAAATAGGCAATTTAAATATCTGTTGCAAGTGCACTAACCCCTTAACATTACGCCGGCCTGCCGGCTAGCTGCTGAGCTTTTTATGAACGAATATGTGTCTGTCTGATGTCACCAGTCACTAAAATACATCATATCATTGAAAAGCTTAAACTCTTGGGATTCAATACCAATTCAAAGTATACTCATCACAGAAACATCACGATCAGTCTGAAACAAGATACCCGAAAACTATAAAGCTGGCATAACTCACTCACCGATCATGTCCCTTGGACATTATTAAATCTGTGGAAAAATTGCCTCTTTACATCCAGGACAATCCAGAGAACCCAACTGTATATTTACTCCAAAACACACGATAATGCGGACTGATAAAAAAAAAAAAAAAATCCGCCTACAATCATGTCTGCTTCATTTGACGTACCTTCTTGTAATTTGTATTTTTTGGTCCATAACACTCATAAAAGTATTCCCAATATGGTAGTTAGCCTTTGACCTTTAGATTGACACTACTTTCTGCCAATAGTAGGCTTTTTTTTTATGGTCCACAGCCCGCATCAGCCTTTATGGGCCTGTTTGAAGAAAAAGGGAGATTGCCTCCAGTACGTCCAAATACCTTAAGCCAGTAGTAACCGATTTAAATGATGATTCACACATTGGTTAGCAAATACAATTTCCAACATAAATGTATACAATTTTTCAACGTGTATTCAAATCAGAGCCAAAATTAAACAAGCACAAAGCAATTGGTGATTCAATTTTAAGCACCATTTTGACTGGCAAGTGTGCACAATCATTGATTTGACATCTGAAAAAAGAATTCAAACATTTACAACTCTTTCACAATGTCTAAAACATGGCCAAAGTAAATTACAAATGTGCAAAGTTTTTGTTGTTGTGAAGTAGTCGTCTCCAAATGGCCACTTTTGGAAACGCCTAAACCTAGCTTTTGAAAAATGTGTAAAACACAATGTTTAGTTTTTTTAGATTATGATCAAATTTTAAAAGGTACCAGGTCACGCTTCAAGCTATAGTCTCGCCTGATTTCCAGCTAAGATGCCCATGCTACACTTATCTGCAGACATTCAATTGCAAAAAAAAAAAAAAAAAAAAGAAAATCAGGCAAGGATGAAAACCTTCTGTCTCTGTGTGTCCCAACTCCAATTAATCAATGTTAGTAGCACTTGCAGTGATAATTTAGTCTGGGATGAAGCTTTAGGGTCTCACGTTTCAAAAGAGACCAAAAAAGTCCATATTATAATGGATCAGGAACAGCGTTCAATTTATTTTAGGTACAACTTGGAATGAGATTTTAGACAAATTTTACAGGAACATCAAGGGGTTAAACTACTATATCATACCTGTCAATCTGTACGGTTTTGCCGTACAAAGTAGGTTTATTATGCATTTTAAGACGTGTACGACGTTCAAGAAAATCTGTACGGAAAAACGCAAATTTGTCAATTATAGGTACCATCCAGTATACACCGACTATCACGAAATGGCAAATCAATCAAGTCAAACGAGTTCACCGCGGAAGCCTCTATCTCGGTATCGTTTTTTTTTTCGTTGCAAACAAAGCGAGCGGTTTGATGCTACTGTGCGTATGCGTCTGCCCCCTGGGGATTTCACATCATGCACCATTCCAATCACACGTGAACAAAGCGAAAGCAGAGCAGTTAGAGAACCGGCTTTTTCGGCTCAACTCATTAAAGAGAGCCGGCTCTCAAACGGCTCACTTGCTTTTATGCATTAGATTACGAATGATTATGTTGTATAAAGAAGTTAAGAAAAAAAAGGAAGTATAAAAGGAGAAAACGAAAAAAGACAGGTTTGTGGTTATCCCTTTAATCAGTATATTACCAACAATAATTTAATGCAGAAAATGTATTATTCTACTTAATTATATTTGCATGTATTTTTTCTTTCTACAGTGAACGTCCAAGCTACTTAATTTTTGAACTTTTTTATAATACACCTCATTCATGTCGAGCAACTCAGTATCTTACAACAAAATGTGTATATGTATATATATATATATATATATATATATATATATATATATATATACAGTGCATCCGGAAAGTATTCACAGCGCTTCACTTTTTCCACATTTTGTTATGTTACAGCCTCATTCCAAATTGTATTAATTTAATCTCTTATCTCAAAATTCTACACAAAATACTCCATTATGACAACGTGATTTTTTTTTTTACTTTTTTTGAATTTATTAAAAATAGAAAACTAAGAAATCACATTTACATAAGTATTCACAGCCTTTGCCATCAAGCTCAAAATTGAGCTCAGGTGCATCTTTTTTCCACTGATCATCCTTGAAAACTTTCTACAGCTTAATTGGAGTCCACCTGCAGTAAATTCAGTTGATTGGACATGATTTGAAAAGGCACACAACTGTCCATATAAGGTCTCACAGTTGAGTGTGCATGTCAGAGCACAAACACCAAGCATGAAGTCAAAAGAACTGTCTGTAGACCTGCGAGACAGGATTGTCTTGAGGCACAAATCTGGGGAAGGATACAGAAAAATTTCTGCTACTTTGAAGGTCCCAATGAGCACAGTGGCCTCCATTATTCGTAAATGGAAGACATTTGGAACCACCAGGACTCATCCTAGAGCTGGCCAACCCTCTAAACTGAGCGATCGGGGAAGAAGGGCCTTAGTCAGGGAGGTGACCAAGAACCCGATGGTCACTCTGTCAGAGCTCCAGCGTTCCTCTGTGGAGAGAGGAGAGCCTTCCAGAAGGACTACCATCTCTGCAGCAATCCACCAATCAGGCCTGTATGGTAGAGTGGCCGGACGAAAGCCACTCCTTAGTAAAAGGAACATGGAAGCTCGTCTGGAATTTGCCAAAAAGCACCTGAATGACTCTCAGACCATGAGAAACAAAATTCTCTGGTCTGATGAGACAAAGATTGAACTCTTTGGTGTGAATGCCAGGCGCCATGTTTGGAGGAAACCAGGCACCGCTCATCACCAGGCCAATACCATCCCTACAGTGAAGCATGGTGGTGGCAGCATCATGCTGTGGGGATGTTTTTCAGCAGCAGGAACTGGCAGACTAGTCAGGATAGAAGGAAAAGGAAAAATGAATGCAGCAATATGTAGAGATATCCTGGATGAAAACCTGCTCCATAGCGCTCTTGACCTCAGGCTGGGGCGAAGGTTCATTTTTCAGCAGGACAACAACCCAAAGCACACAGCCAAGATCTCAAAAGATTGGCTTCAGAACCACTCCGAGAATGTCCTGGAGTAGCCCGGCCAGAGTCCAGACTTGAATCTGATCGAACATCTCTGAAGAGATCTGAAAATGGCTGTGCACAAACGTCTCCCATCCAACCTGATTGAGCTCGAGACTTATTGCAAAGAAGAATGGGCAAAACTGCCTAAAGATAGGTGTGCTAAACTTGTGGGATCATATTCAAAAAGACTTGAGGCTGTATTTGCTGCCAAAGGTGGATCAACAAAGTATTAAGCAAAGGCTGTGAATACTTATGTAAATGTCATTTCTTAGTTTTCTATTTTTATTAAATTTAAATAAAGTAAAAAAAAAACAACTTTTTCACATTGTCATAATGGAGTATTTTGTGTACAATTTTGAGATAAGAGATTAAATTAATACAATTTGGAATGAGGCTGTAACATAACAAAATGTGGAAAAAGTGAAGCGCTGTGAATACTTTCCGGATGCACTGTATATATATATATATATATATATATATATATATATATATACATGTACAATATAACATGTTAAACTACATAAATAAACACGTTTGAAAAAAGAAATATGGTGTAAGGGAAAATACAACAGTTTGTAAGGGCATGGAGCCCTGGAGGTTGACAGGTCTGCTATATGAACCTTCAAACAAGTACTGTGTTTCTTGTCAAGACTCTTAAAAAATTATGGAAATGATCGTGGTTTACTTCTTGGTGCATGCTGTGGTGGTTACTATTTGTATCGTATTATTTTTTATGTTCAGATTAAATACCTGAGTTAACAATGTGCTTTACTGCCTCTTGGTGGTCAAATTAGAAGACACACAATATTTGTTAAATAAAGCATATTGCAAAAAGCTTTTACTTACATTGAACTAGAATACACACTATGCTTTAAACCTGTAAAAAAATGAACTATAGTGTTTGAAACCCCTTTCAATCCCCCCAAAACCCCAGAAAAACGTATATAAAATTTAAAACTATATTTATATTTTCAATTGTACTTGCCCTCATGTAGGTTTTACATCGGCGCAGCCCTTTAAGACTTATTGTAATTAAGCGCTATACAAATAAACAGCATGCATGTCCCTGCTCAACGCATGTGTTATGACATAGAACTTAATTTACTCAAATCTATTTGAGTTGAATTGAATTTGAAGTATGCAAAATCAAATAAGCTAAATTGTGGACTATGGAACATTTTCCCTCTTAAATGTTTATCTAAACACTAAGCGATGTTTTAAAATTGCTTGTTAGTAGACGGCTTGTTTTAAAAAGGCTGTCTTGGGAAAAGACAACAAAAATCAGTTTTTTATCTGTTTCTACAGAGAAAGGATGTCATTGGGACAGAAAAATTCATTTACCGAACATGACTTTGGTAGTTTCAACAATGGGGTCATTCATGCTTTTGGAGCGAGAAAAACACACACACACAAGATGTAGTGTGTATATAAATATAAACATTATATTTATATATTATATATAAATCTCCCCCTCATCCCTAGTGGCATGGTATCTGTGTCATTCTCATATTCTGGTCTTTTACCAGAGGCTTGGAAGTTTGAGGGTTCTAGGACTGCGTTCTTCTGGACTGAGAATTCAGATGCTGTTCCTGGGATATACGTGTATACGTATATATATATATATATATATATATATATATATATATATATATATATATATATTATATATTCACACACACGTGTGTGTGGGGCCTACATGTTTACTGAGTAAAACATGTCCTCCGTGTGTTGCTCTTCTGTCTTCTCCAGACCAAACTGGCCTTGCAGAAGCAGCTGACCAAGAGCTTGACAGCAGGCTTCCTGCCAGGCCCCCTCACAGCACCCACCTTGTGCGCGGTAGCAGCCAACCCACTGGCACTGCGCCACCCGATGAGCGGCGCCTCCACCGCTGCCGCCTTCATCCAGGCGCCCTTCCTGGGGCCCGCTTTGTTCCGGCCTGCTCAGGGGCCTCTCCGGCCAGCACACGCCCCCATCATCTTCTCCCCTTACTAAAGTTCCCTTTGTTGTCCTTGTTGGTTTCCCCCCCTTCAGCCTCATTCCTCTGTGTGACCAAACTATGCAGTCAGCCTAACTTAAGAGAGGCGAGACCCCCATCATGCTTTCTTCCTGTTGCAGTGATCTCCAGTAAGAGAGCGGGGGCCACAGATAGCCATTAATTGAGTAGGGGAGCAGGAGGGGGGGCTTCTGGGTGTTACCCTGTCATTTATTAGATTATTCTTGTTGTACGTTTATGATAAGCTCCCTTTACTCTAGCACTTTTCAAAGTGTGAGACAGAGAACCTCAGTAGCTAGGAATTCTAAGGCGGAGGAAGGAATTTAAAATGATTGTTTTATGCTAAGTGCAGCAACAACATTGACACTGTGAGTCACAATCATTCAAAGAAGTTGGAGTCGCAGGTTTGAAAAATGAAAGAAAGCGTATTTTTCTTTTCTTCTCTAATCATGCTGGGCTACTTTTAGCTGTGTCCATCGACGAATATATTTATGTGAAAAATGTCTCTAAAAGAAGACAAAGGTTTGAGGAAGATTTTTTTAGATGCTTTGCATTCCAATTGTACTCTTTTTGACCTAAGATAGAGGAGTTAAGCAGCTTAAGAAGAACAATCATCGATTTATCTCTGTTAGAGCCGCAATATGGAGAAAAGGATCAGTTAGAAAGGAGAATCATCATTTCTTAGCAGATTTTTCTGCTAACTTAAGCTTCAATAGTTAAAAACATATCTTTGATGTAGGGGTCTTCAGTATTGATCAAGCTAATTTAAGCTATACTGATATACACATTGTGTTAACTACATTTAACTACAACTTATAGTAACACCCTTCTAATAGTCAGGTAGGGCAATATATATATATATATATATATATATATATATATATATATTACACACACATATTTATTTTGGGGTGTCATAATCAGTTTCAGTTACAGTTCCATCAGGTATTTGTTAAGCAAAGAAGTTTGTATTTCCTAGCTGACTTGGCAACACTAGCAAAATATCTTGAGCTTTGGCAAGTGAATTTTTTTGTTGTTCTTTCCCAAAAGGAGGCTCACTTTCCCACACTTTGAAAAGCACTTCTTCACCTGATGCCCCTTTTTTAAAAACATTAGAGTAATACATTCATAAATCCTCGTGACTATCCCTTCGTATTCATTTGGAACCACTACATTTCACGTGTTGACAAACGGACCACCGGCAACGGAGGCGGAAGATTTGATCGACAGCCACCCGCTTGGTGTGTGGGAGAAAACAAAAAGCACAGTGTAACCATGGCAACCACAAAAAAAGGCACCTTATGACTACTTTGCAAAAAAAAAAAAAAAACACACAAAAAAAACCAGGTAATCACAAGGTTGACATTTAAAAGCAATAGCAAACAGTTTCGCTGTGCACATCTGTCCATCAGTTAAGAAAGGGTTGACTTCTCTAAGTGAAGGACTGGAGCACATCCTATGCATTTTTCTCTCATTGTGCAATATGTATAGTTGTGTGTGGGTGTGTGTGTGTGTCATATTTCGTGACAAAGCCAGTCTCTACCATTGCCCATCTCATCATAACACAAGCAGTTGGCCTCACTCTGTCTTGTGGTGGTTCAGTGTAACCCTATAGAGAATCTATAGAGCTTTTATCAAAGTAATATTGTTATGTGTACCATTGAAAAAAGAGTAGATCATGTTATTGTTTATTATTTACTTATTTCTTTTTTTAAGTAAAAAGACTTTTTTAACGAGGGAGGTAGGTATCCAAAAGTGTCCAAGGCCTTCTCAGGGGTGACCGGGTTGTGACCAATCCATTCACATTCAGGGTATCACTCAGCCCGTTGCTTTGGCGACAACAAGCAGGACAAACGGAGGGAGCTTGTACCCGATGGATTTTTGGAAAATAAAAACCTTTTAGAACTTTATCTTGTTTGTCATGATTTGGTTGGTGTGAGTATAAGAGTCCTTTCAGAAATTGCTACTTGCTAACAAGAAATAAAAACCATAGCTTATTGACAGAAAAAGAGGGGAAAAAACAGTAGTTTTTGATATGAAATTAAAAATCTCACACTCCTACTGAGCCCTCTTGTTAACTTTAGTATTAGTCAAAAAATGCATGCATAAAATGGCAGCCTTCTTAGATAATTTGAAATCACAAGTTTTGTTCCATAACAATTAAATCATACTTTTCAATGTCCTTATATATCAGCCTCACATTACATCTGACATAGTCTTTTGTTACCTTCAGATATTGTTTGATAATCAAGGTAGAACCATACTTTCCAACTTATTGTGTGATAAAAGCCTTGGTTTGGACTATCATGTTAAAAATGTGGTAAATACTTGGCCTTAGCTGAGGCAACATCAAACTAATACAATGGTTTTAATCGACTTTTTTTAACGTCTGTAATTTATTTATTTTGAATATGCATCACAAGCAGTGCAAGGCTTCCTGATCATTGTCAAAAGATGTTGGAAAATGAAAACATGTAAAAATGGAAAAAGACAGCTACATAAACCACAAAATGAAGTAATAGAAAAATGGTAAATGGTCTGCATTTATATAACGCTTTTCAAGTTGATGAAGACCTCCCAAAGCGCTTTACAATGTGATTCAACCACTAAGTATGTTTTTGTACCTTTTCTTGAACTGATGGATGTTTTTAATTTGCTTCAGGTCCTTACATGGATTATTCCGTAGTTTGACAAGGGATATAGACATACAGAAACTTTTGAATGTTGTTCTTACATTTAGGATTTTGAAGTTTTTTTCTCCCTCTTAACTCATAGCCACCCTCCCAATTTCTAAATATGTTCCTAATATTTTGTGGTAATAACCTGTTTTTTGCCTTATACATGACAATTGCTGTTTGATAGGATTTGTGTGTTCTAAATCGTTGACTTGATGAATAATCATTACTGCTATTTTTTGCAGTATGACAAGTGACTTTAACAAAGGTGTATAGGTATTTCCCCAAACCTCAGCCTAGTAGTGTAAGTATGACAAGACAAGTGGAACAGTAGAGTGTGCAAAGAGAATTACGATCCAATAGTTTTTATGCTTTGTACACGACAGTGATGCTTTTGAAACTTTGGACTGTATGTGCTTGATGTGCGCTTTCCAAGTCAGTCTATCATCAACTATAACTTTAAGGAATTTATTTTCATGCACCCTTTCAATTTCAACTCCATCAATTTCTATTCGTACCTCCATGTTCACTTAGAACAATATGGAAAAGTTGTTCTCTGAGAAACCCATTGATTTCAGATTGTGGTGGCATCTCTTAAATCCATAAACATAATTTGACATTTGCTTCCTTATAGTGTCTCATCGTGATTCCACATTCCACTTAATCACGTTGTTTTTGTCTCAAGTGTGTGTTTCTATGCATTTTTGTGGTCAAATTGTCAAGAAGGGTCAACACTGAGGAAGTCTATACCAGTCTCTATCGATATATTTGCTATTGTCTTCCATATCTTTACCACCTCAAGTACAGAAAGGACACAGCAAAAATGGGATTTTAAGACCATTTCACATTTTATATTTGTTGCTGCTGTAATGCAAACATGATTATTTCACAGCTGTGGCTTTCACACAAAACGAAGATGCTATCAGATAATTAAATGGCGTCAGCGACCTATGCATCGCCTCATTTTACTGATGTGAACCAGGCTAAGGTCTGATCTTTGTTGGGTAAAAAGTGTAAAAATAGACATAGACAGCAGGCAAAGAATAATTTGGGAAACGTTAAACAATTGTTTGTGTGCTCCAAAAAGGAATGCGCTGTGTGTGCCTCACTTATGAAAAGGATATTTTGATCGTTATTCTATTTGTGAAACATAAATTAGGATGCAAAATCTGCCCGTATTTTCTCACATTTCATGGATAGGGTAGCCAGGTGGACGATTTATCTGCCCAATACATATTTTAAGACTATAATATTCACAATGGGTTAATTGGCCGGTTCAAATTGTCCCTAGATGTGAATAAGTGAGTGAGTTGTCTCCATGTGCCCTGCGGCTGACTGGCGACCAGTTCAGGGTGTCCCCTGCCCACTGCCCGAAGACAGCTGGGATGGGCTCCAGCACCCCCGCGACCCTACTGAGGATAAGCCGTGCAGATAATGGATGGATGGAATATTCAGAATGCTGCGTAATGTTTGTACTGGTGGAGATGCAACAAAAAAATGATTTTAAGGCCACATATCTGTATAGATTTCTGCTTTGAAGGTCAGGTAATAGTGAGGAAAAAAGAGCCTGTGGGAGAAAACATTTCATTATGGTTTTCTGCTGCAGACACAAAAAATACATTATCTACTCTGCCAATTTATGTAATTTTCGGACTGCTTTCATGACCTCACTCCCTATGCTTTGGCAAATAATGAGCATAGAGATTTCCCGCGTTGCCATAAATATGAGAAAAATCAAGATGCTTGAAAATTACTTGTGGAGCTAGTTTATTTTGTGAACTGCAATGATAGTCACAGATTTAACCTCTACGGCAAGCACAGCAATAGTAGAAAGACAATACTCACAGGTATGTTCCCTATCCTTAGCTAATAAATAACTCAGTCCAAAGTAAGTCATAAAATCCATTGACTGTATTATTTCCAACCAGTGGCCAGATGAGCAGCCAACTGACAGGCAAAATATGTTGACATTTTATTCATTTGTTCTAATTATCTCATCTCATCTCATCAGCCGTACCGCTTATCCTCATTAGGGTCGCGGGGGGGCTGGAGCCCATCCCAGCCATCTCCGGGCAGTGGGCAGGGGACACCCTGAACTGGTTGCCAGCCAATCGCAGGGCACACGGGGACAGACAACTCACTCGCTCATTCACACCTAGGGACAATTTGGACCGGCCAATTCACCTGAAATGCATGTTTTTGGAACGTGGGAGGAAACCGGAGTGCCCGGAGGAAACCCACGCAAGCACGGGGAGAACATACAAACTCCGCACAGGAAGTCTGGAGCTGGATTTGAACCCACGACAGGTTCCCATGACATGAACTGTGCCGCACAAGCGCTAACCACTGCGCCGCCGTGCTGCCCCTGTTCTAATTATATTTGTCTTTATTTTAAGAAACATTGATCGGTAGTTCTCTCACCCAGAATACAAAACCTTTGTAAGCCCGAAGCTAACAGGAATGTAATTTTTATTAACGTATAGGACCAAAAGACTATTTGAATCCCTGGAATTGTTTGAATACTTGTTTTTAACATATGCTCTTAAAATGAGACCTAAATGACAAAAGAAGTGGTAAATAATTTGCATTGATAAATGACTGAAATATGGCGTTTAGAAAAACAATTGCTCTCTTGTGGGAATGGGAAACTGAGAAGCGTGTAATAATAATACAACGCTTCATAAATGTTCCACTGGACGTTTTCTCCTCATGCAGCATTATTAACCTTTGCAAGCTGCAAGCGTGACTGTGGAGTGTCATTTTTCATTGCGTTAACATCCATGACCTTGTGTAACATTCTCATTGTCCCCCCAGGCCCGAAACTGCCTCCCGGGACCCCCCATTCATATTTTCTTTTGACAGGCAAATACTTCACGTTATTCAATCAATCAAGAAATTAAACATTGTTTAGTTGAATGGTCCATAAAACCCTTACCTTGGGGCTAGGGTGCGGTGGCGATATTTTAAACTAAGCACTTTTTTGACAGCGGAAAATCCTAAATTACCTTGAACTGCTTACATTGTACTGTACAGCCAATGCCAACAGTCTGGTTGGTTGGATCCCTTAACGTCTAGGGTGGAAGGGGCACCATTTTCTTGTGGTGTGTCTTGGGCAAGTACAGCCAGGTGGCGCCCATCTCCAGGCCAACATATGTTTCCACCCGGTCTGGACGCCGAGGGAAAAAAACTTAAGTATTTGAGCGTCTCCTAGTGCTCAAATTGAGAAGACTGCTCGATGTTGCATGTCAAACAAAGATTGCCTTCAAATATAGACCTAAATTTTGAGAAATAGAAATGTACTGTGCAGCAAACTTCGGCCCGTATATTGCCCATCAAATTCTTATGCATTTTCAGTAAGTCAATTAAATCAGGTCAGTTATCGCCTGCAATAAGAGTCTTTAAGTTGTAATTCTGCTCAGTGCACAGGTAGCGCAAAAATGTGAAATTCACGCAGTGATTCACTAGAACCAGAGCCGGCCCCACAACCACTAGGGGCCCCGAAGAGTGATTAACTTTTTTGGTGCCAACATTTTCCCATTGGCACTTGTGTGTCCACTCAAAAAAACTTCTACAGGAATACAAAAAAATACTACACAATAACTAGAAAACTAAATATCAAATATAGTGTTTAAAAAAGGCACCGTATATAACATTTTGCTTTCATTCTGAAGATAAGAAAAATAGTATAGAATTACAAAAATACTACTACAGTAATACTATACATTACAAAAAAACTACAGAACTTCAATAAAAACCTGACCACAGAAATACTAAAAAACTACAGTAATACTTCAAAACTAAACAAGTGAAGTGCCTAAAACAGGGGCCCAATATATTATTTTAATCTGATCATTTAAAAACCAGTTTGATGAAACTAATCTATTTAAAAAGAAATATAACATGTCAAATGCGGCCCCCGACTACAAATAGTTGCCCACCCCTGTAGTAGAACATGGAATGAGGTCTAGTAGGTATGCAAATGAAGTAATAGGGGGCCCTAAATCTAATTTTGCTTAGGGCCCCATTAAGGCTTGGACCGGTCCTGACTAAAACTGCTATAATTATTAAAGGATTACAAATGTTCATTCCCAGGGCAGCCAGTCAACATTTGTATTTTTTTTTTCATCTGGCTTGTGAAAATTGATTCTTCTCAAGACATATTATTATGGACAAATAACTATCCAGTGTGTCAGTGTTGTCCATTTAACCACGTTTTCTTGTTTGATTTGTTGAAATTATCTTTTATGAAGAACAAACTTGGCTGGCCAAAATACTAACTGGCAGCAAGTCAAATATTAAAAAAGAAGACCCTGCGAGCTGGTAAGTATATTCAATTTAGATGACAATAACAAAAATTTGATTCCATGTACTGTCTGACAAAAAAATGTAATCCTCATTTAACAGAAAACTACACATCTACTTCTGCAGAAATTATGGAAAATAAATCATTAAAAGGTGGCCAAAAGATAGTTAAGTCATTAGCATGTTATAATCCCACTCAAATCATGGTCATTAAGAGAATGCACAATGTTTCCTGCCCTGTAGGATTTGTAGCAGTAAAAAAAGAACACAAAACTAGCACAGGCGATGGCCCAAACAAGTAAGGCTATGAACTCAGCGGTGATGGCAGGGGTCCTAGAAAGGACTGTCTGGTGCTGTTTCTTTGGCACAAGCAACCAACATGAATGTATAATAAAATCACCCGAGAATCTATAACTCTCAATGAGATGGTCATTCCCAAAAAGCCAATGGGTCCGACCCACCCTGAAGACTCTCCTTTCTAAATGCTCATCTTATGATTAGGCTGGAGTTTCTTTGTTCATACCCTCCAAAAGAAAATTCATTAATAGCATTTTAGCATAGGGATCACTTTTATGAATCTCAAAAACAGAAATTATACATGTTCCACATGGATCTGATGGCAATTTCACAAGCATGTTTAATTGGCATGGCAATAAAACACATGGTGTGACACTACATAAATGACTATAAATTTACTTTTATACAGGCAACAAAGTTTAATGAAATGACAATAAAGCCTAGGAGTAAAAATGTAATGCAGGATAATTAAAATAATACAACACATCCAGAAAAAACAAGGAAATGCTACGAACCCCTAGTTTTTCACTCGATTGACAGTGGAAGTGCCAGATGTATCTCTGGGTGTAATCTTAGCATGGTCTGTAGCAGTCTATGGAGAATAAATCCCCATAGTAACTAAGCCAAGTTAAATTTGACTAATTTCAGACAACCCACTTAAGGCTAAATTCACCAAAAACAACAAACACACCATTGCTGAATCTCGTATCTTGGTTTCCGACAATAAACCCCTTGTATGCAATAAGCATAAGCTATAACATGCAGTTACTGACATTTTGGGATTTAGTTTGACCGAAACAGTGCGCTAACAATATTGATCTAAAAGCACATACAAAAATGATGGAAAATACTCCAAAATTTACATTTCCCAGAAATTGTCATTATAAAAATCACTTAATTGTAACAGGTCACTATATAAATGTTTTACGGGTCAAATTTGACCAGCCCAAGTTTGAAGTTGGCGTACCCTCGTGCGCAAGGAGCTAGTTACAGATGTGCTCCCGTCCGGTGTTTTCTTTTTGAGCAAAGGTCCCATTTGATCCCATTTGATCCCATTTGAACAAAATGTGCATCAACTACATCACTCAAGCTTTATCTGAAGTGTAAGATGGAACTCAGATTTTAGCTCAATTTAACAATAAGAATTAAAGGAAAAAATTAGAACAAAAATCACAGCATCACTTTAATATTTTTAGTTGCAGTGCCAGCTCCAATGGCTTTGGAATTCCTGGGCACATAACACTGACATACAGTAGCAAAACAAGTGAAAAAATGGTTCAAAACAAATATGAAATAAAAGTAGAAGATAGATTGATGAAGAAGTATAATATATTATCTCATAAGTGTATCAGCAGGGAAAGTTAATCGTGGTCTGACTGCCAACCATGTGTTCTTCCTTTATAGCTTTATTATCTGCAACCTTTACTGTACTTATAGAAAATGTTCACAATAGAAGAGGAAGAGAACACATCTCAATTTTACCCGACAGTTATTTTGCACGTCTGTCCTTCAACTGTCCGTGGGCCCGCTACCCTTATTCTTGTTACGGCTGAGCGGGAAGGTGGACTTGCTCTGCGGCTGGGTCATTTTGCTGGCGAGGTACACGAATGGCTCGATAAGCGTACGACGATCGGCCACAGACACCTCCCAAAGGCGCACCTTCTCATTTTTGGCCCAGTTCTGCGCCATGTTTACATCCACCCGCCGCTCTTCCAGCTTGTCCAGCTTGTTTCCCAGGACCACAATAGTTACCTGTGTAACACCATAGTTTTTAACAATCCTACTTTCTGCATTTCGTGCCAGAAGGATCATGGTAACAGTTATATAGATGAACACATGGTGATTCAAAATGTAAACCAAAATTTCTGTTTTTCAGCACTTTAATTCAGTTTTGACAAAAGGAAAGCATACCTCCTTCTTATCTCTGTGACGGTCAATGTCTTTTTTG